>NC_142885.1:26853712-27156742 GCF_051225735.1 Oryctolagus cuniculus
AGCCATTGCAGCCATTTGGGGAGTGAACCAGCAGATGGAAGCTCACTCCCACTTGCTCACTCTCTCTCTCCCTCCCTCCCTCTGTAACTCTGCCTTTCAAACAAATCTTTTTTTTTTAAAAGAGAAGAAGGGGTGAGAAAGACAATACTCAAAAGCTACTCCTCTTTTAAGAGACAGAGCCAGAAAAACTCAAAATCTCAAAATCCATGCTAAGGGTAGAAATTTGAGGCACCAGTTGAGACACTGGCTTACAATGCCCACAAACCATATTAGAGTGCCTGGGTTTGAGGTCTGGCTCTTTTGGGATTCCAGCTTCCTGCTTATACACCTAGGAGCAGTGATGATTCAAGTAATAGGGTTCCTGTCACCTACATGGGCCCAGTACCAGCTGTTGTGGGCATTTGAGGACTGAACAAGTCAACAGAAAATTTCTGTCTCTCTGCCTTTCAAATAAATTAATTAAAAGCTAAATCAACCTTTTGTGTCCTGTGTCTCACATGCATATGGGGAGAAACATTTATCATCCAGTACCTCTATTTGAGCTTTTTTGTATTCTATGTCCTCATGATGTAGCACAAACTCTACTTATTTCAAACCCCTGATATTTTTAGGATATAATATTACACAATTAATAATGTTTCTCCCACAGATTTTCTGAAATTAGGAGGGATATGTTTCCCTGAAAAATGTAGGCTTTCTAAGCCTAATGTCACAAAAATTGTAGTTTCAAAACAGAATGCCTGGGTTCAAATCTGGGCTCTCCTATTATTATCTGCCCTTGGACGTGGTGATTAACCTTCCTGCCTTGATTTCATCTGCAAATCAGGCATGATAGTCCCTGCTTCAGGGTTGTGAAGATGAAACAGTACAATCCATAAAGCACTCAGAATACACATGGGCTTAATAAATGTTATTCATTATTGACATAACCATCTTTTAGGGTATAGAGCTTTCACTATTAATAATAACCATGGTTTGAAGATGTTGAGGCTCACTTTTGTGTTTGTGTGCATGTGAAAGTAACAAAAACATCCATCAGACAAGTTTTTGCTGTGTTCTGGTGTTGTGGCAGGTTATGGTGAATATCCCTGTGGAAAACCAAGTGATTTGGGTTGAGCTTTGCTGTCTAATCTTCCAAAAAGAAGATGTGATAAAGCCACTGCCCTCTGTAAAACCCTTCAAGGTCTGTCTTGCTGGCACATTTCCCAGCCACCGCCC
The DNA here is from genome assembly GCF_051225735.1 of Oryctolagus cuniculus. Classification (NCBI taxonomy): domain Eukaryota; kingdom Metazoa; phylum Chordata; class Mammalia; order Lagomorpha; family Leporidae; genus Oryctolagus; species Oryctolagus cuniculus. The sequence continues at coordinate 26,854,931 of NC_142885.1, forward strand.
TAGCATTCAGGATCTCTCCACCCTCACTCGTCTTTTGGATTGTGTCTACTTTCCAGAATAGTCTTTGTTGTTTCATGCCCATGGGTACTTCTGTAATATGATCATCCTCTTATTTCCATCCATGTTTTCTTCCTCTATCTCTTCCTCCTCACCTCCCCCCAATCCAACCCTGGTCTCCTTCATTCAAATTCCAGGCATATCTCAAGGCCCAATTTCAAATTTAACACTTCCAGGCTGCATGAATGCCCTTTGTCCATGCTGCCTGGGCATGCTGTACTCCCCTGTAACCATCACAGTTAGCTCAATGCTGTTTAAGTGTTGGTTTATGAATTCCTCCTCCCTTGTCTGACTGTGAGTTTCTAGAGAGCCCAAAAGGTAACAAGATTCTTTCATAAAGCACCTATAACTTTTACCACAAGCCCCTGTTAAATAGTGGCTCCTTGAGTTAGAGGTGCAGCTTATCATTTATCTTGGGAGTCCCAAGCCCTATTACAGTGCCTCACAGGTGTTGTTCCAAAAAAGTTGGTTGAATAGGACAGCATCTGTAATTCTGTCACAGGATGGCCTTGTTACCCTAGGATTGTGAATAATAATACTACCAGCTATGTAACTTCTATATAGAAAGTCAAAGACATGCACTATGCCACCAATTACATAAGAATGTGATGTGATTCAGTATCACTGGATGTCTAATGAGGTAGCATTATCTCCCTAATTTTAAAACATATATGGCCAGTGAACTTAGCTGATTGGGACATCCTACTAAGGAAGGAAAATCTGCAGATGTGAGCTCTGTATGAATTTCTTAGTGTTAATCAGCCTGGTGGACATAATTGCTCTCCAAACAGATAGAAAAATACAGTCACAGAAGAAACCTGATGAACCTAATGGTTCTACCCTCTGGAGGACACTGCAGAATTGCAGGGGGGCACCTGTGGCATTAGGAGGCTTGAGGATAGAGGTGGGTATGCTACTGGCATTCACTGGGTGGAACTTGGTTATAACAGAGTTACTACAATGAATGAAGCAACCTGCACAATAAATACTCTATGTCCAGGACCAGGACTTTGCAATGTCCCACCATTCCTACTGGCGTACAAAATTAATCCCGTTACACCTATAAAGAAAATACTCTTGTCTTCATATATAGCAAATTTTCTACTTATACAACTATTATGTAAGTCAAAGGAAGTTCAACCTTTGTTTGAAAAGTCACTGTAACAGCAGCAGGGCAACTGTGTTGAGCTGTCCATCTCACACACCTGCAGTGATACGGATTCGGAGCTGCTGCACCCCTGTGATTCTGCATAAGGAGTTAGCCTCTGAGTTCTTTGAGTCTGTTCAAATTGTTATATTTTGAAACAAGTTACTTTCCTTTTCTTGCTCCTTTCTATTTACCAATAATATTATAATTATGAGTTAGGTTATGAGTTTCATTTTAGGATGGTTAAAGGGATCTCACAGAATATTTGTTCCGAGGAGAGCTCCTTGGGTCAGCCTCCTTGGAGGCTTTAACTCACACTCGACCTCTGCAGTGGCTTTTGTGTACAGAGAGGTCAGAATCTCAAAGCAAGTGTTTCCCCTTGATGTTTGAATCTATTTTTGCATACCAACTCCAGGAGTGACTAACTATGGGACCTATTTCTCTGTGTCTCAATTTCCAAATCTGTACAATAGGAATTATAATCCCACCCTGCTGAGGTTGTTTGGGGGATAAGTTAGTATATCTAAATAATTAGAAGAGTGCTCAGCCCATTATAAGAGCTCAATAAAGGTGAACTTAAAACTGAAAAAAACAAGCAGTACACAAACAGATAAAATCAGTCTGATGGTGTAGGAGTGTGACCACCCTCTCACACCCACCATTTCCTTCCTGAATTATCCAGAGTAATTTGAGGTACCTGGGAAACAGACCCCATGTGGATGTGGAAGAAAGCAAGAGACTGGAAGTCAGAGCCATCAGACTGAGCAAATCTTTGAACTTGTTCCCTCATGTGGAAAATAAAGCAACTCTCTGAGATCCAAATTCAATCCTTGCCCAGTTGTGCTCAGAAAGAACCACTGAGGAAGACATGTGATAGTATGAATTCATTTAAACCTGCACTCCCAGGCCACACTGCAGGGGCCAGGTGGGCCAGGTAGGGGAAGACCAGGCAGGAAGCCAGCCAGTGGCAGGTGGTGCCCTGACTGAAGAGGGTTGGTGTGACCCCATGGCAGTGAATGACCCATCATGCCACCCCTTCTGCATGTCACAAGAAGCCAGAAATCTATATTCTTACAAGCAGTGTCACTTTGCTAAAACTCTACAGGCCAAAGGACTTGTCCAAGGGCTGCGTACAGCCCTCAGACTGAGACTGCTTGAAAATGTCAATTCCTCTGCTGCTCTCCTAAGCCCTGCTGGAGAAAAACTTAATCTCAAGATAAGAGGTAAAGACATTTCTTTTTATTGAATAACAAACACTATCTCTCAGGAGATAAAATGAAGTGCTTTGATCTGAAATTCAAATAGAGTTCATAAAAACATATTTTATTTATTCTAACCCAGCAGGATATTTGCCCAAATACATACATAATCATCAGGCATGAAATTCAGTGGCCCTTGAGATATGTAATATTAGATGATTACACCAATAGCTGGACTTTGAACTCCACAATTATCATTAACATAGAAATTACAGTGTGAGTACTAAATAATTAGTACTGTCAGTGTAGTAAATACATTAAATTATCAACTTTTACATTTATACATAACTCATTTTATAAATAAATGTTTTAAGACCCAACTGTTCAACTTTCATTTAAACACTAAATATTGCTGACCAAAAAAGTCTGCAATAAATATTCCCTCAGGTGGGTTGGGAAAATGACTTTATATAGAAACTGTGTTGCAATTGATGAATATATGAGTACATAAAACTTGAAGCTCCTCCTGTGGTTATTGAAACTTTGAATTATTGAAAGAAAATAATATTTGAAACAAAATTTACTTATTAATTTAAAAAGTTAATGTTCCCAACATGCTAATATTATTAGGTTACTCCAAAAGATATAAATAGATTATTCACTGATTTCTCAAGTTTACTTCATAGTTAATTTTTAACTGATCCTTTGATAATCACAATTAGGTATTTTTCTTTACTCATTTATGTATATTTGTATTATAACTCCATAAACAACTGATGTGAAAAAGGATCATGTAGCCCTTGTCTAACCACTATGCAGCTAAATTGTCGAGTAAAACATTTTCAGTCAATTTGTGACTTCAAAGTCAAACTGTTGCATATTTTGAATAGAAGTAGCATGGGTTGAAATGCAATAGTCATAACATCTGCCAAGCCAGACATTCTGTGATTGTAGTCAGGAACCTCAAGACTAGAAAGTGCTGTGTTTTCTTACCTCTTTTTGCCAAGAAGTTGATCAATTACACGAGAAATTCCCTCAGCAAAGCACTTGACATTGGAAGCATCACTCCACCTGTCTGCAACTTTACTACTTGCTGGATTCATGGCCATGACCTGTCAACTGGAGCTGAAGTCTGGACAGTTCTTCCCAGGCTGTGGGGGCTCCTGTTGAAGGCGGTAAGTGAAATATTGAGGTGACACCAGGAAACCGGATGGCTGTGTCAGGTGGATTGGGTGGCCTGTGGTGTAAGGCGGGGGAGATGAGGGCACCAGGCAGCTTGGCTCCATCCTGGCAAAGGAGAATCTAAGGATGGAGCCACCTGTGGAGCTGGAGCTGGTGGCTGTGCTGGATCATCTGTAAAGTGTCCTGAGGCTCCTGGAGGTCAAGATCATGGGCAGGGTATCTGTCTGATAGCTGCGGAGTGAGAAGCGGATTGGCTGCTGTGAGGGCTCCTTGGGTCTCAAACAGGTGCAACAATAGCTACTAAAGAGCCCAGGATAATGAATGCAATGAAGATGGAGCCGAAGATGAGGAAGGGGATGTAGAGGGGCTCTACAAGGCAAAAACAGACACACAAGTGTTTGCATCATGGTCTCCCAAGCCTAGGCTCTGCCTGGGCAATTGAGGGGAGGGAGGAGGAGGCTCAGTATTACCACTGTTGGTGTCCGCAACCCAGGCTCCAACAGCTCTGAGAGCATTTCTCTTTCTCTACTAGACAGACATTTCCCACCCCATTGGCATCCCCCACCCCAACCCGGTTCAGTTCTCCATGGCTCTCCCCTTCTGATAGAGCCATGATGGGATGCAGCCTCCAGCTCAGGGAGAAGAGAAAACCTGCATTGACTAAAGTCCTACTGTGCACCTGGCTCTTTCATGATCTGATTCAAGTGCCATGGAGAGCCTGTTAAAATGACATGCTAAGCTGTCTTACCCACGGGCTTTTTTGACTTTTCCAAAAACACAGCCAGCGGCTGACAGGTAGCCTACAACCTCAGGGGACTCCCAGGTCTAAGCCCTTGCCGGCCACCCACTCTCCCGTGGTTAATGGCACCGTGGAGCAAGGCAAGGGAGGTGAATGGCGGCCCTCATGGCGCGCCCCACCAAGCACTCACACACTCATTTAATCAACAAGCAGGCCAGGGCCAGCGAATCAACTTGCCCAAGGTTACACCCTTGGCAAGCGACAGAACCTCAGGGCGCCTGATCCCAGCCTTGGGGAGAGGGAAACCACTCCTCTTCCCTGCTGTCTCTTAGGCCTCAGAGAGAGGAGAGAGGGGAGGCCCCGGAGGGAGTCCTGGCTGCAAACCCAGCAGCTCCCCTCTGCGGGAAGGAACGCGCTCCCCACTGACGCCTGGGGAGCCACTGCCTTTTTCTAACAGGGCAGAGCCACCAGAGTCCCCTATTTTCCGCTGAGCATCTTATCTCCAGAAACCACTCTCCAAATCCTCCAGATTGGACTCACAGACTCCCGCAATTCACTCCCTTGAGAGCCTGGTGGACCCGCAGAGAGCTGGCTCCGCTTTCCTCGGAGGCAGCAATTCGGGAGGAGGGCCTCCTCAGCGAGGCCACCAGCCTTTCCCAGGACCCTCCCTGGCTGCGGGTTGTGGCTCCTGCGACCCTCCCTCGCCCTCCCTCCTCCCCCCCTCCCTCCTCCCCCCCCCTTCCTGCCGCCCCGCTCTGGGCTCAGCCTGCCTCTCTGGTTTCCTGACCATAAAACCGTGGCCTGGAGTGCTGAGGGGTTTCCCTGATGTCCGATTGAGGTGGAAACTTTTTTTTTTCAAGGTGTAAATTTCCTGTGCTGGGGTCGTGATTTATTCCCCTCTGAAGTGAACGGAAATTTGACCCGTGTTTCTCTAAGCGAGAATAGGGGGCAGGGAGGCCCCTGCGCCCCCAGTTTCTAAATCTCAACCTCCAAGTCCTGGGTGTTGCTGAAAGGCGTGACAATAGCGGGTGGGCTGGGGAGAGTCATTCCATGCAGAGAAATGAAAGGAAGTCGGAAGAGTGGAGCAGTGGCTTAAAAACGCTGCAAGGATGGTGGGAGAAAGAGAGAGATGGAGGAAGGAAGGGAGGAGATAGAGAAAAGAAAGAAAAGAAGAAGAGGTTGAAGCTGCTTAGCGCAGCCGGCCCACAGTCGCGCTGCCCCGCCCTTGGCACCACTGTGGCCCCTCGCCGCCCCGAAAGCCACCCGTACTCTAGTGCTACCCCGACCGCCCTCCTCCACGGACCTCCAGCGTCCTCTCCCGGACCGGAGCATCAGGTGTAAACTCCTGGTCCTCGCTGTCCCTCGCGGGGACTCGCGAGGGACTGCCTGTAGCGGGAAGAGGGACTGCAAAGGAACAAGGCCTCCTGGCCCGAAAACGCGACCACCCACTCCTCCCTTGATTCCCCCCACCTGGCTGCTGCGTGCACTCTGCGCACGGACCCTGGGAGGCCTGCGCATTCCCCCATGAGCACTTGGACGCTCGCGGCGTGCCTGCTGGGGACTTCTCCCCAGGGCTTGGCATTTATGCGCGGTGATGCCCGGGTGCTCCAGCTCGCCATGGTCTTTCGTGCAGCCGCCCGGCTCCAGCCTGGCGACGGCCGCGGCTCAGCAGCAGCGGAGCGCTCAGGAGCCTCAGCAAATGGTGGCGTCCAATGTGTCGAAGTCCTCCGGGCATTGGAAGCCCTCGTGGTAGTTGCCCTGCACGGCCAACCAGCCGCGGCAGTACTTGCCAGGCTGCTGGGCACCCGCAGGGCCCCAGGGCAGCCAGCCCAGGAGGCAGAGCCAGCAGCGACCCCATCGCTGCTGGATGCTTGGACGGCGGGGAAGGGGACGCACGCAGCTGGAGAGCGAAGGGCTGAGCTGGGACTCCCTCCTGGCACCGCAGTTCCGCCTCCCTCGGGGTATGGCACGGGCGGCTGACCGCTCCCTCTGTGGCTAGCGGTGTCCAGAGAGGCGACAGGGGCTGTGCTGAGGGCTCCACAGGCAGGGGGTCTGCATGGTGCGCGGGAGCTAGTTGGCGAGGGACCATGGGAGGTGCTGGCAGAGGCTGCCGCTGAGGCTGCTGCTGCCGCCCTTTGCCAGGCTCATCATGGGAGGGGCGCGCGGCTCCCCCCCCGGCCACCTCCCTCCCCACTCCTCACGGGAGCCATCGCGTAGGGCGAGGGCTGCCAAGTCCAGGATCACACTGCGTCCTGACTTGTGCCTGTAGCCTGGTCCCAAGAGGAGCCCAAAGAAGGCAGAATTTGTTCCCCACGTGCGGCTGCCCAGCCCCCGCCCTTGCCTGTTACAGGAGCTGGAGTCAGACTGGCCGCCGCCAAGTGCAAATGGCCTCTCAGCTGCTGACAGCTCTGCCAGCCAGGCGTCCCTTAAAAAGGAAGAGGGAGAAGAGGGAGGAGGAGACCGAGGGTGAAGAGAGAGTCCGCCCTCCTGGGTGTCGCGAATGGAGCTAATCATGGCGGTGCGGCGAGCGCTGCGGGGCCTCTGCGCTCCTCTCGTTCGCGCGGGGTCCGCGGCCTACCCCTGCCACCCCCGCCCATCACGCTCCCCCAGGACCCGACGCTAAACCTGCGGGACTGGGACCTCACCGGCACACACCCCAGCCCTCACCCAGCCCAGACAAGCGTGCGCACTGAGGTCGAGGTTGCGGGGCTCCAGGTGTGTCCACAAGGTGACTGAAGTTTGTCGGATCTTCTGTCTCCTCGTTCCTGGGACACCAGTTCTCGGGGTTTGGGACTCACAACCCGATATTTACGGGTCGCCAACATTATCACTGAGCTTTCCACCTGTGTCACCATGGTTTCCAGAAGAAAGGGACGGTATTCCCACGTTCACACCCCGTTGCCCCCCCCCCCACCCTATGCTGCGCGCCTCTGGTCCCCTCCGCCAGCCAGGGCTCGCGCACCCGAACTCGGCCTAATATTGCGGTTCGCACCCCCAAAGGACATAAAAGAACAAAATGAATGACAATTGAGCAGATCTGAACTTCTGTTCCGGCAAAGAAACACATTTCTTTAAATGATGTGTCCTCCATGTGCTATTTGCAGGGGCACTGATCCTTTAGAGGCGTAACTGCCTTATGAACTGGTGTTATGTGAAACCTGGGCCAAATTACAGAATTTATTTTTGCTGCACCCTGAGCTACCTCTCATCGTTTATGGGGATGCTGAATGTGTTCGGCATGGCTCTATTTGTCAAACACGCTGAGTACCCTTGTCCCTGATGCAGATGCTGGCGAAGTGAGTGAAACCAAATGGGCTGCGCACTAGCGATGCCAGCGTGCGACAGCCAGCGCCTCTCGCACCTGCAGCTTCGCGATGGTCCAGTCTGTTCTAGAGATGCTTTTTAAAAAGAAAAAAAAAAAAAACCCTCCAAATAAAACGGCTCCTTTTATGAAATCTAAGCTAAAGTGTACTCCAACTAAAGAATTGCTTCTGACTTCTAATTCTTAAACACTGGGATTATCCTTTGGTTTATATCCCTGTAAAACTAAATGTCCAACACATTTAACATGTTCAGTAGGACTGTAAATATTTAACTTTATTCTCTTAGAAATAGATGTTTCTTGGGACAATAAAAAGCTATTCAATAAAACAAAATTAAGTTAGGGCTTTTTTTTTAATCAACCAACAACTCTTGGGACAGTTTATATTGTTTTAAAGAATTTAAACACATAGAAAAATGTTTTTGCAGAATTTTTTTTAGGTACTGGGTCTTTATTTACCAAAAAAAAAAGTGTTCTTACCAGGCTTAATGAGTTTTTTTTTTTCCCCCTAGTTTGTTTTTAGGAGTGTTATTAATGTTGTAAATATATCCTAAGCACTGAAGGGGAAAGGTAATTTGGAATCACAGCAAAAGTAAGATGGAATAATTATGATAAGATGCTAAAACTACAAAGAGATATTTACTGCTAATAACTTTCCCAGAACCACACTTCTTAGTGCTATTGCTGTTAACATGGAGAGGAATTTCATTACATCACAAGTACATAAAGTTCTGCAGCAGCAGCCTCTGCAGTCCCCAAGGGTCAAGATTTTCTCATTACCCAGCTGTTCTTTGATAGCATTAATATTTTAGGGAGTGATTTGTTGGCGCTTACCTCCCATTAATTATATTCTTCCTGCCACACTGGGATTCTTTTCCTTGAGACACCAGCAATAATTAATTCCCCCATTCAAAGCCCCTGTCTATTCGACTTACTCAAAGGGCATTTTACCCGAATTCAGTTAGATGATATTTACTAGTTGAAAATATCAAACCTCCAAATTACTTGATACTCCATATATCTGACCTCCTTTTCATTAGTGTATACTGGAACCAGTGGCTAGAAGTTCTCTCTGTCTCTCCCTCTCTCTCTCTGTGTATATGTCTCTGTCTTTGACACGTTGTCTTTCAAATACACAAATCTTTTAAAATAAATAAATGAATAAAAATAAAAGAGGGGTAGAGTAGGGTGAGAGAATAATCCCCACCTTGACAGATTGCCATAAGGCTTCAAAATCAAACACGCAGCAAGTCTGGCACATAGTGGGAGCTTCATAACCTTCATCCCTCCACCAGCTGATGTGAATCCATATCAATTATGGCAGGGAACCTGTTAACTGGAACAGATCAATTCCCTGATTAAGTGGAGGTTATGTATACATCCTCAATGTCCATTCCCTGATTTATCCAGTGAAGCCATTCAGAACCACTGGTAATTGAATATTGATTATTTGTCTTTAGAGTTGCTCCCAGGAGACAGGCCTAAAGCTAGGAGAAGAGGAGCACAAGGGTGTGTGTCAGATGATCACAGGGTAGGCACAGGCCCTACTGGACAGATCTTATTTCAACTGGATTTCTACAAGGTATAGCCCCAAGCACAGGTGGGCATTTAATAAGTATATGATTAGTTTATGATTCCATATGATGTCAGTTGAGATGTAATTTATTAACCTGGGCTCCTGGCATCCTTCCAGTGCATGTATAATGGAATGACATTTTTCATGCAGAAATATAAATTAAATTAATTGGCATCCACATTTAATTGATACTTCCTGACAGTAGATGGATTCTACCCCCAACACCACCGCCTTCTCAGCAAGGGACATTTCCTTCTGAGTGTGTGCAGACTGAAGAGGGGCCAGCCCCAACAGCTGGGGCTCCCCAAGGAGCTGGCTTTCAGCAGAGTTTAGAGCAGCAGGACAAGTGAACTGACCCTGGAAAAATGGTAAGCTGCTGCTCAGCAGCCATGTGTTCCTTTGATGAAGGAAAGGCTTTTAGAAGAGGAAGAAAGCAGAGGGTTCTTGTCTTATTTCTATCTTCTTACTACTCTCTCACCTTTACCAGCCATAAGAGAATGTTTTGAAAAACTGCCTTTAAAGTTTGTAAATCATATGGAGTTCTTTCAAAAGCTGCTATATAATTGCTGTCAAAGGTATCTTTTATTTAAATTTTTTTCCTTCTCAAATGGTCTGCATTAAGTTAGCTCTGCAGGAACTGTAAGGGACCAATGAGGCAAAGATCTTAATTTCTACCCCTGAGGGTTAACTAAGTTTCCACTGTCTCAGAAATACAGAATCCATACTTGACCTTGGTTTAAGAACACCTGCTGTGAGTTATTTGAAGGCATCAGCTGAAGAGCTTGGATGTAAGAGACACAATCAACTATGCAGCATGGGAAATGGACTCAATGCTATTCACTCCTACAGGAAATGGTCATTAGTGTTATCTTTGTAAATGCCTATAATAGCACTTAATACCTGGTACTCACATGCCCTTTGTCCTATCAGAGCTGTGCGTTGGGGATTATATTTCTTTAACATACTTTTTGTAACCAAAAACAAAAAGAAAAGTTGTCCTTAGCATCTTTCTCAGCTTCTTTGCTTGATTCTGCCTTGAAGGAGCAAGCACTGTTGAAGCTACCTGCAATGTTATTCCAATTTAGCATATCAAAAATCAGGATTCACTATTTCTTTAGTTTATCTGCCACTTTCCTCCCCTTGTCTTCCTAAAAGGGCACAGAATGTCACAAAGTCTGCTACTAAATTGACTTAATTGATAAGAGAGTTATTTATACTTCCACACAAGACCTATCTTTCTATAAGTACCACTGTTAATTTGTCTACCTATCTTCCTTGATTTTTCTACTGGTCTGAGCAAAATGCCCCCTCCCTTATTTTAATAACTATCTCACTTTCCCCCTTCCATGTGGGCCTGGAGGTGCTGTCAATCTGCTGTTGCACTCCAGGTCAAGGGCTGAACATGAGATCACAATGAAGCAATCAGAGTTCCTTTATATATCTGGACTTTGTGATGGGTTCAAGGGGGGAGTACATGACTAAAGCATGGCCAATCAGAATGCTTCCATGAGATTTCATCTGGATAGTGAGGGGGAGCAGCACTTTTCATCTTTTTACATTGTGAACTGTGGGGATTCTTGTTTGGGACAAGACATGATCCCTACCTAGTAGAGTAGATCTCAATGAAAATAAGACAACTTAGAGAGGTGAGAGAAGAAATAAAAATATCTTAGTCCCTGTATACAGCTATGCTTGAAGTTAATGTTATCATGGTTCTCCTGTTACATGAGATCATACTTATCACTTTAAGTTTGGATTGGGTTTTGATAAAATATAACTGAAAGCATCTTGACTTCTACAATAAATGTTATGGAGATAGCCTTAATAATTGATTGCTTCCTGCAACTGTGGGGTCAGTAGAGCTATCAAAACAGAACGATGTGAAAGCACAGCATCTGGAGCTATACCATGAAGGGACAAAGGTTTTATTCACATCATTAGGCCTTTAGGGAAGTATATTTCAAGATATCAGTCACAGAATATCACCTGGGTCATGAAATAAATTTAGCTGTATGTGAGTGACTTTTTTTAAAGCACAGAAAATACAGAGTACATCATACAGAGTAAAGATAAATTTTATCTCCTGACTTGTAAAGGATGTTTATGTATTTATTTGTTTACACACACACACACACAGAGAGAGAGAGAGAGAGACAGACAGACAGCCAGCCAGAAGGAGAGGGATATCTCCCATCCACAGTTTCACTCTCCAAATGCCCAAAGCAGCTGGGCCAGGTCTAAAGCCACCAGGAACTTAGTAGAGGTTCCCCACATGGTTGACAGAAACTCAATTGCTTGAGCCATCATCTGATGCTGTGGCAGGAAGCTGGAGCCAGAAGCAGACTTGGGACTGAAACCTAGGTACTTGGGATGAGCACATCTTAATCACTCAGCCAAATACCCTGCCCATTTTGTGACATCTTATTTCAAGCACATGCATAACTAGAAATATTCTTGATAATGCTGTAAAATATATTTTTATTCAGGGGTATGATCAAAACATTTTGAAGTCATTGCTTAAGAGAAAACAGATGATTGAATATAGAAGAGAAGTAAAAAACGGCACACTACTCTTCATATATTCTAAGAAAAGGACTATATTTTCTTAACTGATTTTTGTCCCTACGTAGCTAGGCATGCATGTGTAGGAGAGATGAGTAGAAAGAGTGCTTAGAATTTAAGTGGTTAATTAAGAGACTCAGACTCTTCTTGTTTAAAACTTCTTTGTTGGAGTTATTCATTCAGCTGGTTCAAAGTTCATTTATCAGAACTGTTTGTCCCTGATCTTCCCTTGGGAATAAGGGCTAGGGAGAGAAACAGCTTGCCCCACTCTGGGAGAGAAGACCTCACATTACAGGGGCATCAGAAATGATTTACTTAAGAAATTTAGAAAATTCTTAAAAGTTTCCAGACCATTGTGTTTGAATGAATTTAAACAAACAAACAAAAAACACCCCATATTGGTAGGCAAAACCTAGGGATCAGCCCTTTCCTTCTCTTTCTCCTATTTCAACAAATCTGAATAACTTGAGGTAAATGAATGCTCTTGGTTGACTGGGGGAAGGTTAAAACCTTGATCTGCATTGTGAAAATTATTGACATAATCATACAAATATTATCCTTTTCAAACACTATTTTGTGTTTGTAATTATTACATGTGGGATCAGCTTGAAACATGCTTTTCTAAAAAATACTTGCTGCCAGGTGGAGGGCCTTTATCCTAGGAGTAAGGCCCCTGTTAATATGCCCATACTCCACATCAGAGTACTGAGGTTTGATTCCTGACTCCAACTTCCTCCCAGTTAAGACTCCGGGAGACAGTACTGATAGTTCAAGCAGTTGGGTTCCTGCCACCCATGTGAGAGACCTGGATTGAATACCTGCCTCTTGGCCCAGTTGTAGCAATTGTGGATATTTAGAGAGTGAACCAGGTCATGGGAGCTCTTGCTCTGTGTGTTTGCTCTCTGTCCCTCTACCTTTAAAATAAATAAATGATATTTAACTGCCTGACCACATATACATGCACAGACATGGCTGTGTTCCAAAGAAGCTGTATTTATGTGTATTTAAATACTGAGATCCAGTTCTCTGATTCCTAAGTATCTAGGCCATAGAGGCATACATCATGAGTCATTCAGGAAAGTTCCATATATGATCCATTTAAGAAAAAAACTAGATATATGATGCAATTAGATAATGTTCCAATCATAGATGGGATCATTCAAATATTCTACAGGATACAGTAGGATAACTATGATTGGCAATTGTATATTTATTTTTTAAAATATTTATTTATTTGAAAGTCAAGGTTACAGAGAGACAAGGAGAGACAGAGAGAGATTTTCCATCTGCTGGCTCACTCCCCAGATGGCTGCAGCAGCCAGGCCTGGGCCAGGTCAAAGCAGGAGCCAGGAGGTTCTTCTAGGTCTCCCACATGGGTAGCAGGGCAAAGCACGTGGGCCATCTTCTGCTGCTTTTCCCAGGCAGGGTGCTGGATTGGAAATGGAGCAACGAGGACTCAAACTGGTGCCCATACTTGATACCAACATTGCAGGCGGTGGCTTTACCTGCTGCACCACAATTCCTGCCCTAACAACTGTATATTTCAAAATAGCTAGTAGAAAGGATTCTGAATGTTCCCAACACAAAGAAATAATAAATATTTAATCATTTACCCTGACCTTACCATTCACATTGTATTGTAGACATGTATTAAAATCTCACATTGTACCCTATAAATATATGCAATTACTGAATCTAAAAATCTGGAGGGCTGGCACTGGTGTAGGGGGTTGGGCTGCTTCCTGTGGCAGCATCCCATATGGGTGCTGGTTTGAGTCCCAGCTGCTCCACTTCAGATCTAGTTCCCTGCTAATGCTCCTAGGAAAGCAACAGAAGATGGTCCAGGTCCTTGGGCCTCTGCACCCATGTAGGAGACCTGGAAAAAGCTCCTGACTCCTCGCTTTGACCTGTCCCAGACCCAACTATTGTGGCCTTTGGGGAGTGAACCAGCAAATGGAAGATCTTTCTCTATCCCTCCTTCTCTCTTTGGGATCTGCCTTTCAAATAAATAAATTAATATAATAATAATAATAAATCTGGGACATGCATTTGGCCTAGCAGTTAAGATGTCATTTGGGAAGCCCATATCTCATATTAGCATGCCTTGGTTCAAGTCCTAGCTCCACTCCTGATTCCAGAGTCTTGCTGAGGTGTGCATTGGGAGACAGCAGGCAATGATGGCTCAAGTAGCTGGGTTACTGGCACTCATATGGGAGACTCAGACTGAGTTCCCAGCTCCTGGCTTTTGCCTGTTCCATCCACAACTGCTGCAGGCATTTGGGGAGTGAGTCAGTGATTGGAAGGTCCCTCTCTGTTTCTTTGTTGCTATAACTCTTTCCCTGTCTTCCAAATATCAATTAAAAAGTTTTAATTAAAAACTTATTGAAGTTGAAAAAACATTCCAATACAAGTCATTGAAATATTCATTATTTTGCTATTTTAAAACAGCTATCTGGAACCTACACAACAACTCATTCCCAGTGAATCTGGAATAGCCAAGCTTTCCTGTAAAGTTGCCTTCTGCAGGGCTCGTCACTGTCACGCAGTGTATAGGATTTGCAAGAGTCATTCATGGCAGTATGTGTGAGGTTAAATACCACAAACTTCTATATAACACTATTTTTATTACCCAAACAAATTCTAACTAAATAAACAATGTGTAAAATATAAATCCTCACCAGAATTACACCGTCCCTGACTCCTGGCCATCATTCATTTTCACATTACATAATTTAAATTAATTGAATGAAAATAGTCCAATATTTTGAAGGTATAGACTTTAGAGGTTTCATTATAAGAAAGAAAAATAAATTATTCACACAAGAAACCTCCTTTAAGAGAACTTCATATAAAATGTTTACAATTAGTGAACATTGGAGTTCTTGATTCACTAAAGGTAATTTTATGACCATTTTTATTTGCTTCTATTCAAGTTGTTTCTACAGGTTAAGAAAAATGATTTCTCTGTATATAAAAGTCATAAAATGGCAGCTAATTTTATATTATACTCTTGAGTGTGGAAGGTCTTTAAGAATAAGTACAATGGTAGATGTTTGCCATATTTTCACTTGTTTAATCATCACATCAACCATGTGAGAAACTTAGAACACAAGTAGGGTTATCCGAGATCATTGGCCCAAGACTGCTGAGCTGTACTGATGTTCTCATCCACTACAGGGTCTCAATGCATCCCCAAATTGTCTATTCATTAAGGCTGCAGCACAATGCTAACAACAGGGAAATAGTCAATCAGTGGATTGTCTTATTGATGTGGTAACAAAAACTCCAGCTGATAGATTTTTCTTAATAAATAATCTTTCTTGGTTTTGTCCAATTAACTCAACATGGTTTCAAATTTAATATACTGATTACCTTCTACATGGGGAACTCAGGCCTTCATGCAGTTTTTATGTCACTAGACAGATATGCAGTCAGGCTAAAGAATTAGGCATTCCAAACAACCTCTTCACACCAAGCATAACTTACACCTTAGCCTGGCTGACAGTGTAGATGTGTTACTGCTGGAGGAAGTGTCATCCCATGAAACCTTTTTTTTATTATTGACAAAGCTCAGATTTCAAAGATTATAACCTAATTATGATTTCATCCTTGGATAGTTCTTTCTGCAATTAACTTATTTTCAGGAGTAGATTGGTTATACAGTATATTAAAATTGACTTTGGGGATTTCTTCTTTAATTCCCACTTCTGTAATATTTGGCTCTCACTAAATATTGTAGGTTAAAAATAATTGGCCTCTGAAGCAGATTCATTACTTAGGAAAAAAATGAACAGACTTCTGAGCAAAACAATACAATAACTTAACAGCTAGTGAGAAATTATTTTGTCCTGGAAGAGGACAGAAAACACACTGACAAGGCCATGAAGTTGGTGATACTGGAGCAAGGAGTGCATTGGGACACCTGGGAAGTGAGAGGGAAAGTGATGGAGACCTGCAGAGCATGCTAATGACTTGTCATAATGTTTTTCAGGAAAATGGCATGTTGAGGCCAGCCTAGTGTTTTGTAGAGGCTACATTAGAAGATACGAAGTCTGAGAAATGGAACTGATGGGCAATTTTGAGTAATTTAAGACAAACCCCTCACACAAAACCTAGAAAGACAGGAGGATGTGTTTGCAAGTGTTTTAGGATAGCATCCATGTCTATTTAGTGGCCTTCCCTGGGAAAGAAAATGCAAGTTCATGTCCTATGTAGAGTACTAAATTCTCCACAAAGTTCTCCACTACACACAAGCAAAAAATACACAAATATAAACTTTTCCATCATTGCTGGGATCTCCGGCTGAAGGGCAATGCTCAAAAAAGAAAGAAAATTTTAGCAGTAAACACATGTAAAACTTACCCAGAAGTCCTGACACTCTCACAACAGGGCAGAAAAAAAATGGGGAAGGGCTAAATTGTTACAGGTACTTTAGACCCCTGGCAACTGAAAAAGGCAAATATGTATCTTCTTACAAATCAAGTTTTCAAACAAAAATGAACTCACAATCAAAGATAAACAAATGCTTTTTTTCCCTCCTCTTAAAATTTTATTTAAGTTATACAGATTTCATGTATTTCATGTACACAGATTTAGGAACATAGGGATACTTCCCACTTCACCCTCCCATCCACACTCCCACCCTTCCTCTTCCTCCCTCTCCTAATCCCACACTTAATTTTTACAATGACCTACTATTCTTTTTTAAAAGATTTATTTATTTTATTTGAAAGTCAGAGTACACACAGAAAGAAGGAGAGGCAGAGAGAGAGATCTTCCATCTGCTGGTTCACTCCCCAGATGGCCACAATGGTCAGAGCTGTGCCGATCCAAAGCCAGGAGCATGGAGCTTCCTCTGGGTTTCCCACTTGGGTGCAGGGGCCCAAGGTCTTGGGCCATCTTCTACTACTTTCCCAGGCCACAGCAGAGAGCTGGATTGGAAGTGGAGTAGCCAGGACTCAAACCGGTGCCCATATGGGATGGCAGCACTGCAGGCAGTGGCTTTACCTGCTATGCCACAGTTTACTTTATAAGCATAAGATTAAACCCACACTAAGTAAAGAGTTCAACAAATAGCAAGAAGGAAGGAAAAAAGCTACTTTTTAGGGCTGTAAACAATTACCAAAGCTCAAAATGTCAATTTCACTCCCATACATTACATTTTAGGTGCTCAATTAGTTACAACAGATCAAGGAAAATATATGGTATTTGTCTTTTTGGGACTGACTTATTTCACTAAGTATAATGGTTTCCAGTTGCATCAATTTTGTTGTAAAAGACAGGGTTTTATTCGTTTTATAGCTGAATACTATTCTATAGTGTATATATACCAAAATTTCTTTATCCAGTCATCAGTTGTTGGACATCAGGGTGGATTCCATACCTTAGCTATTGCAAATTGAGCTGCAGTAAACATAGGAGTACATATAACTCTTTCATCTGCTGATTGCATTCCCCTTGGGTAAATTCCCAGGAGTAAGATGGCTGGGTCATCTTAGTAGATCTATTTTCAGCTTTCTGAAGTATCTCCACACTGTTTTCCACAATGGCTGCAACAGTTTACATTCCCACAAACGTTCCCCACCAACATTTATTGTTGGTTGATTTCTGTATGAGAGCCATTATAACTGGGGTGAGGTGAAACCTCATTGTGGTTTTGACTTGCATTTTCCTGATGGCTAGTGATCCTGAGCATTTTTTCATGTGTCAGTTGGCCATTTGAATTTTCTCTTGAAAAATGCCTGTCCAAGTCCTTTGCACATTTTTTAACCACATTGCTTGTTTTTTGTTCAGTTTCTTGAGCTCCTCATAGATTCTGGATATTAATTCTTTACCAGTTTCATAGTTTGCAAATATTTTCTCCCATTCTGTTGGTTGTCTCTTTGTTGAGTGTTTCTTTTGCAGGGCACAAGTTTCTCAGCTTGCTGTAATCTCTTTTGTCTATTTTAGCCTTTGATTGCCTGTGTTTCTGAGGTCTGTTCTAAGAAGTCTTTGCCTATGCCAATGTGCTACAGAGCTTCCCCAATGTCCCTCTCTGGTAATTTGGTGGAATCAAGTCCTAGTTCAGATCCTTGAATTAATTTTTGTATAAGATACAGTAAGGTAGGGTTCTTGTTTTATACTTCTGCATACATAGATCCAATTTTTCCCACACCATTTGTTAAAGAGACTGTCCTTTCTTCAAGGATTGATTATAGCTCCATTGTCAAAGATAAGTTTGGTTTTAGATGTGTGGGTTGATTTATGGGGTTTTTATCCTGTTCTGTTTGTCCGTATGTCTATTTTTGTGCCAGTACCAGGCAGTTTTGATTATAACTGCCCTGTATTATGTCTTGAAATCTGGTATTGTGATACTTCAAGCTTTTAAACAAATACATTGAGGAAGGATGACATAAGTGAGAGACAGTGGGCACAACAAAATATAAATTTAGTCTCCCAATACTTTGGAATTTGGAATTATCTGATTCAGAATATTAAAAAATTACATATTTTTAGGCTCTGCACACCAGTGCTCCAGGGGAGTGCGTGCCACACAGACAACAGCAGGGAGACTTGGGACGTCCAGGGCTCCGAGTCCACACATCGGCGCTGGAAGGGGAGCGGACCTGCGTGGAGAGCGTGGGAGCCCACAGTTCGGGACACCAGCGGCAGACTCAACACACCAGCGCTGGAACACGAGGTGAGCCGAACCTCAATAGCCCGAGACACCGGCAGGCAAGCGGAGAGAGGAGACTAGAGGGAACAACCCCTGGGGGAGGGCCGACAGTTCAGCAGGCTAACTGGAAGAGAGACAGAGAGAAAAAAAAAAGGTGACTGGTACGGACACGGGTTTCTCTCTCTCCCCTCACCTCTCAAGGGCGAGCAAGACAAAGAGCAGGCGCCATCTTGGACATACGTCATAAGCAGAGCGACCTCAGGTCTGCACCGGCCCTGAGCCTAGCAGTAAAACCTGACTCTGGGCGGGGCGAATTAACAGGAGATTAGGACCTAGTAAATTTGTGGTGCTACTGAACTGAGACTGCGAAAAAAGAGACGGTGGGGGAGAGAACTCACGGAATTCACGTGAGCACTCACCAGAGACGCTACAATTCCGTAACTTTGGCAACCTAGTGGGAGACTGAAGGAGAATTTGAGCTCACTTTGAGGGCCAAACAGATTCCCTGTGTGGTCCTTGGGAAAGAGCTTCCGATCTCTGGCTCCTGTGGGTATATCATTTGCCTGCTAACTACCTCCAACTTCGTTCAGCTGTGCAGAATAACTTCCCTTTTGAATCAAAAAAAAAAAAAAGAGAGAGAGAGAGGTTTACCACGCCTAACCTGGGAGTGTCACCTTTGGCACAGCAAACAGAGCTCTCAGGCCACACCCATCTCAAGCCCCAAGGCTCCATCAAAAACAGATAGTCCACTTAATCTAGAGTCATAGTATAACAAGAAAAAGCACCACAGTGAAGAAAACAAATATCTCCAATATGCCAAATAACAAACACAAAAACCGAGGTAATAAAAACAAGGAAGTCACCATGAAGCCCTCAAATGAAAAAGACACCCCAATTCAAGATTATGAGGATGATGACATAGAAGAAATGCAAGAAGCAGATCTCAAAAAATTGATAAGAACATTAAGAAGTTCTCAAAAACAAATTCGTGAACTACAGAAATCCTTAATGGACAAGATAGAAAATCTCTCTCGTGAAAATGAAATATTAAGGAGGAATCAAAATGAAACGAAACAACTAGTACAACAGGAAACTGGGATAGTGACTGAAGTGAAGAATTCAATAGATCAAATGAAAAACACAATAGAGAGCCTTACAAACAGAATGGGTGAAGCAGAAGAGAGAATATCGGACTTAGAAGACAGAGAACAGCAAAGGATACAGTCAGACCAAAGAAAAGAAGAGGAAATTAGGAATCTAAAACATATTGTCGGGAATCTTCAGGATACTATTAAAAAACCCAACATTTGGGTTCTAGGAGTTCCTGAAGGCATGGAGAGGGAGAAAGGATTAGAAGGCCTTTTCAGTGAGATATTAGCAGAAATTTCCCAGGTTTGGAGAAGGACAGAGAAATCCTAGTACAGGAAGCCCACAGAACCCCTAATAAACATGACCAAAAGAGATCCTCACCACGACACATTGTAATTAAACTCTCCACAGTGAAACATAAAGAAAAGATCCTAAAATGTGCAAGAGAGAAACGTCAGATTACTCTCAGAGGATCTCCAATCAGACTCACAGCTGACTTCTCATCAGAAACTCTACAAGCTAGGAGGGAATGGCGAGATATAGCCCAGGTACTAAGAGAAAAACTGCCAGCCCAGAATATTATATCCCGCAAAGCTATCATTTGTGAATGAAGGTGAAATAAAGACTTTTCATAGCAAACAGAAATTGAAAGAATCTGTTGCCACTCGTCCAGCCCTGCAAAAGTTGCTTAAAGATGTGTTACATACAGAAACAAAGAAACACGGTCATCAATATGAAAGAAGGTAAAGGAAGGAAACCGAGGAAGGAAAGCTCACAGCAAAAGATCACAGGAAATTCAAAGCATATATTAGAACTTATCTTTGGCAAATGGCAGGGCAAAGTTACCACTTATCATTAGTCACATTGAACGTGAATGGCCTGAACTGTCCAGTTAAAAGACACCGATTGGCTGATTGGGCTAAGGACCAAAACCCATCTATTTCCTCCTTACAAGAAACACATCTTTCCAACAAAGATCCATACAGACTGAAAGTGAAAGGCTGGAAAAAGATATACCATGCCAACAGAAATGAAAAAAGAGCGGGCCTAGCTATCTTAATTTCAGACAACATAAACTTTACCACAAAAACCGTTAAGAGAGACAAAGAGGGACACTACATAATGATTAAGGGATCAATTCAACAGGAAGATATAACAATTATCAATGTATATGCACCCAACTACAGGGCACCGGTTTATCTAAAAGATTTGTTAAGGGACTTAAAGGGAGACTTAGACCCCTATACAATAGTACTGGGGGACTTCAATACTCCACTCTCAGAAATAGACAGATCAATAGGACAGAACATCAACAAGGATACAGTAGATTTAAATGACACTATAGCCCAAATGGATCTAACAGATATATACAGAACTTTTCATCCTACACATAAAGCATTTACATTCTTCTCAGCAGTACATGGAACCTTCTCTAGGATTGACCACATACTAGGCCATAAAGCAAGTCTCAGCAAATTCAAAAGAATTAGAATCATACCATGCAGCTTCTCAGACCATAAAGGAATGAAGTTGGAAATTAGCAACTCAGGAATCCCTAGAGCATACGCAAACACATGGAGATTAAACAACATGCTCCTGAATGAACAATGGGTCATAGAAGAAATCAAAAGAGAAATCAAAAACTTTTTGGAAGTAAATGAGGATAACAGCACAACATACCAAAACTTATGGGATACAGCAAAAGCAGTGTGAAGAGGAAAGCTTATATCAATAGGTGCCTACATCAAGAAATTGGAAAGGCACCAAATAGATGAGCTTTCACTGCCTCTCAAGGATCTAGAAAATCTGCAGCAAACCAGACCCAAATCTAGTAGGAGAAGAGAAATAATTAAAATCAGAGAAGAAATCAACAGGATTGAATCAAGAAAAACATTACAAAAAATCAGCCAAACGAGGAGCTGGTTTTTTGAAAAAATAAACAAAATTGACACCCCATTGGCCCAACTAACTAAAAAAAGAAGAGAAAAGACCCAAATCAATAAAATCAGAGATGAAAAAGGAAACGTAACAACAGACACCACAGAAATAAAAAGAATCATCAGAAATTACTACAAGGACTTGTATGCCAGCAAACAGGGAAACCTATCAGAAATGGATAGATTCCTGGACACATGCAATCTACCTAAATTGAACCAGGAAGACATCGAAAACCTAAACAGACCCATAACTGAGACAGAAATTGAAACAGTAATAAACGCTATCAACAAAGAAAAGTCCAGGACCAGATGGATTCACTGCTGAATTCTACCAGACATTTAAAGAAGAACTAACTCCAATTCTTCTCAAAATATTCAGAACAATCAAAGAAGAGGGAATCCTCCCAAATTCTTTCTATGAAGCCAGCATCACCTTAATTCCTCAGCCAGAAAAAGATGCAGCACTGAAAGAGAATTACAGACCAATATCCCTGATGAACATAGATGCAAAAATCCTCAATAAAATTCTCACCAATAGAATGCAACAACACATCAGAAAGATCATCCACCCAGACCAAGTGGGATTTATCCCTGGTATGCAGGGATGGTTTAATGTGCACAAGACAATCAATGTGATACACCACATTAACAGACTGCAGAAGAAAAACCATATGATTATCTCAATAGACGCCGAGAAAGCATTTGATGAAATACAACACCCGTTCATGATGAAAACTCTAAGCAAACTGGGTTTGGAAGGAACATTCCTCAATACAATCAAAGCAATCTATGAAAAACCCACAGCCAACATCCTATTGAATGGGGAAAAGTTGGAAGCATTTCCACTGAGATCTGGTACCAGACAGGGATGTCCACTCTCACCACTGCTATTCAATATAGTTCTGGAGGTTCTAGCCAGAGCTATTAGGCAAGAAAAAGAAATTAAAGGGATACAAATTGAGAAGGAAGAAGTCAAACTATCCCTCTTTGCAGACGATATGATTCTTTACTTAGGGGATCCAAAGAACTCTACTAAGAGGCTATTGGAACTCATAGAAGATTTTGGCAAAGTAGCAGGGTATAAAATCAATGCACAAAAATCAACAGCCTTTGTATACACAGACAATACCATGGCTGAGGAAGAACTCCTAAGATCAATCCCATTCACAATAGCTACAAAAACAATCAAATACCTTGGAATAAACTTAACCAAGGACGTAAAAGATCTCTACGATGAAAATTACAAAACCTTAAAGAAAGAAATAGAAGAGGGTACCAAGAAATGGAAAAATCTTCCATGCTCATGGATTGGAAGAATCAATATCATCAAAATGTCCATTCTCCCAAAAGCAATTTATAAATTCAATGCAATACCAATCAAGATACCGAAGACCTTCTTCTCAGATCTGGAAAAATTGGTGCTGAAATTCATATGGAGGCACAAGAGACCTCGAATAGCTAAAGCAATCTTGTACAACAAAAACAAAGCCGGAGGCATCACAATACCAGATTTCAGGACATACTACAGGGCAGTTGTAATCAAAACAGCATGGTACTGGTACAGAAACAGATGGATAGACCAATGGAACAGAATTGATACACCAGAAATCAACCCAAACATCTACAGCCAACTTATATTTGATCAAGGATCTAAAACCAATTCCTGGAGCAAGGACAGTCTATTCAATAAATGGTGCTGGGAAAACTGGATTTCCACGTGCAGAAGCATGAAGCAAGACCCCTACCTTACGCCTTACACAAAAATCCACTCAACATGGATTAAAGAGCTAAATCTACGACCTGACACCATCAAGTTACTAGAGAACATTGGAGAAACCCTTCAAGATATTGGCACAGGCAAAGAGTTTCTGGAAAAGACCCGGGAGGCACAGGCAGTCAAAGCCAAAATCAACTATTGGGATTGCATCAAATTGAGAAGTAACTGTACTGCAAAAGAAACAGTCAGGAGAGTGAAGAGACAACCGACAGAATGGGAAAAAATATTTGCAAACTATGCAACAGATAAAGGGTTAATAACCAGAATCTACAAAGAGATCAAGAAACTCCACAAAAACAAAACCAACAACCCACTTAAGAGATGGGCCAAGGACCTCAATAGACATTTTTCAAAAGAGGAAATCCAAATGGCCAACAGGCACATGAAAAAATGTTCAAGGTCATTAGCAATCAGGGAAATGCAAATCAAAACCACAATGAGGTTTCACCTCACCCCGGTTAGAATGGCTCACATACAGAAATCTACCAACAACAGATGCTGGCGAGGATGTGGGGAAAAAGGGACACTAACCCACTGTTGGTGGGAATGCAAACTGGTTAAGCCACTATGGAAGTCAGTCTGGAGATTCCTCAGAAACCTGAATATAACCCTACCGTTCGACCCAGCCATCCCACTCCTTGGAATTTACCCAAAGGAGTTTAAATTGGCAAACAAAAAAGCGGTCTGCACCCTAATGTTTATTGCAGCTCAATTCACAATAGCTAAGACCTGGAACCAACCTAAATGCCCATCAACGGTAGACTGGATAAAGAAATTATGGGATATGTACTCTTTAGAATACTATACCGCAGTAAGAAACAACGAAATCCAGTCATTTGCAACAAAATGGAGGAATCTGGAACACATCATGCTGAGTGAAGTAAGCCAGTCCCAAAGGGACAAATACCATATGTTCTCCCTGATTGGTGACAACTGACTGAACACCAAAAAGGAAACCTCCTGAAGTGAAATGGACACTATGGGAAACGGTGACTTGATCAGCGTAGCCCTGACTGTTAATGAACAACCTAATACATTATCCCTCTTAGTAGATTTTTTTGTCTGTTCTACTTAATATGACTGGTTTAATTCTGTAATTAATACACAGTTATTCTTAAGTGTTAAAAATTAACTGAAATGTGATCCCTGTTAAACATAAGAGTGGGAATAAGAGAGGGAAGAGATGTATAATTTGGGACATGCTCTAGCTGACTTGACCCAAATGGTAGAGTTAAAAACATACCAGGGGATTCCAATTCAATCCCATCAAGGTGGCATGTACCAATGCCATCTCACTATTCCAAGTGATCAATTTCAGTTCACAATTGATCATAATGAAAGGACTAAGAGTCAAAGGGAGCACATAAACAAGTCTAGTACCTGCTAACACTAACCGATGGAATAAAGGGGAGAGTGATCCAACATGGGAAGTGAGATACTCAGAAGACTCATTGAATGGCAGATGTCCTAAATAGCACTCTGGCCTCAGAATCAGCCCTAAAGGCATTTGGATCTGGCTGAAAAGCCCATGAGAGTATTTCAGGCATGGAAAGCCAAGACACTCTGGCAAAAGATCTCTGCGAGTGAGATCCCAGTGGAAAGAACAGGTCTTCAAAGAAGGAGGTACCTTTCTCTGAAGGGAGGAGAGAACCTCCACTTTGACTATGACCTTGTGTAAACAAGATAAGAGTCGGAGAACTCAAGGGGCTTCCATAGCCTTGGAAACTCATGACTGGAGCATAGGGAGACTACTGATGCATAGACAGGAGTGTCAATTGGTAAAGTCAACAACAGGAGTCACTGTGCACTTACTCCTCATGTAGGATCTCTGTCCTTAATGTGCTGTGTATTGAGATTTAATGCTATAACAAGTACTCAAACAATATATTTCACTTTGTGTTTCTATGGGGGTGCAAACTGTTGAAATCTTTACTTAATGTATACTAAACTGATCCTCTGCAAAAAAAAAAAAAAAGAAATTATCAACTCCCAACTTGATTCTCACTGGGATTAAACATGACAATAGGTCTGATCTGATTTCATCTTCATTTAAAAAAAATCATCTATTATTTTTCACTTTATGTTTCTGTGCGAGAGCAAACCGTTGAAATCCTTACTTAATGTATACTAAGCTGATCTTCTGTATATTAAGATAATCAAAAATGAATCTTGATGTGAATGGAAGGGGAGAGGGAGTCGGAAAGGGGAGGGTAGTGGGTGGGAGGGACGGTATGTGGGGGAAGCCATTGTAATCCATAAATCGTACTTTGGAAATTTATATTCATTAAATAAAAGTTAAAAAAAAACTAAGGAAAAATTAAAAAAATTACATATTTTCGGCTCAAAAAAGGGTAAGAAGAGCAAAGAAATTAATAATTATGACGTAGGGGCCTGTGCTGTGTTGCAGCAGGTTAACACCCTGGCCTGAGGCGCAGGCATCCCATATGGGCATGTTTGAGTCCCAGCTGCTCCACTTCTTTTCCAGCTGTCTGCTATGGCCTGGGAAGGCAGTAGAGGATGGCCCAAGTCCTTGGGCCCCTGCACCTGTGTGGGAGACCCAGAGGAGGCTCCTGGCTCCTGGCTTCAGATCAGCACAACTCCAGCCATTGCAGCCAATTGGGGAGTGAACCATCAGATGGACGACCTCTCTCTCTCTCTACCTCTCCTCTCTCTGTGTAACTCTTTCAAATAAATAAATAATTAACATGTAAATGTAATAATCAAATATAACTTCCTAAAGCTAAGATTATAATTGTTGAAATACAAAATATATAAGATATGTTACTTACATAGTGGATTAGACACAGGCAAAGAGAGACCTTGGAAGAAAGAAAATGGAAGACACATTTTAAAACCTTTGTCAGGAGGCTGGCATTATGGCATAGTAGGCTAAGCCTCCACCTGCACTGCTGGCATCCCATATGGATCCAGTATGTGTTCCAGCTGCTCCTCTTCCAATCCAGCTCTCCACTATGGCCAATGAAAGCAGTGGAAGATAGTCCAAGTGCTTGGGCCACTGCACCCATGTGGGAGACCTGAAAGAAGCTCCTGGCCTCAGATCAGCCCAGCTCTGGAAGTTGTGGCCACTTGGGGATTGAACCAGTGGATGGAAGACCTTTCTCTCTCTCTGTCTTTCCTTCTCTCTTTCCATAACTCTACCTCTCAAATAAATAAATAAAATTAAAAAAAACTTTTTCAGAATAATAACATGAACAAAATATATAGAGATATTGAAGATAGAATGAGAGATCTTACACAGCCCATTTTGAGTTGCAGAAAGAAAAACTAGAAATAATGAACAGGAAACACTGAAGTATATAAAAGATGAGAATTTCAAAGTTCACATGAATGGAAAATACAACATGTAGCAAGCAGAATAAATAAACAGAAATTCACTGTAATACATGCAGGAATAGTGCTGTAGAACATAAAATAAAAACAGATGAGCTGAAAAGTAGGCAGAGACTAAAACAGAGAACCTGAAAGGAAAATCACAACTGACTTAGAGCCAGTTTCTCAATGGCAATGACGAAAGACAAAGTACTGAAAAGTAAAATCTCAATGATATGGAGAGAGATCCATAATTCTATAGTCAGCAAAAACTGTATTTCAAAAGTAGGGGCTGCTTGATGTGGTTTAAGGACTGTGACATACTAACATAAGGTATTAACAATAGAGAAAGCTGCATGTAGGCTAGATTAGAACTCATCCTACACAACTTTTATTTTGTAAATTTAAAGCCTTTCTGGGAAAAAGTTAAGAAATAAAAATAAAATATGGAAAAAATCAAGATATCGTCAGAAAAGGAAATATTAAGTGACTGGAATGAAACTGTCCTAAACTTATTTAAGTGTTCAGGAAAGGAGTTAAGACATGCATTTTGTCCATATTACTAATACTTGCTAAATTCAAATAATAATATTTCAACATACTGACTAAAGAATAGCAACAGAGTTCATTTAAAAAGGACTGAAGATTTAGCAAAGAAAAAACTGTAGGACTGGTAAGTAACACTTCAGAAAAGCTGCAGGGTATAAGGGTCCATCACTGTGTCCAGAGGTTAAAGTCCCAGCCTGCAATGCCAGTATCACACATGGACACTGGTTCAAGTCCTGGCTGCTCCACTACTGATCCAGTTCTCTACTATGGCCTGGGAAAGAAGTAGAAGATGGCCCAAGTCCTTGAGTCCCTGCACCTGCATGGGAGACCTGGAAGAAGCTCCTGGCTTCTGGCTTCAGATCAGCTCAGCTCCAGACATTGCAATCATTTGGGGAGTGAAACAGCTGATGGAAGACTGACTCTGGCTTTACCTGTCTTTGTAACTCTTTCAAATAAATAAAATAAATCTTTTTTTTTTTTAAGTTGCAGGGAGTAAAACCAGGATACCAAAGTTAGTTGGCTTTCCATACACCAATAATCAATTGCAAGAAAAAGAAGAAAACAAGGCAATCCCCAAAATACCTCGGAATATGCTTTCTGATATTTATTTATTTTGAAGTGTGTAGGGGAGAAAGAGGGAGAGAGAAAGAAAGCACCCATTTACTGGTTCACTCCTGAAATACCAAAACAGCTAGGGCCAGGCCTAAGCTAGAAGCTGGGAACTCAATCTTGATCCCCCACATGAGTAGCTGGAATCCAGTTACCTGAGCCATCACCTGTTGCCTCCTAGTGTCTGCATTGGCAGGAGTCAGAAGCCACCAGAAGTCCAGGCACTCCAACATGGCACATGATCTTAATCAGCATCTTAACTACTAGGCAAAATAACTTACCACGGGCTACTATTTGACTCTGTAATTTACCTTAGAGCCCAAAATTCTACCCTGGATATAAAAAGAAACTCATGCACATTAATATTACATTCACATTCAACATATTTTAAGATTTAAATAAATCTAAAAAATTATTCATAATCCAAGAACACAATAAGTCCTTGAGAAGATTCATGAAGTGAGAGTATTGAGGGCGGAACCAAGATGGTGGAATAGTGAGGGCACACACCGATAGTCTGGGAAAGATAGTTTAATAAAAGTGGAGTTACGGTAGCCTCAGGAAAAGGATCAGGGAAAAATTGCAGAGGAAACTCTTCTGGATCTAGTGGCTGTGACTCAGAGGACCTATGGGGAGCACAAGGTCACCCACCATGTGGAAGCCGAGCCACGCAAGCCACTGGACCTGCTGGAGCCACCTGACCCGCCAGACCCGCCGGACCTGCTGGACCTGCTGGAGCTGCCGAGTCTGTGCACCAGTGCTGGAAGGGGAGGTGAGACAAAAACCTCTCTCAGTAACCTGAGACATTGGTTGGGAAAGGCAGAAAGAGCCTGCAGAGAACGAGGCCTGAAACCCCATTGGGGAAAGTTCACCTGGCTGGCTAGAGGAGATAAAAAAATCGAATAAATAAGGAGAACCGGCACAGATATTTAGCCTCTCTCTCCACTCACCTTACAAAGCCGAGCAAGACAAAGGGCAGGCAACATTTTAAGTAAGTAAAGCAGTGTGCGCCATTTTGCATATGTAAAGCGGGTGCCCCTCATTAGCCAAGCAGAAAAACCTGACTCTGGTAAGCAAGCGAATAACCACAGGGGGCAGATTTCATACATCAACTACTCTCAATTACACTCAGCAGTGTGGAATTACTTCCCAACTGAGTCAAAAAAAAAAGAGAGAGAGAGAGAGGGTGAGAATGAACAAGAGAACAATCAGGGTGAATCACCTTTGGCACACCCTTAACCCTATAGAACCAGAGCTCTCTGGCCACACCCATCACAGCCTCTAAGGATCCATCAAAAGCAGTAAGTCCTCTTAATCTAGAGTCACAGTATAATGAGAAAAAACCAAAGAATATCTCCAATATGCCAAACAAACACAAAAGCCGAGGTAACAAGAAAAAGGAAGACACT
This sequence comes from Oryctolagus cuniculus, assembly GCF_051225735.1. Taxonomy (NCBI): domain Eukaryota; kingdom Metazoa; phylum Chordata; class Mammalia; order Lagomorpha; family Leporidae; genus Oryctolagus; species Oryctolagus cuniculus. The sequence continues at coordinate 26,884,070 of NC_142885.1, forward strand.
ATGATGCCCCCAAATGAAATAGACATCCCAATTCAAGATTATGAAGATGATGAGATAGAAGAAATGCAAGAAGCAGATCTCAAAAAATTGATAAGAACATTAAGAAGTTCTCAAAAACAAATTCTCGAACTACAGAAATCCTTAATGGACAAGATAGAAAATCTCTCTCATGAAAATGAAATATTAAGGAGGAATCAAAATGAAATGAAACAACTAGTAGAAATTAAAACTGTGATAGTGATGAGAAATCAAAATGAAATGAAGAGCTCAATATATCAAATGACAAACACATTAGAGAGCCTTAAAAACAGAATGGGTGAAGCAGAAGAGAGAATACCGGACTTAGAAGACAGAGAACAGGAAAGGATACAGTCAGACCAAAGAAAAGAAGAGGAAATTAGAAATCTAAAAAATATCGTCGGGAATCTTCAGGATACTATTAAAAAAACCAACATTCGGGTTCTAGGAGTTCCTGAAGGCATGGAGAGGGAGAAAGGATTAGAAGGCCTTTTTAGTGAGATATTAGCAGAAAATTTCCCAGGTTTGGAGAAGGACAGAGACATCCTAGTACAGGAAGCTCATAGAACCCACAGTAAACACAACCAAAAGAGATCCTCACCACGACACGTTGTAATTAAACTCACCACAGTGAAACATAAAGAAAAGATCCTAAAATGTGCAAGAGAGAAACATCAGATTACTCTCAGAGGATCTCCAATTAGACTCACAGCAGACATCTCATCAGAAACTCTACAAGCTAGGAGGGTATGGTGAGATATAGCCCAGCTACTAAGAGAGAAAAACTGCCAGCTCAGAATATTATATCCTGCAAAGCTCTCATTTGTGAATGAAGGTGAAATAAAGACCTTTCAAAACAACCAGAAATTGAAAGAATTTGTCGCCACTCATCCATCCCTGCAAAAGATGCTTAAAGATGTGTTACACATAGAAACACAGAAACATGGTCATCTATATGAAAGAAGGTAAATGAAGGAAATCTCACAGCAAAAGATCACAGGAAGTTCAAAACATATATCAGAAAATATCTTTGGCAAATAACAGGGCAAAGCTACTACTTATCAATAGTCACATTGAACGTTAATGGCCTGAATTGTCCAGTTAAAAGACAAGATTGGCTGATTGGGTAAAGGAATAAAACCCATCTATTTGCTGCTTGAAAGAAACACATCTTTCCAACAAAGATGCATACAGACTGAAAGTGAAAGGCTGGAAAAAGATATACCATGCCAACAGAAATGAAAAAAAGAGTGGGTGTAGCCATCTTAATATTGGACAACATAAACTTTACCACAAAAACTGTTAGGAGAGACAAAGAGCAGCACTATATAATGATTAAGGGATCAATTCAACAGGAAGATATAACAATTATCAATGTATATGCACCTAATTACAGAGCACCGGTTTATTTAAAAGATTTGTTAAGGGACTTAAAGGGAGACTTAGACCCCAATACAATAGTACTGGGGGACTTCAATACCCCACTCTCAGAAATAGACAGATCAACAGGACAGAACATCAACAAGGATACAGTAGATTTAAATGACACTATAGCCCAAATGGATCTAACAGATATCTACAGAACTTTCAATCCTACAGCTAAAGATTTTACATTCTTCTCAGCAGTACATGGAAGCTTCTCTAGGATTGACCACACACTAGGCCATAAAGCAAGTCTCAGCAAATTCAAAAGAATTAGAATCATACCATGCAGCTTCTCAGACCATAAAGGAATGAAGTTGGAAATTAGCAACTCAGGAATCCCTAGAGCATACGCAAACACATGGAGATTAAACAACATGCTCCTGAATGAACAATGGGTCATAGAAGAAATCAAAAGAGAAATCAAAAACTTTTTGGAAGTAAATGAGGATAACAGCACAACATACCAAAACTTATGGGATACAGCAAAAGCAGTGTGAAGAGGAAAGCTTATATCAATAGGTGCCTACATCAAGAAATTGGAAAGGCACCAAATAGATGAGCTTTCACTGCCTCTCAAGGATCTAGAAAATCTGCAGCAAACCAGACCCAAATCTAGTAGGAGAAGAGAAATAATTAAAATCAGAGAAGAAATTACAGGATTGAATCAAAAAAAAAATTACAAAAATGAAGCCCAACAGGAAGCTTGTGTTTTGAAAAAATAAACAAAATTGACACCCCATTGGCCCAACTAACTAAAAAAAGAAAAGACCAAATCAATAAAATCAGAGATGAAAAAGGAAATGTAACAACAGACACCACAGAAATAAAAAGAATCATCAGAAATTACTACAAGGAACTGTATGCCAGCAAACAGGGAAACCTATCAGAAATGGATAGATTCCTGGACACACGCAACCTTCCTAAATTGAACCAGGAAGACATAGAAAACCTAAATAGACCCATAACTGAGACAGAAATTGATACAGTAATAAAGGCCCTCCCAACAAAGAAAAGCCCAGGACCAGATGGATTCACTGCTGAATTCTACCAGACATTTAAAGAAGAACTAACTCCAATTCTTCTCAAACTATTCAGAACAATCAAAAAAGAGGGAATCCTCCAAAATTCTTTCTATGAAGTCAGAATCACCTCAATCCCTAAGCCTGAAAAAGACGTAGCAGTGAAAGAGAATTACAGATAAATTTACCTGAAAAACATACATGCAAAAAAGCTCAATAAAATTCTGTCCAATAGAATGCAACAACACATCAGAAAGATCATCCATATAGACCAAGTGGGATTTATCCCTGGTATGCAGGGATGGTTCAATGTTCGCAAATCAATCAATGTGATACACCACATTAACAAACTGCAGAAGAAAAATCATATGATTATGTCAATAGATGCAGAGAAAGTATTCGATAAAATTCAACACCCTTTCATGATGAAAACTCTAAGCAAATTGGGTATACAAGGAACATTCTTCTAACTGCTGCCAGCATCCTATTGAATGGGGAAAAGTTGGAAGCATTTCCACTGAGATCTGGTACCAGACAGGGATGCCCACTCTCACCACTGCCATTCAATATAGTACTAGAAGTTTTAGCCAGAGCCATTGGTCAAGAAAAAGAAATTAAAGGGATACAAATTGGGAAGAAAGAACTCAAACTATCCCTCTTTGCAGATGATATGATTCTTTTTTTAGGGGAGCCAAAGAACTCTACTAAGAGACTATTGGAACTCATAGAAGATTTTGGCAAAGTAGCAGGGTATAAAATCAATGCACAAAAATCAACAGCCTTTGTATACACAGGCAATGCCATGGCTGAGAAAGAACTTCTAAGATCAATCCCATTCACAATAGGTACAAAAACAAATACCTTGGAATAAACTTAACCAAGGATGTTAAAGATCTCTATGATGAGAATTACAAAATTGTACAGAAAGAAATAGAAGAGGATACCAAGAAATGAAAAAATCTTCCATGCTCATGGATTGCAAGAATCAATATCATCAAAATGTCCATTCTCCCAAAAGCAATCCATAGATTCAATGTGATACCAATCAAAATACCGAAGACATTCTTCTCAGAAAAAAAAGGATGCTGAAATTCATATGGAGACACAGGAGACCTCGAATAGCTAAAGCAATCTTGTACAACAAAAACAAAGCTGGAGGCATCACAATGCCAGATTTCAGGACATACTACAGGGCAGTTGTAATCAAAACAGCATGGTACTGGTACAGAAACAGATGGATAGACCAAAGGAACAGAATAGAAACACCAGAAATCAATCCAAACATCTACAGCCAACTTATATTTGATCAAAGATCTAAAACCAATTCCTGGAGTAAGGACAGTCTATTCAATAAATTGTCCTGGGAAAACTGGATTTCCACATGCAGAAGCATGAAGCAAGACCCCTACTTTATACCTTACACAAAAATCCACTCAACATGGATTAAAGAGCTAAATCTATGACTGACACCATAAAATTATTAGAGAACATTGGAGAAAGCCTACAAGATATAGGCACAGGCAAAGACTTCTTGGAAAATACCCCAGAGGCACAGGCAGTCAAAGCCAAAATTAACATTTGGGATTACATCAAACTGAAAAGTTTCTGTACTGCAAAAGAAACAGTCAGGAAAGTGAAGAGGCAACAACAGAATGGGAAAAAATATTTGCAAACTATGCAACAGATAAAGGATTAATAACCCGAATCTACAAAGAGATCAAGAAACTCTACAACAACAGAACAACCCACTTAAGAAATAGGCCAAGGACCTCAATGGACATTTTTCAAAAGAAGAAATCCAAATGGCCAACAGACACATGAAAAAATTTTCAGGGTCACTAGCAATCAGGGAAATGCAAATCAAAACCACAATGAGGTTTCACCTCACCCCGCTTAGAATGTCCCACATGAAGAAATCTACCAACAACAGAGGCTGTCGAGGAAGCGGGGAAAAAGGGACACTAACCCACTGATGGTGGGAATGCAAACTGGTAAAGCCACTATGGAAGTCAGTTTAGATTCCTCAGAAACCTTAATATAACCCTACCATACAACCCAGCCATCCCACTCCTTGGAATTTACCCAACGGAAATTAAATTGGCAAATAAAAGAGCTGTCTGTACCTCAATGTTTATTGCAGCTCAATTCACAAAAGCTAAGACCTGGAATCAGCCTAAATGCCCATCAACAGTAGACTGGATAAAGAAATTATCGGATATGTACTCTACAGAATACTATACAGCAGTAAAGAAAATGAAATCCAGCCTTTTGCAACAAAATGGAGGAATCTGGAAAACATCATGCTAAGTGAATTAAGTCAGTCCCAAAAGGACAAATATCATGTGTTCTCCATGATCGGTGACAAGTAACCCAGCACCTAAAATGAAACCTGTTGAAGTGAAATGGACACTATGAGAAACAATTACTTGATCAGTCCTTGTCCTGACTCTTATGTTACAATCTACTACTTTATTACTTTTGGTATGTTTGTTCTATTTAACACTATTGGTTGAACTCTTTAATTAACACACCATTATGCTTACATGTTTACATTTAACTGAAAAGTGATCCCTGTTAAATATAAGAGTTGGAATAATAGACGGAGGAGATGTACAGTTCAGCACATGCTCTATTGGACTTACTTCTAATGGTAGAGTTAGAAACGGACCAGGGGATTGCAATTCATTCCCATCAAGGTGGCATGTACCAATACCACTAGTCAAAGTGATCAGTTCCAGTTCATAATTGATCATAATGATAGGATTGAGAGTCAAAGGGATCACATTAACAAGACTGGTGTCTGTTAATACTAACTGATAGAATTAAAAAGGAGAGAACGATCCAACACCGGATGTGGGATACACAGCAGACTCATAGAATGGCAGATGTCCTAAACGGCACTCTGGCCTCAGAATCAGCCCTTAAAGCATTCGGATCTGGCTAAAAAGCCCATGAGAGTATTTCAGGCATGGAAAGCCAAGACACTCTGGCAAAAAGTAAAAAAGTGACCTAAAGTGAAAGATCGCTGTGAGTGATATCCCAGCAGAAAGAACGGGCTATCAAAGAAGCAGGTACCTTTCTCTGAAGGGAGGAGAGAACTTCTACTTTGACTATGACCTTGTCTAAATGAGATAGGATTTATCAAAATCAAGAGGCTTCCATAGCCTTGGCAACTCATGACAAGAGCCTAAGGTGATTACTGACACCATAAATAAGAGTGCCAATTGTTAAAGCAACAGGAGTCACTGTGCACTTACTCCCCATGTAGGATCTCTGTCCTTAATGTGTTGTGCTATGTGAATTACTGGTATAACTAGTACTCAAACATTATTTTATACTTTGTGTTTCTGTGTGGGTGCAAACTGTTGAAATTTTTACTTAACATATACTAAATTGATCTTCTGTATATAAAGATAATTGAAAATGGATCTTGATGCGAATGGGATGGAGAGGGAGTGGGAGATGGGATGGTTCCAGGTGGGAGGGAGGTTATGGGGCAGGGGGGAAGCCACTATAACCCAAAAGTTGTACTTTGGAAATTTATATTTATTAAATAAAAGTTTAAAAATGATAAAAGGGAGCATTAAACCTTTTTGCTATAGTAATAGATTGATACTTTCTCAGAACCTATCTTCCCTATTTGTCATATAATCATAATTTTAAACAGAATAACATTAATTCAAACTTTGTAAGATCAAGGGGCTGGCACCATGGCACAGGGGTTAAAAAAGCCCTGGCCTGAAGCACAGGCATTCCATATGGGCACCACTTCTAGTCCCAGCTGCCCTTCTTCCAGTCCAGCTCTCTGCTATGGCTGGGAAAGCAGTGGAAGATGGCCCAAGTCATTTGACACCTGCACCCACATGGGAGACCCGAAGAAGCTCCTGGCTCCTGGCTTTGGATTGGCTCAGTTGTGGCCATCTGGTGAGTGAACCAGTGGATGGAAGACCTCTCTCTCTGTGTCTCTACCTCTCTCTGTAACTTTATCTTTCAAATAAATAAACAAATCTTAAAATAAATAAATAAATAAATAATAAATAAATAAATAAATAAATAAAACAAATCTTAAAAAAAGTTTACAAAATCATTAGGACAACGCTCCTCATGTAAACTGGCCTGTATTCCTGTAAAGAATAGTTTTTTTTTTAAAAAATAGATTTTAAAATAGATTTATTGATTTACTTGAAAGACAGAGCTCCAAAAAGAATGGAGAGGCAGAGAGAGAGAGAGAGAGAGAGAGGGAGGTCTTCCATCTGCTGGTTCACTCCCCATTTGGCTGCAACAGCCAGAGCCACACTGATTTGAAGCCAGAAGCCAAGAGCTTCTTCTGGGTCTTCCCATGTGGGTGTGGGGGTCCAAGGACTTGGGCCATCCTCCACTGCTTTCCCAGGCCATAGCAGAGAGCTGGATCAAAAGTGGAGCAGCCAGGACTTGAATTGGCACCCATATGGGATACCAGCGCCACAGGTGGTGGCTTCAGCCACCATGCCATAGCACCCGCCCCAGTTTTAGTTTTGTTTCTTGTACTTTGGTGCTTGTTTTTTGGTAACTATAAATTATGGGATCATATATACTCTTATATAACTGCCTGTGTTGTTATTTTCCTATTTCTTTTCCATTTCAATATTTTCTAATATTCCATTGTATGGGTTACTATGTTGATTTTACCTGAATACAACATTTAGAAATTTTTATTTTGTGTATGTATACACAGGAATTTGTAAGTTTATATATATGTGTGTGTGTGTGTGTGTGCATTTGAGAGACAGCATAGAAAATAATATTATGAGGAACCCTAACCCTCATTTCAAACACTAAGCCCTCTTCAGACCTGGCTTTCTTTGATGCAGAGCCCTGGGACCCTCTCACTGTAATGGGTGGAACTGATTCTCCCAAAAGTTACTATCTTGCAACCCTAACCCCCAATGTGATTATTTTTAGAGACAGGACCTTTTAAGATGTAACAGAAGAAAAATGATATCAAGAGTGAGGCCCTAATCCAGACTCACAGCTGTCTTTATAAGGAGAGCCATTAGGGATTCACATGGACAGAGGAAATACCATGTGAGCACCCAGCAAATTGGTGGCTGACTGGAAGCCAGGGAGCGAGGTCACGGAAGTAACCATGCCTGAAAACACCTTGATCTTGAACTTCCAATGTGAAGGACTGTGTGAAACAACTTCTGGTGAATTAATCCATCCCATTTGTTGTAATATGTCATGGTGACTTTGGCAAAGTCATATATCCAATCTCTACCTGCTTTACCTGCACTCACCCAGAAGCTCCACAAAAATTTTTTTTCAAAGAAATATAGAAATTAAAAACTGTGGTTTTAGGTGCCTAAATGCCTAAATGAGAAAATGAGAGAAATAAGATAAATGAAAAATAAAACACTCAAAATATTTCCATTAAAATCTAGATATCAGAGAAAGGGAAAGAAAATACAAAATGAATAAATTATTCTTGTGTATTTTTTAAAAAGTCCATACTTTGATCCAACTAGAAATTAAAATATTTAATGATATAATAAACAGATTTAAAAGGATACTGGTGGACTTTGGTGTTTCCATGGCATGGTGTCTAAATGAACTTTTGAGACCAGCATTGTGGCTTAATGGGTTAAATCAGTGCCTATGATGCCATCATCCCATGTGGATGCTGGTTCAACCCCTGGCTGCACCACTTCCCATCCAGCTCCCTGCTAATGTGCCTGGAAAACCATTAGAGGATGGCTCAAGAGCTTGGGCCTCTGCATTCATCTGGCGGACCCAGATGAAGCTCCTGGCTCCTGGCTTCAGATTGGCACAGCTCTGCCTGTTGCAGCCAATTGTGGAGTGAACCATCAGATGGAAGACCTCTCTCTCTCTCTCTCTCTCTCTCCCCCCACCCTCTAACTCTGCCTTTCAAATAAATAAAATAAATCTTTATTAAAATTAACTTTCACAGCTTCTAATATGCACCTATTTTCAAAACTTCATGGGTGAAATCAATAGTGTGGCCCAAATTACAATTTTACCAAGGGATAGCTCTAAATTTAAACAAAATACATCATATGATCTTAGGAAAATTACAAAAATAAGAACAGAATAAAAATAATGTATTCACTTATTATACTTCATTTTAATTATAACAATGCTTTAATTTTCTTTTTTGTTAAAACCATTGCATCATTTCATCTTTTTTTAAGATTTATTATTTTATTTATTTGAAAGACAGAGTTACAGAGAGAGGTAGAGGCAGAGAGAGAGAGGTCTTCCATCTGCTGGTTCACTCCCCAGATAACTGCAATGGCCGGAACTGCACCGATCCGAAGCCAGGAGCCTGGACCTTCTTCTGGGTCTCCCACGTAGGTGCAGAGGCCTAAGGACTTGGGCCATCTTCCACTGCTTTCCCAGGCTATGGCAGATAGCTGGATTGGAAGAGGAGCAGCCAGGACTAGAACTGGTGCCCATATGGGATGCCGGCACTTCAGGCCAGGGCTTTAACCCACTGCACCACAGCACTAGCCCGCTTCAATTTTCCATGGTCAAATGAACCCAATTATTCCAAAGGAGGCAGAGTGACTCTAACAGCATCAGTAACAAATTAAAAGTAAACTAAGTTTTTGGAGTTAGAATTTGGCTAGATGAAGTGGAAATCCACAGACAAAATTAAAATGAGTAAGATGGTCAAATATTAGGAAATTCAAAGGATTCAAGTATTGCAATTTATGATAGAAGACACAATTAATAAAGGGGTGATTATTCCCACTGCTTTCCCATGCATCCAATTTTGCCCTGTTCTTAAAACTGGAAAGAAAAATGGCACTCATAGGGTGGTGGCTTAACCAACTTAACCACAAAGCCAGGCCCCTTGAATATCTTTTGTTATTTGATATTGGACAGTTACCTTATCTTGTTCCCTGACTTGTAGCTTCAGACAGCAAACACTGGAGGCCACCCTTTCTGGCAGTGGTCACCCCCAGTATGAAATGACAAAAACAATTCAAGGGGCCTGGCATTTTGGCTCAGCTAGTTAAATCAATGAATGCAGCACTGGCATTCCATGAGTTCAGGTCCTAGACCTGGCCACTCCATTTCAGGTCCAGCTCTCTGCTGATGTGCCTGAGTGGGCAGCAGGGGATGGCCCAAGTGCTTGGGCCTGTGCCACCCATATGAGAGACCAGAAAGTATTCCCAGGCTCACAGCTTTGGCCTAGTCCAACAGTGACCATTGCATCCATTTGAGGAGGGAAACCTCCCTCCATCTTTTGCTGTGACTCTGCCTTTCAAATAAATAATATAATAAATCTTAGGAAAAAGCTATCCAAATATATCTTTACACCATCCTTCTGACTGTTGGTTATATTACTGTTGGTCTGGATGCATGCATCAGTTTGCAATCCAGAGACCCAAACTTTGTTTTTCCCAAAGAAACCTTTTATTTAATGAGTGCAAATTTCATAAGTACAACTTTAAGAATATAGTGATTCTTCCCACCATACCCACCCTCCCAGCCCTACTCCATGCCACCTCCTCCTCCCTCTCCCATTGCAGGTCCCATTCTCCATTAAGATCTATTTCAATTAATTGTATACACAGAAGACCAACTCTGTACTAAGTAAAGATTTTAACAATTTGCACACACACACACACAAAACTATCTGAGAACAAGTTTTACAGTTAATTTTCATAATACAACTCATTGAGGACATAAGTCCTACATGGGAAGAAAGTGCAGTGACTCCTGTTGTTAACTTAACAATTAACACTCTTATATATGACATCAATGATCATCCGAGGCTCTTGACATGAGCTGCCAAGGCTATGGAAGCCTTTTGGATCCACAATTTCTGTCAGCAGCAACCCAAACTTTAAAAGAAAGCACTTATATGAACCAAAGGTGACAAATGGTGTGGCTCACATACCACCAATTTTGGCATACAATCATCATAATCCAAAGATTTTGTGACAAAATATAATAACCATGGCAAAGAGACATAATAATTGACCTAATTGTCAGATCAGCTTATAAGTTAATGCTGGAGATCTAATGTCACTCACAAGTATTTTCACTGACAAACAATTGGTCACTGTATTAATGAATGATCAAATTTGGCAATACGTTTTAAAGCCTATTTACAACAGAACTCCTCTCATCACATCTCTGGACCAAAATTGTGCTGGATGGATTCTAGAGCTTTGAGCTGCATTGACAGTCCCACAGACACCAATATCACCCTTCTGTCCTTGCATGCTCCTAAGCACAAGGCTTAAAGGAAACTGTAAATCAATCTCCCAGATCCTATGTTGTCCTCATATTGAAATAATTGGGATAGTCTTTGAACTCTCCCTAAATACACATACTATGCCTCCAGGCCTAAAATGGAAATCTAGTAGAGGTTGCTACTATCTGTGCCATTCTAACAATTGGTGAAGATTATTTCTATCACCAGGAGTCAGCTGTCTCATATCTGTAAATTTCTCCATTCTCTGAGAATATAAAACTTTTTTTGGTTCCTCTCCTCCTGTCTTGGTCTAGCTTTCCATCATTTTTTAAAAGATTTATTTATTTGAAAGTCAAAGTTACACAGAGAGAGGAGAGGCAGAGAGAGAGAGAGAGAGAGAGAGAGAGAGAGAGAGGTCTTACATCCAATGGTTCACTCTTCAATTGGCTGCAACAGCTGGAGCTGTGCCAATCTGAAGCCAGGAGCCAGGAGCTTCCTCCAGGTCTCCCACACCAGTGCAGGGACCCGAGGGCTTGGGCCATCTTCCACTGCTTTCACAGGCCGTAGCAGAGAGCTGGATCAGAAGTGGAGCAGCTGGGTCTCGAACCGGCACCCATATGGGATGCTGGCACTTCAGGCCAGGACTTTAACCTGCACCACAGTGCTGGTCCCCTAACATCAAGCCTTAGCCTCCAACCATGATCACTACAAATGCACCTTTCTGGTATGTTATGGACTTAATGTTTATGTCCTCCACACTTCAATACATTTGTGGAAAATGAAACAAAGGATATGCTTACTATGCTGCACAATTTTTAAAAATTCATTCATATAAGGTTTTAATAACTCTATGGAAATGTATATTATAGAAAACTGTGTAGTTTTAAATTTCTTTGTACCAAAATGAACATGTATTTTATTTTTCTACCATTTTGTAGGTCATTTTCATACATATGTTGAAGTCATTTACATTTTGAGATCAGTTCTTTGGAACATACTATTATATGTGGCAATAAGGGTGTGGCCATCCTCTTGTGATTAGTGGATTCTTAGGTATAGGAAAAGAGCACACTGCCCTCCTCCACTGCATGCACATACTGAAGGAAAAAAATCTCAGACAATGGTGAGATGAAATCAATCCACTAAAGAGAGAGCTCAAACAAGACCCAAATCAGCCAACACCTTGATATTGAACTGTCCAACTTTCATAACTGTGAAAAATAATTTTATTTGTTTAACAAACATAGGCAGTAGTATTTTACTATGGCAGTCCAAGAAGGTTAAGACATATGGTGGGACTAATATTGGGGTACTTTTCTAACAAATACTTATGCATGTAAAAGCAGATTTGGAGCTGGATAAGAGGGTACAGTATGGAATAGTTTTAATATACATACTAGAAATATGGATCATGTGGGTGATTCTGGCGTGGTTTCAAAGGGGAATGAAAAATATGCTATAAGAACCTGGAGGAAAGGCAATTCAATCTATAGAGACTTGGTTCTGGACTTTTGCTAAAGGTCAAACTTGTGAGAAATAAAATTATATATTTAAAAGAGGAGATGTTTATTTTAAAAAATCAGTTTTAGATATTTGAAATACAGAATTACAGAGAGGAGACAGAGAGAATGAAAGATATTCTAACTTATGGTTCATTCCCCAAATGGATGCAATGGATAGGGTTGGGACAGGCCAACACCAGAAGACTGGAACTCCATCCTAGGTTTCCTGCATGTTTAGCAGGGGCCCAAGAACTTGGACTATGTTCTGTGTTATAAGGCACATTAGCAGGAAATTGGATCGGCAGTAGAGCAACCATGATTTGAATCAGTGCTTCAATACAATATGTTGGCATTGCAGGTGGTAGCTCAACCTGCTGTGCCATGTCACCTCTCTGAGATTCCTGAATAAATATTTAAATAATGGTTTGGTTCCTCCTGAATGCTTATAGAAAAATGGAAAAAGCAATATACTGAAGGAGGAACTAATAGCAAAGCAGAATAAAAATATAAAGCTTTGGGAAATTTTTAGCCTGTCTATATTCCAAAACATGAAAATGCATGTACATAACAGAACATCATACACACACACACACACACACACACACATATATATATATATATATATATATATATATATATATACAGTTTATTTCTGTGACTAGAGACATGTGGGGAGCATGCCCTCTGCATCCTGCCACTGTGGGAGTTTGGGCCATAAGCCCCAGAGCTATGCCATTCACTCTATGAGATCCAAGAGGGTTCCCCTTGTTTTATTGGGAGTAGTGCAAGTAGCAGCCCTAACCTTACCTGAGGAATTTCCCTCTGCATCCCTTAGCTCATTGTGCTGCAGCCCAAGGCATCAACCCCAACAAGACCCTTGTATACCTTCTGAGAACTGGGTCCAATTTCATCTGTGCCTTGTGGAACTAAGATTGTTAATGTTGAGTATTATAATCTTTGGAGTAATTTCCACTCACTTATGGCATTTGGAATGCTCTATTTGTATCACTGTGTTTCAGATACACACCACTATACTCAATACTTCCCTCACACCATAGGAAACCTGGGTAATGGCTCCACTGTACCCTGAAATACCAGGGCTGTAATGATCAGTACTAATTTCTTTAAGCTGACTAGATTCTACCTTGTGGTACTTCTGGAGGAATCTGCATGCATTCTACCTCTCCAGATCCATACCTACCCATACAAAATTCTCTTTATACCTGTAGTTACCCTACAGGATTGCAGCAGGGTTTAGTTCACATCCTCCAGTCCTGGGATGGGGCGGGTTTGGTGGTAAAAACCCCTAGTTGCACTCTCCTAGGAAGACCTGTGACAGGGCCTGTTCATATCACACAGTCTTAGAGCCAAAACTATTGGTGCCACAAACCCAAGAATCACTCAGGCTTGCTAATGTAACAAGGACTGTCCCCTTTGTGTCCCTCAACAACAAGAACAAGGCTCTGGTGGTCACATTTCCAAACAGAAACTGACAACAAACTCTTTGTGAACTGAAAATACACACCCTAGGAAGTCTACACTCACCTCAAAGTCACATTTCCTTTTTTTTTTAAAGATTTATTTATTTATTTGGAAGTCAGAGTTACAAAGAGAGAGAAGGAGAGGTGGGGGGTATCTTCCATCCACTGGTTTACTCCCCACTTGGCCACAATGGCTGGAGATGTGCCAATCCAAAGCCAGGCACCAGGAGCTTCCTCCAGGTCCCCAACATGGGTATAGGGACCCAAGGACTTGGGCCATCCTCCATTGCTTTCACAGGTCATAGCAAAGAGCTCTGTCAGAAGTGAAGCAGCCAGGACTCAAACCTGCACCCATATGGGATGCCGGCACTGCAGGCAACAGCTTTATCCACTATGCCATAGCATGGGCCCCAGATTCGCATGTCTACCTCTATGAATTACAGCACATACTCCACAAAAAAGAAAATTATAAAATATTTTAAAGCATTGATGAAAGAAATAATCAAAGACACAAAAAATGGAAAGATATTCCTTGTTCATGGATCTGAAGAATCAAATCATTAAATGTCTGTACCACCTAAAACAATCTACAGATTCAATGCTATTCCTATCAAAACACCAATGACATTCTTTACAGAATTAGTGAAGATAACCACCAAATTGATATGGAATCACTACATGCAGAGTGGCTGGAGACACATGCGGTTTGGCATGGTCTCCAGCATACTAGGAGATTTGACTAGAGATGTGCTGTACACAAAAGGGATGAGGACACTTGCAGCTGGTACATGCTGCAGATACAAGGAATAGAAGCTTTAAATAGCTGGCTTGGATGACATTTTTAAAATGACAAAAATATCAAAATGAACAAAGGTCCCAGATAAAAGAGATATTGAAATTCCAAATAATATATGGGCTTCAGGAACAGGATTAGAGATATGCAAAGTGAGCAGGCACATGGAACTGAAGACATTAGGAGGCAGACAGGGCATATTATTACAGGATTTGGAAACACAGCAAGCAAGCAAGACCTGCTTAGAGAAAAACTAGAGCCCCAAGTTACTGAGAACCACTCATTGTGGCTTCCTTTTTTTTTACATGATTTATTTTTTTTATTTGAGAAAGAGAGAGAGAGAGAGAGAGAGAGAGAGAGAGAGAGAGAGAATCTTCCATCCATTGGTTCACTCCCCAAATGGTTGCAATGGCCAGAGCTGGGCCAGTTGAAAGCCAGGAGCCAAGAGCCAGGAGCTTCCTCTGGATTCCTCATGTGGGTGCAGAAGCCAAGTACTTGGGCAAACTCTTGCTGCTTTTTCCAGGCCATTAGCAGGGATCTGAACTGCAAGTGGAGCAGTCTGGACTCAAACTGGCACCAATATATAATGCTGGGGTTTCAGGTAGCAGCTATACCCACTATGCCACAATGCCATCCCTCTGTGATTTCTTTCTTAAGAACTAAAATTAACTATAGAATGGGATATACAATAGAGACAAGTAAAAACAGAGGCAGGCATTAATGAAATACCTGTAGAAAGATGCACAACAGAAATAAGGAAAAAAGGGGTTTTAAAACATATTAACAAAATTAATAAAAACTAGTATAAATCATTAAGGAAGTGAAAGAGAAATACCATACAAATACCAATTAAGGAAGCCGGCGCCGCGGCTCACTAGGCTAATCCTCCGCCTAGCGGCGCCGGCACACCGGGTTCTAGTCCCGGTTGGGGCACCGGATTCTGTCCCGGTTGCCCCTCTTCCAGGCCAGCCCTCTGCTGTGGCCAGGGAGTGCAGTGGAGGATGGCCCAGGTGCTTGGGCCCTGCACCCCAAGGGAGACCAGGAAAAGCACCTGGCTCCTGGCTCCTGCCATCGGATCAGCGCGGTGCGCCGGCCACAGCGCGCCAGCCGCGGCGGCCATTGGAGGGTGAATCAACGGCAAAAGGAAGACCTTTTTGTCTCTCTCTCTCTCTCACTGTCCACTCTGCCTGTCAAAAAAAAATAAATAAATAAATAAATAAAAAATACCAATTAAGGAATCAAACAGCATCATCTTCAAAAATTTTCTTTTTTTCTGTTAAAGATTTATTTATTTATTTGAAAGTCAGAGTTATGGGGGAGGCAGTGGAGTAAAAAAAAAAAAAAGAAAAAGAGTTACCCAGAGAGAGAGAGAGAGAGAGAGAGATCTTCCATCTCCTGGGTCACTCCCCAAATGGCTACAGTAGATGGGGAAGCAAAAGCCAGGAGTGAGGAGCTCAGAGCTTCATCTGGGTCTCTTGTGTGGGTTGCAGGGGTTCAAACACTTGGGCCATCTTCAGCTACCTTCCCAGGCCATTTATCAGGGCACTACATCAGTATTTAAATTGGCACCTTTATGGGATGCTGGCATCCCAGGCCCAGCTTCACTTGTTACACCACAAAGCCCCCCAGCCACCTCCCTCCATTTATATACCTTAACAAGATAATAAAGATTTTGAGAAATAGTTAGGAGTAAAAATTTTTTAGAGAGATACAAAAAGTCACCATATTTTAAAAACCGATATACCATAACCCAGATATTGTATAAAGTAGAAACTTCTATATAAGTTAAATAAGTTGAATCAATATTTGAAAAATCCAATCAGCCAATGAACAAATTCCACAAGCAAAATTTCAGACTCAGACTTATAGAAAATTCTACACATACAAGGAAGATTGTTCCTCATTTTCCCAGATTCATCCAAAGTAGCAATAAATAGGGAATATATTTTAATTTCTTTTGAATTCAGTATTACATTGGTGACACAGTCAGATCAGGTGAAAATAACCTAACATGCACTTTTAAAAAGAGGCACAAATATTTTAAGCAAAAATATTATTCTTAAAATAAATATGAAAACAGAAGTGATGATAACAAGTATGATATACTAGAAGATGCAAAGGTGATTAACATTCCAAAATAAATCAAGTAAATAATTCATGTGTAAGAAAAATATAAGTACATCACATGATCATTGATTTTAAATGTTGGAAACCTTTTAATAAAATTCAGCTTTTAACCATAAAAAGAATCATTAACAGAAGTAAAAAAAATAGTAATTCCCTTACTATAATTAAGATGGCTACAATGAAGTAATAATAAAGAGCATAATTAACACAGAACACTGAATGATTTTTCCCTGGGAGTAAACTTGGACAAGGCTTTCTCCTCTCACTTTCTCTCTTCAACATTGTCCAGGATGCATAATTAGGGAAATAAAGCAAACAAAAGGAAATTTTATCCAAAGGGTCAGATTTTAAGCAACAGAACTGTTAACATGTTAATGATACTAGTATAGATAGAGATAATCTAATACTATCCAAAACTAAATACGAGCTGATAGGTAAAGTAAGCAAACAAGTAACACAAACAAGAGGGTTACTAGGTACTCATAAAAAAGCAAATAGAAAATGGTAACAAAGTACAATCTAGAAAATGAATATCTGTATAAGAAATAACTCTTCAAATCCGTATTTAATAAAATCAAATGACCTAACAGAAAAATATGCCAAAAATACAAAGAAAAAAAGGCCCAGAATCCAATAAACAGTCAGTAAACTGTAACTCACGTGAAGATTATCACAAGCTCGGAGTTTCAAGAAGTGAACAGGATCTTGGACAGGGAAGCGGAGGTCTCAGGAGAGGGATCCTGCAGTCCGGAGGGCCCAGCTGCCAAGCACGCAGCTTCAGGCCTGAGGCCAAGCCCCGCCTCTCACTTCCCCAACCCGCGCAACCCCAAGGGCCCACCCTCAGGCTAGGGACAATTCTGATTGGATACGTCCTCTGTGACGTCATGCGGCCTCTGTGTCCGGATGAACTGCTGAATCAAGCCCGCCAGGGCAACACTGCAGTCCCTGGGGATCTTTCAGTTGCCTTCGAATTCAGCTTCCTGGTTCTGCTCCTGAGAGAGCCCCGGCCGGCTCAGACGCTTCTACTCTGAAGTTCCCTCACCGCAGGGCCCTGAGGAGGACGCAGGAAAGCAGTGAGTGTGTGAGGTTTCCTGGCCCACAGGAGGTGAGGTGGGCCGGCAGCTGGGACCGTGGTGTGCTGCCCTGACTCGGTGTGCAGTGACTCTGCCTGAACCCTGGGCCTCTCCTTTCCAGAGTGTGTGTGAGAAGGGAGAATCTGAACTTCACGCATGACCCAGTTTCCTTGAGTTGGCCAACGGGGTCTCAAGTCATAGCTCAGTTTTCCCTAGGGGTCGGAATCAGTTTCCTTGTTGCTAGTAACAGAACAGCAGACTGGGTATGGTAGAAAGGAATGGTATATTTACCGCACACTTTTGGTCCAGGGATGAGGGGCAGTGTGTGGTGATGGTCTTTTTGCTGGTGGAGGCTTAGGATGGCAGAGACACCACGTGGACAGATGGAGTGTGGGAGAGGCCTATCCCAGGTGGCTTCATAGCAGACCGCGGGAGAGAGGCCATTAATCACATGAGGGATTTATCCTAATGACTTTTTACACCTATTCTCACTGCTTAATTTCTCAGGCAGGATTACCTCAGTCCTCACGAGTTTCAGAGGGGACCAACCATGTTTAATAGAGAGGAATAGATCTTTAATCTCCAGATCTTTTCCCACATTACCAAATGCCAACTTCAACTCTGCAGTTCAGAACACTACCCAGTGTTTTTCCCCATGAAAAATTTCATTCAGATTCAGTATTTTGTCTTTTTTTCCCCCACAAAGCAATCAGTAGCTCTTTAAAAGGCTGTTTTCTGTCTGTGAATATTATACATTAGAGAAAATTAGACAATGCCTACATTACATTGTGCTATAAGAAATCATTGTCCTGGAGTGGGCGCGTTAGCAGTTTTGGAAGTGACACTTGGGTCCCACATACCTCTCAGAGTGCTGGGTTTAAGTCCTGGTTCTGTTTCTGACCTAGTTTGCAGTTAGGGCACATCCTAGGAGGCAGCAGGCAGTGGCTTGGGTTCTGGCCACCAATATCAGAAACCCAGATTTAGTTCCTGTCTCATGGCTTAAGCCTGGCCCATTGCTGGCTGTTGCTGGCATGTGGGGTAAGCATGGTAGATGAAAGATATCTGTCTGTCTTCATTTATTTGCATATCAAGTAAATATAAATGAAGTTAAAAAAATTTTGCAGTCTCCTTTTACTGATATTAAGTGCAGAGATTTTTTTTCAGAATGTCATCATCAGTGTGAGATTCTTAGAAACTTTACAGAGTAGTGTCTTCTCAATACACCTTGCTCTCTCTTTTTTTTTTGAGATTTACTTTATTTATTTGAAGCACAGAGTTGCAAAGAGAGGTAGAGACTGAAAGAGAGGGAGAGGTCGTCCATCTGTTGGTTCACTCCTCAAATGGCTGGAATGACTGGAGCTGAACTGATCCAAAGCCCAGAGCTGGGAGCTTCCCCCCTGCATCTCCCAAGTGGGTGCAGGGACCCAAGGACTTGGTCCATCTTCCATTGCTTCCCCAGGCACATTAGCAGGGAGCTGATTTGGAAGTAGAACAGCTGGGACTTGAACTGGTGCCCACATGGGATGCTGGTGCTGCAGGCTGGGACTTTAGCCTGCTGCACCACACCACTGGTCCCTACACCCTTCTCTTCCTTTTCCTGGGTTTCAGAACTCTTTGTGAGTGATGGTCTCTGTAGGAATGCAGAGTGAATGTTATCCTTGATAGGTTTTAGGATTTTAGGGTTCAAAACAGACAAGGAGGCCCATTGAAGTAGATAAGACTTTGCTTTAATTGGGGGATGTGTCGCTCCCCCTCTTCGTGGAGGAGCAACACAGGACCCTGCGCTGTTCTTTCGTCTGCTCGGCCTTCCCCGGGTTTGCTGCTGGTTCTTCCCGGGTTGGCTACTATCCCTTCCACCTCCGTGGAAGGGCAGTTCCCCCTGGCCGCATTCCCCACTTCCGCAGGGGAGCGGCACACCGCCGGCCGGTTCTCTCGGGGGCTGCACGGGTTCCCTTAGATGTTCCCCATAGATGTTCCCGGTGCATGCCGTCTCTCTCCTCCTTTATAGTCCTCCTCCGCCAATCCCAACTCGGCTGCCCACACGCCGAGTACGCTGCTCTCCAATCAGGAGCAAGTCCTACAGTTTATTGGTTGAACTGGAGGCAGCTGTGCGGAAGCTGTTTACTTCTCTCCCAGCGCCATATTGTGGGAGAGCAGATGCATAGAATAAGTCCTAATTCCAGTAACTTAGTCCAGTCCGGGCTGCTCCCCACAGAGGAGAGCAGATGCATAGAATAAGTCTTAATTCCAGTAACTTAGTCTAGTCCGAGCTGCTCCCCACAGGGATGAACCCAAGGTGGGGGATAAAGAGAGTGGGGGTTAAGCCTGCCCACACAGAGGGCAAGGGTTTTGTAGCCAGGCTTCATTCCATTTGTGCAGCAGCAGTGTCCCTTCTCAAGCGGCCTGTTGGGGGAGGTGCAGAGTACCACATTGACCCTGATAAGATGGGTGGGGGGCATGCAGAAAGGCTCCTTTGTGAAATTTACAGTGCATTGTCTAGCAGTTTGGAATATCCCAGGTGCAGGGCTTTCCCAAGCAATAAATATTTCACCAACCTTTAAATGATCTATCTGTGCCCACTTTCATTGGGCCTGAAGGTGCGGTGCAGGCCCAGTGGCCTAACAGGGCCTCAGTGCCCCAACAGAGTCTAACAAATCCCCTTCCTCATCTTCCTGAAGAACAACAGTAAGTTGAGGGAGAATCCAGGGTGGTAATTGGTGCCCTAAAACTAGGGAATCTATTATATACCTGTGGGGAGCAACTCAGACTAGACTAAGTTACTGAAATTAAGACTTATTCTATGCATCTGCTCTCCCACAATATGGCGCTGGGAGAGGAGTAAACAACTTTTACACAGCTGCCTCCAGTTCGACCAATAACCTGCAGGAGCTGATCCTGCTCCTGATTGGAGAAGAGCAGCATACTCGGCGTGTGGGTAGCAGAGTTGGGATTGGTGGAAGAGGACTATAAAGGAGGAGAGAGACAACATGCACCGGGAACATCTAAGGGGAATATCCAGATAACATCTGAGCAGCCCCCGAGAGAGCCGGCCGGCGGTGTGCCGCTCCCCCGCAGAAGTGGGGAAAGTGGCAGGGGGAGCCGCCCTTCCACGGAGGTGGAAGGATCGGCAGCCAACCCGGGAAGGACCAGCAGCAAACCTGGGAAGGGCTGAGCAGGCAAAAGAACAGCGCAGGGTCCTGTGTCATTCCTCCGCGAAGAGGGGGAGCGACATATACCCTCCATCAAGATAGCTCACTCTTTGGGACATTAAGATTTTCTCTCAACCACAGTTCTCATTCCTTGGAGACATATTAATATCAGCTAACTAGATGCTGGTATTGAAGGGACAAGACAAAAATGATTGATGCACACTGTATTCTCTCAACCTTGTGTAGGGAGTAGAACCTTTGTAAATGCCAAGGGAAATGCATCCTAGTTAACTGGTGTGAGACCTGAAAAGCAAATGCACTTTGGGCACACAGCAGCTTTATTTTGTGTCATGGAGTTGGTTTAGTCAGACGATGGTTTGTACGAAATCAGAATATCTGTGAGGATCAAATTTTGCTGGGTGAGAACAGGTTTATGAATTTGAGAATTTATTTATGATTTGTATAATAAAAATATATTTTCTTTTCTCCTCAATCTCTGGCCCATGTGTATTTAAGACCCCTGCAGTTTCCTGATTGGAGTGGCTCTGATTCTTCATAACCACCCTTTCCTATAATAGCTAAGCTTATGCTAATGAAAACTCTGAGTGAGATCCACAGAAAACTTGAGGAAAGAGATGGGGACCAGAAAGAGAAGACACATGTCTTGCACTGGCTTCTGCCTGGAGGTGCCTGGTGGGAGTGAGCCCTGAATCTGAAGCCTCTGCTAATTCTAGATAAAAAGTGTGAAGCCCTCAGAATTAAAATTTCTGAATCTTTTAGGCATCCCTCTCTCAGTAGCTAGGAATGAACTCCCATGGGATGCATCTCTTCAGTGTGATGTGATCACCAAGACTTGAAACCTGGGGAACCTTCTGAGTGTAGGTTCCCTGTGAACTGTGGGTTCAGCAGGCTGCTTCCCAGAGCTCATTCCATTTCATGTATTTTGTGGAAATTTGCTTCCATTTATTCACAATTTCCCCACTTATGCAGGAATTATGTGCCATTATTTGAATGTTACATTGCTATTTTCTTTCATGGAATCTGTTTATTCAATAATAAGACCTGAAAAGGGAAAGAGGATGGTTTTACTTTCTGCTAAGTTTGAATAATAATGTAAACACTCATGGAATGACTACCCATTCAAATAAATGGGCCTTGGTCAGTTCAGGGGTTGTCATTTTAAATTTTTTTTAGATTTATTTATTTATTTGAAAGGCAGAGGTAGAGGGGGGGTGGATCGGTTTCCATCCATTGGTTCAATTCCCAGATGGCCGCAATGACTGAAGTTCTGCCCATCTGAAGCTAGGAGCTGGGAGCTTCTTTCTGGTCTCACATGGGCATGCAGGGGCCCCAGGACTTGGATCATCTTCTGCTGATTTCCTAGGCCATAGCAGAGAGCTGGATTGGAAGTGGAGCAGCCCAAACAGGAACAGGCACCCATTTCAGATGGCTGCTCTGCAAGCAGCAGCTTTATCTGCTCTGCCACGATGTTGGCCCCCAGAGGTCTTCTGGATCTCTTCAACCTCTGCCCTCACTGGTGAATGAGTCTAGGTTCTTTTTAATGTTTGCTGTAGCTTAGAATATATTATGCTCAACAGTGAGTTTTTCTTGGTTTATTTTTTGATATTTATGATAATATTTTTCTTAATTTATTTCCTCATGCTAATTCATGGTAGTTTTTTAAAATAATGGGAAATGTTAGGTTATAGATTGTGAATAAATTCTAATTCTGTATGAAGTGTTAGTGGAGTAGAAGGATTAAGTATCTAACTTTTCATGCATATGCTCTCATTTACTTTTTGATTTCCCAGCACTTGGAGTGACCTTATTTATTTATTTACTCCACCTAGTGTTAACTGACATTTCTGAATGGTAACATATTGCTAGTTACTAGTGACCACTGGTTGAATATTTACACTGTACATTTATGTACTGATTACAAATGGTGGATTTATATTTTTTATTTAGTTCTTTTTTTAAATTTTTCTTTATTTTTATTTTTTGACAGGCAGAGTGGACAGTGAGAGAGAGAGAGAGACAGAGAGAAAGGTCTTCCTTTGCCATTGGTTCACCCTCCAATGGCCACCACGGCCAGCGTGCTGCAGCCAGCACACCACACTGATCTGATGGCAGGAGCCAGGTACTTATCCTGGTCTCCCATGGGGTGCAGGGCCCAAGCACTTGGGCCATCCTCCACTGTAGTCCCTGGCCACAGCAGAGAGCTGGCCTGGAAGAGGGGCAACTGGGACAGAATCCAGCACCCTGACCGGGACTAGAACCCGGTGTGCCAGCACCACAAGGCAGAGGATTAGCCTAGTGAGCTGCGGGCCAGCCAGTATTTAGTTCTATAACTTTTTTCTTATTGTCCTATTTAGGAAAACTGGTAGGAACCATTGTAATTTCTTGTAGAACTGCCTGTTGTCTCACTCTATAACCAATGTAGTGTTTTGACCTAAATCCTGATTAGTCAGAAATGAATGTTTTGTTTTCTAGGTTTCATTGGACTGGTATTGTAATGGACTGTATTTCTGCATATTTTTAAAAGATTTATTTATTAATTTGAAAGGCAGATTTACACAGAGAGAAGGAGAGTCAGAGAGAGAGAGAGGTCTTCCGTCTGCTGGTTGACTTCCCAGTTGGCAGCAATAGCTGTGCCAATTCGAAGACAGGAGCCAGGAACTTCTTCTGGGTCACATGAATGCAGAGGCCCAAGGACTTGGGCCATCTTCTACTGCTTTCCCAGGCCATAGCAGAGAGCTGGATTAGAAGTGGAGCAACTGAGTCTCAAACCAGCAACCATATTTAATGCTGGCACTGCAGGTGGTGGCTTTACCCACTATGCCACAGCTCCAGGAGCATATTTTTACTTTTATTTTTATTTTCTTTGAAGAGTTATTTACTTGAAAGTCAGAGTTACACAGAGAGAGAAGAGAGAGAGAGAGAGAGAGAGAGAGAGAGAGAGAGAGAGAGAGAGGTCTTCCATCTGCTAGTTCACTCCCCAGATGGCTGCAATGGCTGGAGTTGTGCCAATCTGAAGCCAGGAGCCAGGAGCTTCTTCCAAGTCTCCCATGTGGGTGCAGGGACCCAAAAACTTGGGCCATCTTCTACTGCTTTCCCAGGCCATAGCAGAGAGCTGGATGGGAAGTGGAGCAGCCGAGTCTCCAACTGGTGCCCATATAGAATGCTGGCTCTTTAGGCTAGGGCATTAACCCACTGTGCCACAGCATTGGCCCCTATTTTTATTTTTAATCAGTTGTGTCTTTTATTTATTTATTTGACAGATAGAGCTATAGACAGTGAGAGGGAGACAGAGAGAAAGGTCTTCCTTCCATTGGCTCACTCCCCAATGGCCACCATAGCTGACACTGTGCAGATCCGAATCCAGGAGCCAGGTGCTTCTTCCTGGTCTCCACGCAGGTGCAGGGGCCCAAGCACCTGGGCCATACTCTACTGCCTTCCTGGGCCACAGCACAGAGCTGGACTGGAAGAGGAGCAACTGGGACTAGAACCCAGTGCCTATATGGGATGCTGGCACTGCAGGCACACTATTAACCAAGTGAGCCATGGCACTGGCCCCTATATGTGTCTTAAGCTGATAAGAATGAAATGTCTTTAGCACATAGTCATGTTTGGAAATATTTATATATTTTTAATAAACAAATTAAGGCAATTATCATATCCATTATATACCTATTTTTCATGATGAGAATACTTAAGTCTAAACTGTTATTTTCTATAGTAGAACACATTGTTATTAACGATTCTCACCATTTTGCACAACATACATCTTGAATGTATTCCTACTATGCGAAGGAAATGTGTTTGACCGAGATGACTTCCAATCCCCTCCATGTGTCTGTGTATTTAAATGGTTTTCCTATAGACAGCATGAAGTTGGATCTTGGTTTGATTTTCCCCATATCAATCTCTATCCTTGATGTGTTTAGATAATGCACATTTAAAGTGATTATTGATGTTAAGTGGGTTAGTATGTAACATAATTGCAATTGTTTTCTCTGTCATCCTTTTTTAAATGGTCTTATTTATTGATTTTTTAATTGAAAGGCAGAGAGACAGAGGGAGGGAGATCTTCCATCAGCTGCTTTGCCCCCTCCAAAAACATAAACAAACAAAACCCTACAGCAGCTGCAACTCAACCAGGTTGAACACAGGAGCCAGGAAGTCCATCCTGGCCTCCCACATGTGTGGCAAGGACCCAATAACTTGAACCACTACCTACTGCCTCTCAGGGGGTGCATTCACAGGAAGTTGAATCACAAGTTGGGTGTTGAACTTAAAGCTGGCACTCTGACATGGGACATGGTTATCAAAATTGGTGTGTTTAGCTACTGCACCAAATGCTCATGCTAATACTTGTTTTTAAACATTTTCTGTGACCTTATTTTGTATTTTAAATTTTTAAATTCATTTATTTAATTCATTAAAGGCAGAGATACAGAGTGATCTACCTTGTGCTGATTCACTCCTTAAATTTCGGCAAGATGGGGCTGTCGCTGCGGCATAGCCAGTAAAGCTGCCACTGGCAGTGCCTGCATTCTGTATTGGTACTACTTTGAGTCCTGGATGCTCCATTTCTGATACTGCTCTCTGCTATGGCCTGGGAGAGTGGTAGAGGTTGGCCCAAGTCCTTGAGCCCCTGCACCAATGTGGGAGCCCCAGAAGAAACTCCTGGATCCTGGCTTTGGATCAGCGCAGCTCCGACATCTGGGGATTGAAGCAGTGGATGGAAGACCTCTTTCTCTCTCTACTTCTGCCTCTCTGTAACTCTAGCTTTCAAATAAATACATAAATCTTAAAAAATTTCTGCAAGAACAGGACTAGGCTTAGCCAAGGACAGGATCCAAGAGCTCAATCTGTGTCCAGTTGGCAGGGACTCAAGTACTTGAATAATCTGCTTCCTTCTATGGTATGCATTAGCAGGAAGCTGGAATTGGGAGTGAAGACAGAATACAGATACAGGCTCTCCAACGTAAAATGAATGTAGCCTCTTAACCACTATGCCAAATGCTTATTACCTATTTTATTTTAATAAAGAATGATGTTAGCTTTTTTTTTTAACTTGATAAAATTTAGTAGTGAAAACATCTGGGGCTGACCTTTTATTTGGAGACTTTTTTATTCCAAATTCAATGTTGTTACTCATTTTTTGTTTATTCACGTTTTCTATTTATTCCAGTTTCAGTTTTGGTAGGTTGTATTTATCCATAAATTAACCTTTTCTTCAAATTTGTTGATTTATTAGTTGCTGTTAACAGCCCTAGTGATCTGTTGTATTTCTGTGATATGAATTGTAATATCTCTTTTTTTAAGATTTTATTTATTTATTTGAGAGGCAGTTACAGACAGAAAGGGAGAGAGAGAGAGAGAGGTCTTCCTTCCACTGGTTCATTCCCTAAATGGCCACAAAGGCTGGAACGTGGTCTGATCCAAACCAAGAGCCAGGAGTTCCTCCAGGTCTCCCACGTGGGTTCAGGAGCCCAAGGACTTGAGCCATCTTCCACTGCTTTCCCAGGCCAAAAACAGAGATATGGATTGGAAGTGGAGCAGCCAGGACACAAACCAGTTTCCATATGAGACGCTGGTGCTGCAGGAGGCTTAGCCTGCTATCCCACAGTGCTGGCCCCAGCCATTGTTTTTAATTTCTGTAAAGTTGGTTGTAGATCCATGAATTCATTTCTGGAGTTTCTGTTCTGTCCCATTTGTCTACATGTGTGTTTTTGTGCCAGAGCCAGGCTGTTTCAATTATAACTGCCCTGTATTATGTCTTGATATCAGGTATTGTGATGACTGTAGCTTTGTTTTTCTTATATAAGATTGCTTTAGCTATTCAAAGTCTCTTGTGTTTCCATATGAATTTTAGCATCATTTTTCTATATCTGTGAAGCATCCTATTGGTATTTTCTTTGGGATCATTTTGAATCTGTAAATTGCTTTTGGTAGTATGGACATTTTGATGATGTTGATTCTCCTAATCCCTGAACATGGAAGATTTTTTTTTTCCACTTTTTAATGTAATACTTTAATGTAACACTTTAGTGATTTGTGATTTTCTTTTTTTTAAAATTTTATTTAATAAATATAAATTTCCAAAGTACAGCTTTTGGATTACAGTGGCTTTTTCCTCCCATAACCTGCCTCCCACCTGCAACCATCCCATCTCCCACTCCCTCTCCCATCCCATTCACATCAAGATTCACTTTCAATTATCTTTATATACAGAAGATCAATTTAGTATATGCTAAGTAAAGATTTCAACAGTTTGCATCCACACAGAAACACAAAGTATAAAATAATGTTGGATAACTAGTTATACCATTAATTCACCTAGAACCACACATTAAGGACAGAGATCCTACATGGGGAGTAAGTGCACAGTGACTCCTGTTGTTGATTTAACAATTGACACTTATTTATGATGTCAGAAATCACCCTAGGCTCTTGTCATGAGTTGCCAAGACTATGGAAGCCTTTTGAGCTCACCAACTCCAATCTTATTTAGAGAAGGTCATAGTCAAAGTGGAAGTTCTCTCAGAGGAGGTGGTTTTAAAAGAAGACTTCAGAGTCAAGAGTAAAATAAAATTAAAAACAGAAAAAATATATTTTCACTCAAATTTACTAACAGGCTACTGTTAAAGTTTATTCCAGGTTACTGATTAGAAAATAATGTTGTATTCTGTCTTAGAGATTATATTGATATATATCTATATCTATATATATATATATATATACACTTTCACACTATACTTTTAGTATTTGCTTTTCATTTGAAATTTTACCTTTTTTTTTTTTGAAAGAGAGAGCGGACAGAGAGAGAGACAAAGGTCTTCCTTTGCCATTGGTTCACCCTCCAATGGCCACCATGGCCGGTGCACTGCACTGATCCGAAGGCAGGAGCCAGGTGCTTCTCCTGGTCTCCCATGGGGTACAGGGCCCAAGCACTTGGGCCATCCTCCACTGCACTCTTGGGCCATAGCAGAGAGCTGGCCTGGAAGAGGGGCAACTGGGACAGAATCCGGTGCCCCGACCGGGACTAGAACCCGGTGTGCCTGCAGCGCTGGCCTGAAATTTTATCTCTATTTTACAGGCTCTCAAAATATTTTTTTTGGACAGGCAGAGTGGACAGTGAGAGAGACAGAGAGAAAGGTCTTCCTTTGCCGTTGGTTCACCCTCCAATGGCCGCCACGGCCGGCACGCTGTGGCCGGCGCACCGTGCTGATCCAATGGCAGAAGCCAGGTACTTACCCTGGTCTCCCATGGGGTGCAGGGCCCAAGTACTTGGGCCATCCTCCACTGCCTTCCCGGGCCACAGCAGAGAGCTGGCCTGGAAGAGAGGCAACTGGGACATAATCCGGTGCCCTGACCAGGACTAGAACCTGGTGTGCTGGCGCCACAAGGTGGAGGATTAGCCTAGTGAGCCATGGTGCCAGCTGGCACTCAAATTTTTATAAATAAATATGCACTCAAATTTAATAAAATCAGTTTTCTCATTTAAGCCACTACTACCAAAGACTGAAATTATAAATAATTTTGTCTGGTCTTTGTTGTAAATATTAAGGACAAGTTTGCTTTTTAAAGATTTATTTATTTATTTGAAATGCTTACAGAGAGGCAGAGGCAGAGAGACAGAGAGAGAAGTCTTCCATCTGCTGGTTCACAAATGCAGAAGTTGTGCCAATCTGAAGACAGGAGCCAGGATCTTCTTCTGGGTCTCCCATGTGGGTGCAGGGGCCCAAGGACATCTATTGCTTTCCCAGGCCATAGCAGAAAGCTGGGTCAAAATTAGAGCCTCTGGGACTCAACCAGTGCCCACATGGGATGCCAGCACTGCAGGCAGTGGCTTTACCTGCTACACCATAGTGCTGGGCCCTGAGGACATACATTTTTAAACAGGGAAATAATCTGAAGTTTAGTTTGTTTACAGAAAAGCAGATATGTTGTATCTTTTATTAATCTGGATTGTGTGATTACATTGTAAACTGGTATAGCCATTATATAAGTCAGTATAGTGATTTCTCACAAATCTGAAAATAATCTACCATATGACCTAGCCGTCCCACTTTGGGGAATGTACCCAAATGAAATTAAATCAGCATAGGAAAAAGTTATCTGTACCCTCCATATTTGTAGCAGCTCAATTCAGAATAGATAGGTTATGGAATCAACCCAGATGTCCATCAATTCATGATTGGATAAAGAATATGTGCTTGGGCCCCTGCCATCCACGTGGGAGACCTGGATGAAGTTCCTGGCTCCTGGCTTCTTCCTGACCTAGTCCTGGCCATCATGGTCATCTGGGGAATGAACCAGTGGATGGAATATCTCTGTTTCTCTGTCTGCTTCTTTCTTTCAAATACATAAATAAGTCTTTAAAAAAAGAAGACACTTGGCTTGCTATATGTGCCCAAGAACATTTGCACCTTATCAGGGAGCTGAATCAGAAGTGGTGTAGCTGGGAGATGAACAAATGTTCATATGGGATTTTGGTGTTACAAGCCACGGCTTAACCTATTATGCTACAAGGCTGACCCCTCCAACTGATTTTATGCAATTAAGAAAAATGTGTACAATAAAACAGTACTTTAAGGTTTCCACACAAGAGGAGTTCCTTCACTGTTCTTCTGGAAACCAATCCACCAAAATCAGAGGAAAGGACACAAGGTGAAATTTGTATTCCTTAAAAAAATTAATTAATTAAGAAAACTACTAAAAAAAGAAAATGTCAACATTTTTAGGCTAAAGAATTTTACCTACTAAAGAAAAAGTATAATGTCTAGGATATCTACCATGAAGGCTATACAAAATGTTGGGCCTGTCATCATGTACTTATTTGTGGGAAAGTTGAATAAAATTTGACACCTAAATTTTTCCTTTCTATTGGCATCCTAAATGAAAAAAGGGACTGGCCATTGTGGCACAGTAAGCTAAGCTGCCTCCTCCAATGCCAGCACCTCATATTGGAGTGTTAGTTCTATTCCTAGCTGCTTGGCTTCTGATTCAGTTCTCTGCCAATGTGCCTGGGAATGCAGTGGAGCATGGCCCAAGTACTTGGGCCCTTGTCACCCACTTAAGAGTTTCAGGTTCATGGCTTTGGCCTGGACCAGCCCCAGGCACTGCAGACATTAGTGGAGTGAATCAGTAAATAGAAGATCTGTCTCTCTCTTTCTCTCTTTGTCAATTTGTTTTTCAAGTAAATAAAATATTTCAAAATAAATAAGCAAAAAATATAGGCAGCTATGGTATATATAATAATGTCAATACAAAATATTTAACTAATTTCACAATAATCTCAGAACTATTGAGCATTAATTTTAACATAAAATATGTAAATTAACTATTAAATTCAGTTTAGTTTCCATTGTTTTATTCATAAGACATATGCTAAGCTTTATCTGTGCCAAGATTTAAAATAAATAATCTCTGCTATAACTATCATAATTTATTTTAAGATGTTGTAATATTTTTCTTTGCTTTACATCTAATTAAATTATTTTCAATAAAGGGCTATTATAAGTAATAACAAATACAGCTAGAAATGCCAAAGTGTCATCTACTTGATTCACATTATTTCTTGCAATCCTCTGTCACATCTCTAGGGTTCTAAAGATCAGTTTAAGTTGTCCTTTTTACTTCAACCTTCTTTTCTCTTTAATTCTTTCCCAGTTTTTCACACAATATAGCAGCATTGTTTCTCTTTTTCTTTCTTTAAATCTGCAGTTAAATATGGTTATCTTACAAATCATCTTGTTAGAAAAGTGTGATTCTATTCCTAAATTGTTATATTTGCTTAATTTAATTTCTGTGTTCTCAAATATTTTCCTTTCTAATTTGCACATTTTGCAATTCATATTTTACTTTCTTCCAAAAGGCAAATATTCTTGAAAATTAGTAATTTCACTAACTGATCAGTTTCTTTTAATAGTATCTGCAGTACACATTAAAAAATAATTTTAGAGTTATCTGTATCCCCATGGTTTTTGCAGCTCAGTTCATAATAGCTAAAATAATAGAATCAACCCAGATGTCCGTCAACTCATGACTGGCTAAAAAAATTATGGAACATGAAATACTACTCAGCAATAAAAAAGAATGAAATTCTGTCTTTTTGCAACAAAATGGAAGTGACTGAAAAACATTGTACTTAGTGATATAAGGCAGTACCAAAAGGACAAATACCATATGTTTTCCTTGATCTGTGGTAAGTAATAGAGTATCAAAAACATATTGTATAGAAATGAAATTGACATTTTGAGATTTGATCATTGTTTATAGCCCTTAACTCCACTGTTGAGGAATATCTTTTTTGTTATTCTTACTAGTTGTTGAACCCTTTACTAGTACAAAGTTAATCTTGTGAGTATAAGGTAAACTGAAAGTAGATCATTATAAAAATTGAGAGGGACTAAAAGAGGAAGAAGGAAGAAATGTGGGATTATGCATGGGAGGGAGTGTAGGGTAGGATGTATCGCTGTGTTCTTAAATCTTAAATATAAAATAAAGGAAATTTGTTGACCTTAAATGAAATGAAAAATATAAATAATTTTAAAGTATTCAGCTGTTACAAATTACATTTTTGAAAGATTCATTATTAATGCTTAATTAAGACAAAATTTAAAGATAGCAAATTTTAATAAGTTACTACTATGAATGTCATATAATTATTAAAATTAACATTCCATCTTCATGAACTATTTCAATAATTTTTGAAAATTAATCACAATATAGGACATCACCATCCAATGTCTTTCATACAGCATACATCTGCAAAGTACTATAATCCATGGATAAAGAATATTGTATATGTTACCATACACATAATAATTTTAAGTTCATTTCTTGGTAATACTTGTTTTATTATATCATTGGGGTGGGGAGGAAGATGGACAGGGAGAGAGAGAAAGAGAAATCTTCCATCTGCTAGTTCACTCCCAACATGGCCAGTCCAAAGCCTGGAGGCAGGAGGTTCTTCTGGGTATCCCACATGGGTGCAGGAGCCCAAGGGCTTTAGCTATCCTCCACTACTTTCCCAGGAGAATTAACATGGAGCTAGATTAGAAATGGAGCAGTTGGGACTTGAATCAGAACCCATATGGTATCCTGGCATTGCAAGCAGCAGCTTTACCCACTGTGCCACAATACTGGCCCCTATAAACAGTTTTAAAATTCTTTTTGGAGCAAGACATTGTCTAATTTCATTAAAGAAGAGTAATAAGTCATTTAAGTGTAGAACTTTGAATTAATTTTAACTGTGTGAAAAGATTTCATTTTATATTTATTCCAATTAATAATAAAACAATAATTTTAAAAAGCATTTTGGATTTAGAAAATGGTCATTTTAAACAATTACTGGAGTTGTAAATGAATACAGACTTGCTTGAAAATTTAAGAACATTAAAGACTTTTCAGTAAGTTTCAATATCATAAACTAATACTTAAATATTGAAGAATTTACACAAGATTATTAGAAATCTAAAAGAAGATTTATATATAAGATGTTCCTTGTGGCACTAATTATATTAACATAAAATGAAAACTAAAAATTCAGTTGTTAAAAATAATGAAAATTTCATATGTGGACTTCTATACTGCCATTAAAATTATGATTTTGAAAAATAAGTATTGAATTTTCAGAATTATTCAGTTATGAAATTAAAATATTATTTTCCAAGAATTTCTTATCCCACAAGACTAAGAAGGTTTTCCTCCAGTAAAAATCTCTGAAAGTGTGCCAGCACCCCAAATTCTCCTGTTCATTGTCAGTGTAAACTAAATAGCTCAGAGATGAGCATTTGATCCATCAGTTATGATGCCTGTGTCCCATACTGAATTACCTGCATGCAATTCTTGGCTCTGGTTTCTGATTCTGGCTTCCTGCCAGAGCAGATTCTGGAAGACAATGGCTATGGGTCAAGTAAATGGGGTTCTTACCACTCAGGTGCAAGACTCAGCTTCTAGCACTGGTGCTTGTCCTGCCCCAGGACATTACAGGCTTTTGATGAGTTTACTAGCCCATGCAATCTCCCACTCTTGCTCAAATTAATATTTTTTTAGAAAATATATAGTTTAAACATTTCCTTAAAAGTAGGATGTCATTCCTCAAACTTCAGCATCCCTATTCCCATTCTACTCTTTGATGTTCTAGTTATGATTTCATTTTTTACTACCAAGAGCTTTTTTTTGTACTATACTAATCGTACTTTCCACATATCTAATTTTTCCTATCAGCAGCCAAAATAATTTTTTGGATTCTATTAATCTGTCATAGAAAAGTATTGCATCCTGGATTTTTAGTAAATTTACAAAATCTTTTATAAGGGAGAAAAGAAGAGGTATAAATTATGGAATTTTTGCATATAATATTCAATTAATTTTCACATACATACATTCATATGTCCTTAATGTTAAACATCATACTAAGCTCTTCAGATAAGATAGATAAGATCCTTATTATTACTTAGCTTAAAATCTAATGGAGAAGAAAAAAATAAAATTACAACTCTAAATTAAGATATGCTGTAAGAAAACAGAATTCTATAACCACATAATACAATTTGATCTACACTGATACCAAGGAAGAGTTCCTTGAGGAATGGAATGCTACACTGAGAAATGAAAAATCAAGAGAGAGCTGCTAAGCAAAGGGAAGAAGACAATCCAGCCAGAATACAGTATATGCAGGCATTCAGCTGTGGTTTGCCGCTGATCAAAATGGTTTACCTTCTTACATGAAACAGTAAAAACCAAAATAGGGGAATAACATTAAGTAACACTTTTCATAGAATAAAGCAATAATCCATAAAAAGACAAAAATGAACAAATCAAGTCTCAGAAATATCCCAGCTCCCAAAATGAAGGAATTCTAGGACACGAAACAGGAAGATGGATCTGAGGCAGACATCATGAACCTGAGAGTCTGGTAACACCGAGGCAGTTGGATATCACAGGATACCGCAAGGAAAGAACAGTACTGGGAAGGAACTCTGGAGGTCTGTAGAGGTCCCACTTGGGTATTGAGCAGAGCCATGAGCAGTGCTTGACCATCAGAAAACTACCTAAAACCAAGAGTATATACTGGAAAAAGTTACAGGAAATCCTTCCTGGTGCACATGGAATTCCACGGCAAGGCATCCACTCCCATGAGCCAGGCTGACAAACTTCTAAGTCATGTAATGATTAATGAATTCATGAGAATGATTTTGCATTAGGAGTGGGGAATTGACCCTATGCTGAAAATTGTTCTTACCCATCCATTGCAGAATAAAAAGAAGACTGGAAAGGAGCTAGCTGTTTATAAAGAATTTAATTATATAATAAAATAAAGCTCAAGAAATAAGTAGATGGATAGAAAGTATTTTATTAAAACAAAATTAGAGTTGTAGAGATTGAAGTTGCATTGTCATTGATTGTCATGATACTAGATGGAAACAAACACAAATTACATAGTAAATGAAAAGATAACATCTCTGAGGCATTGTGAACTATGAGAAAACTTCAAGTGTCTAATACAAACCCCAAAAGAAAGAGAAAAGCAGAAAAAGTCTGAAGGAGAAATGGAAAAAATATTTTCTCAACTTAATAAAAACTATAATCCCACAGACCCAAGAAGGATGAAGGTGGCAGAAAAGAAAATGAAAGTAGAATATTACTATTTTTTAGACTATTATTATCATATGATGTTGTGTAGGGTTACTTGATAGAAAACTATGGTAATCTTATACTATAAGTGCTAAAGCAATTATTAAAGTTGCAAAACCAAGTATTATATTTAATCATCCTCCCCAAAGAAGAAGGAAGACAAAATCATAAAAAGTGCTTGATTAATCTAAAAAGAAACAAACAGAAAGGAAGAAACAAATAAAAGCTGGAAGTAAGATAAATCAAACAACATAAAGTCAGAAAGACCTAACTGTACCTAATAAGAGCATCAATTTGTCTTATGAATAATGTTATATTATAGACTCTATACATATTAATATACATATTAAAAGAATAACAATGTGATGATATGAAATTTATGTGAATAAGCATCACAACTGATATAAAATAAGTAAATTCCTTGTAAGACAGAGACTACCACATCTCAGTCAAGAAGGAATAGATAACTGAATTGCTCTGCATGTCTAAATGTAAATAATGCCATAGTTACAAACCTTTCCACTAAGAAAATGTCAGATTCACCAGATCTACACTGGTGAATACCCTCAAAATTTTAAAAATAATGAGACTATATAAAACCATTTCCAAAAGAATAATGAAGAGGATCGAATTTGACCTCACTCTATAATATAAGCATTACCCTGAACCAAAATTAGAGGTAGCTAATTCAAGAAACAGAACTTCTTCATAAGAATATACAAATTCAACTATTTTTCAAACAGACAAGATAACTCCCAAAAGGTGAATGAATGAATCAACCACATCATATCATAAACGGAATAGTATTTAGTGCTAAAAAGAAATGAGCTAGCAAACCATGAAAAGATATGGAGGAACTGTGAGGCATATCATCAAGTAAAGGAAACCAATCTGAAAAGGTATAAACTATATGATTCTAAGTATGTGACATTCTCAATGAGGCAAAAGTCATGCAGACAGTATAAAGATCAGTTATTGACAGGGTTTGATGGGGGAGGAAGGGATGAACCGTCAGAGAGGATTTTTAGGGCAGTGAAAATACTCTGTAAAATAGTATAATGGGAATAGTATAAATTGTAAAATAGTATAAATGGAAGATCCCCCCCCCTTCTCCCCTCCCCCAACTTTGTAATTCTCTCTTTTTCCTCTCTGTAATTCTGCCTTTGAAATAAATAAATAAAATTTGCATTAAACTTAACAGTAAATAAAAATTGAACAGTACATGGAAAATAAAATAAGTAATGTTCAAATGAATGAGGGTTTATACTTGAATGTTATTAATGTTATTCATGTCAATGTTATTTACAACATCAAAAAACTGAAAGAGATCACTATAGTGGGTAGTGGCATTTGACACACTCTTAACATTCGTTAGTGACTAAAGATCTCAGGAAACTAAGCATACAAGGAAACTTTTTCAACATGATAAACAGCATCTATTATAAAACTACAGTTAATATATGTAATAATGAAAACTGAATACTTTGCCTGTAATATCAGAAACAAGACCATTTATGTTTTCACTACTTTATTGAAGATTTAAAAGGCATCCAAGTTCTATTCACAAGCCTTATCAAAAATCATGGTAGGAAAACCCCAACCTCAAACTCTAACTTGAAGGACAGCTTCTTATTTTAGTAATAAAGTTTTATTGTTTTATTGGAGCTGATTTACAGATTAACTATGGCTTCTCTCACATTAGAATTGCAGACAAGTTGTTACAAAATCCCGCAAATGCAGGGGCCAGTGCCGTGGCTCACTTGGTTAATCCTCCACCTGTAGCACTGGCATCCCATATGGGCACCAGGTTCTAGTCCTGGTTGCTCCTCTTCCAGTCCAGCTCTCTGCTGGGAGGGCAGTGGAGGATGGCCCAAGTGCTTGGGCCTCTGAACCCACATGGGAGACCAGGAAGAGGCACCTGGCTACTGGCTTCGGATCGGTGCAGTGCCAGCCATTGTGGCCATTTGGGGAGTGAGCTAACAGAAGGAAGACCTTTCTCTCTGTCTCTCTTTCTCACTGTCTATATCTCTACCTGTTAAATAAAAAATCCCACAAATGTGAAATATGGACTGTCTTTAGTAAGATATTAATTGGAGAAATAGAATAATTGACACTCCACATTAAAAATCTGATGGAATGTGCCAAAAAACTCATAGAATGAGTAGATAATTTTAGCAAGATTGGAGAATGCATTCTCAAGATTAAAAACTCATCTGCATTACTGCATACCAGAAAAAAAAAATCAGAATTTTACTATTATCTCAACTGTATTGAGAAATATGAAATATAGATCTATGCAATAACAGTTGCAAAGATTATTGCCTAAATATTCTCTATAAATGAAGAGAACTTTGCTCATTACTATTCTCAAAGAATTATTTATTTATTTATTTATTTTTGTGTATTTACATATTTATTATAAAAGGCAGAGTGATACAGAAAGAAGGAGACAAAGTGAGAGAGAGACTCCATTTGCGGGATCAGTCACAAAAGGAGCCAAGAACTCAATTCTGATATTCCAAACAGGTGGCAGTGGTCCCAGTATTTGAGGCATCCTCTGCTACTCTCCTAGGTGCATTAGGAAAAAAATGGATTATAAGTGGAGCAGCTGGGACTCAAACCAGCAGCCCAATACAAGATGCCAGTGTCACAAGCAGCAACTTTACATCAAGTGTCACAACATGAGACCCAAGATTCACTATTATTAAATCATTCCCCTCCCCACCTTAACCTTTAGAATCAATCAATTTCTAATTCGAAGCAGGCTAATAGGTTTTTGTTACCTGACAAATTAATTTTGAATTCATATGGAAGTGCAAAGGATTTAGGTGAGCCAAATAATTCTGAAAAAAGAATAGAATCAGACTGATTTCAAAAATTATTATAAATATATACTAATTGTAAAAAAATATTTAAAAAAATAATAATTCTAATAGAGTGGTAATGATATAAAGAACATGACATATGTCATTGGAACACAATAGAGAATTCAGAAATAGATGCACACATGAACAAGCAGTTATTTTTGACTAATGCACAATAACAATGCAGTGAAGACATGCAGTATTAAAATGCATATATTGACATGCATGTAATTAAAATACAGTATTAATATGCAGTAATAAAATGATTACATATTTATATTGAAACAATGAAATTGCATTCATACATAACATCTTTTACAACAGTGAATGCCAAATGTATAATAAATCCAAATTTTTAGCTGAGAACAATAATGAAACCACTAGAACAAAGCATGGAATAAGATATTTTGACTTCCCTCTAGGAAAGATCCATAAGATATGACAGAAAAATAAAAATCTATAATTGAACAGAGATAAATTAAGCATAACAAAAATTTAAAACCTGATCAAAAGATATTATTTTTCAATTAATTTTCATTTAAGTTTCTTTATTTTCTCTTCATTGCTTTGTAATTATTTTTAAACATAGAAATATTTTATGTAAGATGTACAAACTTCATGAATTTCATATACACAAGTTTAGCAACATAGTGATTTTTCCCACACTCTAACCCTTCTTCCTCCAAGTCAAGTTAAAATATCCTTGCAAAAATGCTTGATATCTATCTATCTATCTGTCTATCTATGGGTATCTATAATATAAAGAACTCTTAAAGCACAACGCATTAGAAGCAATCTAATTCTAAAATGATAAAACATTTTTAAAAAATGGTTCACCACACAAAAGATGTACAAATGACAAGTAAGCACATGGGAAGGTGCTCAAAATCACTAGTTATTTTGGAAATGAATATTAACCACATAATATTATTTCTAACATAATGCCTAGCAGAATGGGCTAATGTTTTTAAAATAGACAATACTTTGTATTTGTGAAGATACTTAGAAAGTGAGCCGGCGCCGTGGCTCAATAGGCTAATCCTCCACCTTGCGGCGCCGGCACACCGGGTTCTAGTCCCGGTTGGGGCACCGGATTCTGTCCCGGTTGCCCCTCTTCCAGGCCAGCTCTCTGCTATGGCCAGGGAGTGCAGTGGAGGATGGCCCAGGTGCTTGGGCCCTGCACCCCATGGGAGACCAGGAAAAGCACCTGGATCCTGGCTCCTGCCATCGGATCAGCGCGGTGCGCCGGCTGCAGCGGCGGCCATTGGAGGGTGATCCAACGGCAAAGGAAGACCTTTCTCTCTCTGTCTCTCTCTCTCACTCTCCACTCTGCCTGTAAAAAAAAAAAAAAAAAAAAAAAAAAAAAAAAGTGAAATTCTCACATGATGTTGGTAAGAATTGGTAATGGCTCCAGTATTTTGGAAAATTATTGGCAGTTTCTTGATTAGTGAATATGAGGACATACAAGGACACTTTTTCTGGGTGATGGATATGTTAAGTAACTTGCTCATGATGATGGTTTCACATGTGTAGACATATCATAAAAGGTATCAAATTGTGCATTTTATAAATTTGAATTTTATTACATAGAAATCATACTTACATAAGGAGGAAAACTATGATGTGGCAACAAACATCTAAGACTGTGGCTGGAATATAGAAAGAAGGATATAAAATGGTATAAGAGAAAGGCTAAAGGATCAAGATTCTTAACTTTATTGATGTGACAAGTGATAGCTGAGTTTCAAAAAAGAAGACAATATAACCAGATCAAAGTTTTTGAATGGATGTAATTATTTAAAACACTGATTTATAAGGAATCCACTGGCAAAACAATTCATTTATTAATTAAAAAAACATTTAGGATGTACTAACCATGTATAAGGAAATGCACATGAGGATTTCAATAACTTGTGGGAAATTGGCATTAGAAATGTGTCTGTTACAAAACACATTTGATCCCCATGCATGATATTTCACAATATTAATTTCCTTGAAGTTTCCACGTGTATACTCTCCTTCAGAAATATGTAAATATACAAATTTGATACTATGTGATATATGAGTTGATACTGGGATGAATGTTTTCCATAGTGGTTAAGATTTCAGTTAATATGCTCCCATATCATACTGGGATCCCCAATTTTAGTTCTCAGCTTGGACTGCCAATCTAGCTTCATGCTAGTGCAGAACTCAGAGGCAGCAGGAGATGGATTAAGTAGTTTGATTGCTGCCACCAATGCAGCAGTCCTGGATTGACTTTGTGACTTCCAGGTTTTTCCCTATACAATCCTGGCCATTGTGGACATTTGATATAAACAAGAGGATGAAAGTGCTCCCTCTCTCTTTCTTGTTCTCATTCTCTTTCTCATTCTCTCTCTATCTCTATCTCTCTCTCCATCTATCTCTCTCTCCATCTATCTCTATCTCCATCTATCTCTTTCTCTCTCCCTGTCTCTTTATCAGTGCCACGTGAAAATATTTATAAAAAAATTATAACCAACCACAAGGAAAATTTTGAAATGGAGATATTATATAAAAAAGAAAGGAAATGAATTGAAGAAAATAATTTTACTTATGTTACAAATGTGAGCGCACATACTAGGCACATTACATCTGCTTGTTTCCAGCAAAGTTGAAAAGTATAAAATACATGAAAACAAATTATGAGATGAAAGATACAATAACTGAATGCTACATTAAATTGCTGGCACTCACTGATTAAAACACTGACTTAGAAATGGGAGTAATAACTATATAAGCATTTTGTTTTGAGTTTAGTTTTTAAATAGTAATGTTTAATTGAAACAAAGTTTTTAAAATAAATTGAGGCATTTGTGACAAGAAAGAAGCAACTAAGAAATATATTGGGGGGGTCCATTACTCAAAATGTCCACATATCTTTATATATAGGCTGCAGATGAGAATATTCAGTTCTTAATTATTTTGATTGAAAATCAAATAATTAACATTTTTATAATAATATACCCTAGTATCCAATTCTAGCATAAAACTTGTATTTACCAACAGGAACTTATAGTTAAATTTTTATGAAGCAAACACATGCAGAAGAATACCACTGTCATCTACCTACATAAATTTTTAAAAACTAAAATTTTAATAGAGTTTATTGTGTTGGGGGAGTTGATCATGAGCCCCCAAAAGTACTGAGAATAAAAACAATGTTAATGATTAATTACAAAAATATGGAGATAACTCTTCTAGTTCGGACTAAACATCTAAAAAAGGAGCTATTGTGGAAAGCCATTATTAAACAACTAGTCTTGACTTGGCTTTCCAAAATAGATCTACAATTTTAAAATTTTGGATAATGGAAGGCAAATTTTTATTTTTGAGATGCAGAGATAGAAAGAGAAAGAGATGCTGAGACATAAGGAGACAGGCTGAGAAAAGGGAGCTCCCATTTGCTGATTCACTCCCAAATAGCCCCAACACTCAGGCTGGGCTAGGACTGCTTGCACTGAAGCCTGGTGCCATACCAAAGCCTCTATCAATGTCTTTCACACGGTGCCAGGAGCCCAGTTACTTCAGATGTCACTGCTGCCTCCCAGGCATTGGAATTAAGATGGAATTGGGAACCTTGGCTTAGGTAATCTGGTGTGAGAATCAGGTATATTAACCAGCATT
This sequence comes from Oryctolagus cuniculus, assembly GCF_051225735.1. Classification (NCBI taxonomy): domain Eukaryota; kingdom Metazoa; phylum Chordata; class Mammalia; order Lagomorpha; family Leporidae; genus Oryctolagus; species Oryctolagus cuniculus. Next base: position 26,925,028 of record NC_142885.1, read on the forward strand.
TTAACTGATAATCAAAATGCCCACCCAAAGAGGCAACTTTTAAACAGAAAACAACTGATTAATGTTGCCTCAAACTTACAAAAGAACTGACCTGTAGCCTTGATAAGAAGTAGGCTTCCAGAACCAGATTTAAATGTATTCAATCAGTGACGTTGGGCTTCTCTCAACCAATGTCAGTCTCTTGTTTCTGAACAACAGCCAATCAGACACTAGCTCATACCATAAACACAACTTGAGTGCCAACTGATTAAAAACAGTCTCATTTTAATAAGCAGGCTTCTATGATAGACAATTGCAAAACTTTTATGACTTTGAAAGTTTACCAATTGTTAAATTCCACTCTTTTCCAAAGACTACAGATGACCCATAGCTTATCTGTTAAGGAAGACTATGCCTAAACAGCATAGGTCTCTATTACTATACAAGGCAGTAAACCACAGTATTATCTTTTTATTTGAAATATTGATGATTTATCACACCTTAGTGATAATTTTCTAAGTCCATTATATCTACTATCCATTTTTTTGCAGGCAGAGTTAGACAGTGAGAGAGAGATAGAGACACAGAGAAAGGTCTTCCTTCCATTGGTTCACCCCCGAAATGGCTGCTATGGCTGGTGCGCTGTGCTGATTTGAAGCCAGGAACCAGGTGCTTCCTCCTGGTCTCCCATGCGGGTGCAGGGCCCAAGCACTTGGGCCATCCTCCACTGCCTTCCCAGGCCACAGCAAAGAGCTGGGCTGGAAGATGAGGAACCAGGACAGAATCTGGTGCCCCGACCGGGACTAGAACCTGGGGTGCTGGCACCACAGGCAGAGGATTAGCCTAGTGGGCCATGGTGCTAGCCTACTACCCATTTTTAAAAACTTTTTTTAGTAAAATGCAAATGGCAGAATATGGCTGAAAATAGGATCTGCATCCATCTCAGCCAGGAAAAGTTTCAGAACAATGAGAGAAAAAACACATTTCCCAAGATTGTCTGAGGAAAAGCATTCGTAAAGAAGTGATGAGAACTACAAATTGCACAGAGACTGAAAAAAAAGAGAGGAAGAAACAGAGCGTGCTTCCACTCCTACCCAGGGCACTGGCCAGGGAACACCATATCTTTGGGAAAAGACTTCTAACTATACAATGTTAGAACTAATAAGACTGACTAAAGGAACACTTCACTAAAGAAGTGATGAGAACTGAAAATGGAAGACTCCAAAAACCAGCAGGAAAACAAAGCCCAGCAGTACTGCTGCTGCTTCCTGCATCTACTGCCCTCCACTCCTACCAAAGCCACTTAACTGGTGAATATCAGCTTTCTGGGAAATGATTCTGAATATCAGAAATGAGGAGACAGCTAAGGGAAAAACTTCAGTAAGGAAATGGCAAGATCTGAAAACAGTATGAAGACTCTGAAGGCAAACCATGGGAGGGATGGAGGGAGAGAGAGAAAGAGAGAGGGAGATAACAGCTGCTGTTACCACCCAGGGCTCCATAGCTTCCCTTTTAGGGCACAAAATCTTGTCAGAACATGCAAGCAGAAAACATCATAACCCTCATCAACACCCCTGTTGCAGAGTGGGGGGATTACACAGCCTCACTGATTTTTTTGCAGTCTTGAGGGCTGAGTTGTGTCCACAAGAATACTTTGCTCAACCTGCCTTAGGAGGATCAAGAAACCCCTCTGTACCAGAAGACCCCAGAGACAGCAAGGGCAATTTACAGGAAAGAGAACAGGCCCCTGTGAATCCTGCACTCCTGGGAGTTCTGGGTCAAAGCCCTAGAGCTAAAATTGCTCGTTCTGTCTCATCCAGGAAGTTCCCTGTGATTTTTTGGAACTAATTGTCAGGAGCAGCTGGGATTCATCCAAGAGGACCAAATCTGAGAAAGCACATCCCAAAGTTATTACCATAGGGTGCTAGGGGGCCAGAGGAAAACTCCAAGCATCACTTCTGCATTTCCTGTGGGAACTGAACCCATCTGCTGTTACCCTGAAACACTGGGACTGTTGCTGCTGGTGCTACAACTCCTTGAGTAACTTGTCTTACACTTTCATCAAAGAGAAATAGCAAATTTCAGAGATGAAAACTTCAATAAAAATAATCAACTGGGAGCTTGAAAAACAGAAAAGGTCAAATAGAGGAAATAATTTCTAATCTGGAAATACTTTAAAATAATCCAGTCAGATGAAAATAATAAAGGAAGACTGCATGACATGTATGAAACCATTAAATAAATAATCATATTATAAGGACACCTGAAGTAGAGGAAAAGAAAAAAAGCATTGAGAACATACTCCTTGAAATAATCAAATAAATGATCTAATAATGTAATTCAAGGACTTATGAAAACAAGAACAAACCAAATCAAAAATTAGCAGGATGTAAGAAATGAATTAGAGTAAAAGTAAATGAAATTAAAACTAAAACAAATACAGTGTTCAAAAAGGAAAGCTATTTATTAATATGAACAAAATAAACCTTTAGCCAGACTAACAAAGAAAAGCAAGAGTGGAAAATCGTAAGAAACTACTGTAAACAGCTATTGGCTAACCAATTGGACAACCTAAAAGAAACAGACAAATGCTTGAATACATATAATCTATCATGTTTAGATAAACAATCTAGGGTTTGGTTATGGTATGGTAGTTTAAACTGTCTTCTGTGATGCGGGCATCCCTTATGGGCACTGTTCTCAAATCCTGGCTTTGCAAATGTTCTCAAGTCCTGGCTTCTGATAGAACTCCCTGCTAATGATCCTGGGAAAGCATGATAGGATGGCTAACATCCTTGGGTGCCTACCACCCATGAGGAGACCCAATTCCTGGCTCCTGGCTCCTGGCTTTGCTGTGGCCCAGCCCCCAGCTGTTGAGGATATTTGGGGAATGAAACAGCAGGTGGACAATATTTTTCTCTGTCTCCCCCTCTTTCTGTAGCTCTACCTTTCAAATAAATAAACACATAAACACTTTAAAAAGAAAAAAAGTTATCTTTCTATCAGCTATCCATTGACACTCTATGACTAAGTTGCTTGCACAATCCTATCCATACCCTAACACACACATCACATGTACATCAGAATATTAGAAAACTGAGAAAACAGGGAGAGGTGAGGGTTCACCTGCCCTACACCAGAGTTCACTGTAGCTCAGCAACCTCCAGTCCCTGAGTAATCAAGAGGTGCTTTATCACCTAATACAAATTGGGGGTGAAAGTACAAGATATCACTTTATCATATGCTCCACAGACTTCTCTCAATGGTTCGAAATGCTTGAACACCCTTCAACAGAAACTTTGAAGTTTGTTAGTTCCTCCAAAAAAAAGAATATATTTTCCAAATTCCATTGAATATATTACCATTTAAAATGTAGTTATTTTAAAGGCAGAGTAGCAACACAAACACACGCTCATGCACACACACACACACACAGAGTGATGGGAGAGAGAGAGACAGAGAGAGAGAGAGAGTGAGAAAGCAGTTCTATCTGCTCACTCACTCCCCCAAATAACTGCAATAGCCAGGGCGACCCCCACTAAAGCCAAGAACCATGAATTATATTTGGATCTCCATGTGGGTGGCAGAGACTCAAATACTTGAACTGCTGCTCCCTAGATACATTGGCAGGGATATGCATTGGAACCAGAGTAGTCAGGACTCAAACCAACACTGATATGGAATGCGATAATCCTTAGCAGCTTCTTGATCAGCCACACTGTATCATTCCTGCCCCTGGAATTTTTATCTAAATAATATACCTACCTAGAAAATTCCCCAAATCCTGTATCTTTTGTTCTTCTAATTAACCTTTATCAAAATTGTCAGAAAACCCCAATTCTTATTATTTGCCAAAACCCTTATTCCTAACCATACCAGTATTATTCTTCTGAAAACCTGGTTCTCATTTCTTATTCTTAGATCTATTCTTATCTTTCTCCACTGTACATTCTCTCCTTCTTATCTTTGTACTGAGTACTCTAGACCTGCTTCCTTTCAAAAAAAGAAAAAAAAAACTCACGTACACAATGACAAATAATATGGAGTCCTGGGATTGAAATTAAGAAACTTGAGTTCACATCTCATTCCTGCTAATTACTATATCCAAATAAATGACTATAGACCCTGAATTCTAAGGTTCCCAACCATCTAAAAATTGTGTGAATTAGATGTTAAACGCAGGATGGAGTAATACATGTGTTTCATTCGTCCCCAAGATTCATTAAAATCCTGAAATTATCTATGTGCTTTTAATTCTGTCTACAGAAAAGTGGTAAATATTCAGTTGAAAGAAAAAAAATAGAACAAAAGAAACAAGAAAATCAGAAATAAAGTGAAAAATCAAGAAAAGATGATGAAGAAAATCATGTAAGATAATTAGCATTAGAAAAAGAGATAAAAGACACTTCAGAGGAGTAAGCCAGGGGTAGTATCTTTATTACCAAATTAGAAAGTCAGGAAGTAGACAAATCATCAAGAAATGTTATATAACTATATGCTATTTAAAAAGAACTTAGTGTACATGTAAATATTCCTTAAATTATTTCCTCTCTAAGGTTTATGATCTATGGTCCTACAGTTATAAATAAGTGAGATCTATCCCAAAGGTTTCATGGTGAAAAGATAGTGGTTGCCACTGAAGAAGTCAAATATATAGACAAACACTTGGACTATCTTGGCTAATTAGGAAATTTCTAAAGCAAAATTAACACATAACTGGCTTTTAGAATTTATCTGACATGGATCTGTTATTTTAAGATTTATTTATTCCTTTAAAAGTCAGAGCTACACAGAGAGGAGAGGCAGAGTGTGTGTGTGTGTGTGTGTGAGAGAGAGAGAGAGAGAGAGAGAGAGGTCTTCCATCCCCTGGTTTACTTCCCAATTGGCCGCAATGGCTAGAGCTGAGCCGCTCCGAAGTTAGGAGCCGGGAGCCTCCTCCAGGTCTCCCACGCAGGTGCAGGGGCCCACTGACTTAGGCCATTTCCTACTGCTTTCGCAGGCCACATCAGGAGCTGGATCAGAAGTGGAGCAGCCGGGACTTGAACCGGTATCCATATGGATGCTGGCACTGCAGGCCGCGGCTTTACCTGCTGTGCTACAGCACCAGCCCCAGATCTGTTTCTTATCTCTGTGCTGCACATGTCAATAGAAATTAGGCTAAGGAGCAAGAAAATGCATTTGGGATCCAGGCAAGGTGAAAACAAAATCATGGGTCAGATACTTTTAACTATAGAATCATGGACTAATAATCCATATTTCTGAACCACAGTTGCCTAATAGTAAAAAGTAATTACAATAACATCCTTTTCAAAACAGTTGTGATGACCATGAGAAATTACAAGTTACAAATGTTAAACACATAATAAGTTGTCTGAGACTATAACAATTAGCAAATACTAGTTTCTTATCTCTGCTTTCTCTTATAAGGTAGAATACAAAAATATTCTGAAAACTTAAGGTGGTGATTGCTCACAACTTGGAAGAATTTGTTACTGAAAACAGATAATTTATGGGAGCACATTGTGGTGTCGCTTTGGAAAAGAGTGGCATGGGACATTTCACTATCTAAGAAATGGTGCTAATACAAGATATAAAGGGGTCTTTGGGTACACATCTGGTATCAGAGAAGGAAAACTGGTTTCTCCTCACAACATTATTTGAACTTCTCTGACAGTTTAGAATGTGCCTTAATAATATTTCCCAGCAGAAAAAAAACAAGAACCTCAAATGATATCATTCAGGTCCAGGCTAAGGTGTGGACTCCACATGGGATTTATTTTATTTATGTTTTTTCTTTTTATTGAAAGGAAAAGGAGTGATCTTCCATCTGTGGGTTCATTCCCCAAGTGCCTCCAACAGCCGAGGCTCACCCAGGTCAACGTCAGGAGCATAGACCCCAGTCTGGATCTCCCTCATATATGCTCCATCTCAGCTCACAAGTGTCGCTCCCCCTCTTCGTGGAGGAGCAACACAGGACCCTGCGCTGTTCTTTCGTCTGCTCGGCCCTCCCCGGGTTTGCTGCTGGTTCTTCCCGGGTTGGCTACTGTCCCTTCCACCTCCGTGGAAGGGCAGTTCCCCCTGGCCACATTCCCCACTTCCGCAGGGGAGCGGCACACCGCCGGCCGGCTCTTCTCGGGGGCTGCACAGGTGTTCCCCTTAGATGTTCCCCATAGATGTTCCTGGTGCATGCCGTCTCTCTCCTCCTTTATAGTCCTCCTCCGCCAATCCTAACTCGGCTGCCCACACGCCGAGTACGCTGCTCTCCTCCAATCAGGAGCAAGTCCTACAGTTTATTGGTTGAACTGGAGGCAGCTGTGCGGAAGCTGTTTACTTCTCTCCCAGCGCCATATTGTGGGAGAGCAGATGCATAGAATAAGTCTTAATTCCAGTAACTCAGTCTAGTCCAGGTTGCTCCCCACAGAGGGAGAGCAGATGCATAGAATAAGTCTTAATTCCAGTAACAGTATAGTCTGAGTTGCTCCCCACACACAAGCACTATTGCCAAGGCACAACATTAATGCATGCGACCTCCTGCGCCTCTCACGGTCCATGCTCTGCACATGCATGCCAAATCCCAGTGACCAGGAATGCTAACCACCTATTGGCAGGGCCCTCCAGCTCTGATTGATTGGTTTACTTTCAAAGGGCAGTGGGTATTGGCTGACTGTTGTGAAAGGACCTTCAGGAGGCTCCCTGCACCTGAGATAGAGGAACAGTGCCCAGGCCGCCTCTCTGAGTAGTGACGGGGGGAGGAACAGCTGTTTCTAAATCCCCATATAGAGTACATGGCTGACAAAATGATTTAACTAACAAAATTCTGTCTGTACCATGGCTTATTTTTAATGTACACATCCTACTGGGTATACTGTGTACATGACAAAAAATGGATCTGTAACAAAATATTTTCCATACTTTATCATCTTGTGGGACCCCATCATTCTTTTGATAATATCCAACACCTGACTCCTGTAAGTTCAGAATCATGTATACAAATCCATTAATGGGGCTGACACTGTGGCGTAGCAGGTAAAGCTGCTGCCTGTGGTGCTGGCATCCCACATGGGTGCCAATTCAAGACTCAGTTGCTCCACTTCCAATCCAGCTCTCTGTTATGGCCTGGGAAAGCAGTAGAAGATGGCCCAAGGCTTCAGGCCCCTGCACCCACGTGGGAGACCCGGAAGAAACTCCTGGCTCCTGGCTTTGGATCAGCATAGCCCCAGCCATTGCGAACATCTGGGGAGTGAACCAACAGATGAAAGACCTCTCTCCCACTCTCCCTGCCTCTCCTTCTCTCTGTGTAACTCTGACTTTCAAATAAAATAAATAAATCTTTAAAAAAAAAAACAATCCATTAATGGGGGGAGGGCCTCAGACAGGAAAGTGAAGCTGGTTCTGGCCAGCTCCATGGGAGACCCAGATTAAAATCTAGCCTTTCAGTGCCTCCCTGGCCCAGCTCTGGCTGGATCAGATCTTTTGGGAATGAACCATAAAAGGGGAAATCTTTCTGCACCTTTCAAGGAAACAAATCAATATCTTCAAAACCTGGGTAGTATTATACTAGATGAAGTAGTTTCATGTAGAATATATGGTTTTCAACTTATCCAATGTGTATCTCATGATATCCATTTGCATATATTGTATTTTGTTACAAATGGGATTTATATAATTTTAGTATCTTCAATTCTTTTAGCTATATATTGTTATATATTAAAACTGATTTGCAAGCCAACACATACCAGTTGCTGACATGACCAAGATAAGAGAGTTCCTGTCATTGTGAAATTTAGTTTATAGAATCGCAGTTAGTGAAACAACATAGGAGACAGTAAGTCCAGAATGGTGCATAAGTTGGAAGCATTTGTTTGAATAGAGGATAATTATGATTTGTATCTTTGACACTTTATTAGTCACCTGACAGTTTTTAAAAGCAACAGTGTTAGTAGTAGCAATATTTACATCATTCTGTTGCAGATAGAATTGTATTAGGTATCTATAAAATATTATGTTCCACAGATATGTTATAGGCAGCAATGTGAAAGCATGATTTACCTAAACTTTAGCCTTTTTACATTATAATTTTTGTTTGTTAATAATGTAAAATATTCATCAATTATGTGACAATAGTTGTAACTCCAGCATTATATGTATATGTATATTATATAATATGTAAACATTATTGTATATGTATATGGATTTGAAGCAGAGTTTCCAGGACATGAGCTGTCATTTGAATGTGTTTGTAGTGTTACAAGTGGTAGGTGGTACCCTAACTCACTGTGCCACAAGTCTGGCCCTAAGTTAATTACTGCTACTGTGGAACTCCACTAAGCATCTCTTGTGGAGCTCATGTAGTCCGGATACATTCTGTTAGTTTTTGTTTGTGTGGTAAACAATTATTTCTCTGTCATTTCTAGAGGATCAATTTGGTTGGTATTTTATCCCTGTTTATTGGTTTTTATTGTTTCTTTTTGTCTTTGTCTTCAATTTTTTAAATACATGACCCAGTGCTTTTCTGGCCTGTAAGTTTTATGGGAGTAAATCTGCTGTTACCTTAATGGGTTTTCTGCAGGCTGTTCTATCACTGTTTTCAGGATTCTCCACAAGATTCCAGATTTTGAGAGTTTGTTTATAATATGCTTTGGAGACTGCTGCTTTGGGGTTGAGTCTGGTTGGATCCCACTGAGCTTCCTGTGAGGATATGCATATAAGGATTTAGGTAGAGAGATTTCTAAATGAATTTCTAGCAAAAGAGTAGTAAATGGTAACTATCCTAGCTGGGATTATAAAAGGTATCTATATATTTTAAAGATTTATTTATTTTACTTGAAAGAGTTACAGAGGAGAGAGAGAGAGAGAAAGAGAGAAAGAGAGAGAGGTGTCTTCCATCTGCTGGTTTAATTCCCAATTGGCCACAATGGCCGGAGCTGCACCAATCCAAAGTCAGGAGCCAGGAACTTCTTCTGAGTCTCTCATGGGGGTGTAGGGTCCCAAGGACTTGGGCCATCTTCCACTGCTTTCCCTGGCCATAGCAGAGAGCTGGATTAGAAGCAGAGCAGCGGGGACTCGAACCAGTATCCATATGGGATGCCAGCACTGCAGGCAGTGGCTTTTACCCACTATGCCACAGCGCCAGCCCCAAAATGTATATATATTTAAGTCTCAGAAAATACTGAAGTTTATTGTCAGAAAATTTGACTAATATACATTTTCATTTGAGGGCACACAATATATCACTAGAAAAGTCTACCTCTAAGTGGTTTTAGATGTGAAGTTTCATTGTAACCACTGCCTGTGTCATTCCTCCTTTTTGTTTAAAAGTGTCACTTATCCAGCATCTATATGACTCTTTTAAATAGTATATATTTGTATGCTTGGGACTCAGGGTTATGTAAAAATTTCAGAGAAGATACATGTAGCCAATGGGAAAGTACAGTGGCAATAACATGCAATCTAAACTTGTGGATTTATTTTGGTTCTTTTAGGGGCTCTGCAGCTTCCATAAACATGATTTTGAACAAGTTGTTAACTAGTGTATATGTTTATTTACACACTTATGAAACAAAATTAATAAAGTCAAACTCATGTTTTTCTAAACAAAAGCAAGATAGTAAAATGTATGTCTTAAAACAAATTCTTGTTAACATGCTTTTCCCCTCTATCTACAAATTTATATTATAGTGCAGTCTGAACCTAAAAAATAGATAGGTATTCAAATAATAATTTATGCTTACCATCAAAGATGTGGAAATGCTAAGTCATGATGAGACAATAAATATTAGAAATTCTTTGAAAAGAATCAAATAATAACTTACATGAACTCAGATAGAGCAAGTGCACATAGTTCCCTTTGTACTATTTCCAAGTCCTCTACAATATTGTTTTGTTACTGTAATACAAAAATATTAATAAGTGACATGCTGTGAGCCCATTAACAGCACTCAGGTATATCCAAACAGTGTGTCCCAATCACACAAGCGTGCTGCTAGGATTGACAGACCTGCAGAAATAGAGGATTATCAAGTGGGAAGTATCAGAATCTGTCTTTGAAGTACACACACATTCCTGTGAGCTTCTAGATCTCTGTATTCCTCTCTTGCTTGCTTCATCCTAGAGTTTGAGACCCAAATACAGACCGAGTGGATTCTTAAACCACAACTACATCTCCAATGGTACACTAAACCTCAGTGATGGCACATATCCTGCCATGGATTCTGGCCAGAAACCCCAAGGAAGAGTGCTTACCAGTTTGGCATTGGTGTGGTTTGGTGTGGTAGTTTGGCATTTCTTGGCATGACTTGGGCAGATATCAGTGTCTACCTCCATAAGGCTGTGGCAGGTTGCCACTTCAGGGGAGTGTGACATATTTAAAGGCCGCAGAACAGGTAGGATTGATTAATGGCACACATCCTCCTGAACTGAAAACCAGGGTCTGAGGTCACCCTGTAGCTACACAGTGGGCACTGGAACAGAGAGCAGGGAAGACCACCACCACACAATTGTAGTGTCATTCACCATTTTAATGTCAAAAATCAATCGTTGTAGTATGATCTATTGTGATGTTATAATGCAACTATTGTGATGTTGAATAATTATGATATCCACAATTCTAATGTGATAATCCAATGCTTGTGATGTCATCAGTTGTGATGTCACTGTGATGCCATAAACCATTGTGATGTCATAAACAGTCGTGACATAATTTACTATGACCATATCATAATCACACAATAATGATGCTGTAAACTAATCACTGCACCGTGAAAATTGTGATGTGATTCATCATTGTGATGTCATAAATTAATCATTGTGATACCATGAACAATGAGAAACTGGCAGAAGGGACCTCTGAATAATAAAGATAAAAGGAGCTGAGTCTCTGATCAAAATGCATGCTGCCACCTGTACTCTTAAGAACAGTTAACAGTGAATGCCACATGTCTGCTTCTTTAATGTTTCTGAGTCCATCCTTTGATAAGTATTGGTCTCAGATGGGCTAATTTCTCAATCAACCATTGTAATGTCATAAAAAACTGTGATATCATTCATATTGTGATGTTATAAATCAATAATTATTGCCTTTAACAATCGTGTTGTCATTAACAGCACTCTGGCCTTGGAATCAACCCTTAAAGCATTCGGATCTAGCTGAAGAGCCCATGAGAGTATTTTAGGCATGGAAAGCGAAGACACTCCGGCAAAAAAAAAAAAAAAAAAAAACACCTAAATGAAAGATCTCTGCAAGTGAGATCCCAGTGGAAAGAACGGGACATCAAAGAAGGAGGTACCTTTCTCTGAAGGGAGGAGAGAACTTCCACTTTGACTATGGCCTTGTTGAAATAAGATCAAAGTCTGTGAGCGCAGGGGTCTTCCATGGCCTTGGCAACTCATGACTAGAGCCTGGGGAGATTGCTGACGCCTTAAACAAGAGTGTCAATTTGTTAAGGCAACAACAGGAGTCACTGTGCACCTATTCCTCATGTAGGATCTCTGTCCTTAATGTGTAGTTCAATGTGAATTAATGATATGACTAGTGCTCAAACAGTATTTTGCACTTTGTGTTCTGTGTGGGGGCAAACTGATGAAATCTTTACTTAATATATACTAAATTGATCTTCTGTAAATAAGATAATTGAAAATGAATCTTGATGTGAATGGAATGGGAGAGGGAGTGGGAGATGGGAGGGTTGCAGGTGGGAGGGAAATTATGGGGGGGGGAAGCCACTGTAATCCATAAGCTGTACTTTGGAAATTTATATCTACTAAATAAAAGTTAAAAAAAAAACAATTGTGTTGTCATTCACCGTCATGACATCACAAACCAATATTATATCAGGAAATGTTTTTTGATGTCATTAACCATGATGTCATAAAAACCATTGTGATGTAAAAAATGAACTACTGTATTATTGTATACAATTATGATCTCATTCACTATTGTGATGTGAAAATCCAACCATTGTGATGTCATAAAAACCACTGTAATGCAATTGCATCATAATGGACCATAGTGTAGCTTTTTCATTCTTTTACTTGTGTTTAACCTTTTAAAAAAATCTGTTGGTTTGTAGATTTTTACCAACCTCAGACATTTTTCATTAATCATATGTTCAATCATTTTATATACATAACTTTCTGTCCTGTTCATTTACTTGAATTACACATGTATTAGGGCAGTTCTTGGTTCTTCAATTCTTTTTTAAGAAAACTTTTATTTCATGAATACAAATTGCATAGATACAGTGTTAGGAATATAATGGTTCTTCCCCCCATACCCACCTTCCCACCCCAACTCCTGTCCCACTTCCTACTCCCTCTCCCATCCCATTCTTCATTAAGATTTGATTTTAATTGATAAACAGAAGACCATTTCTATACTAAGTACAGATTTCAACAGTTTGCACACCCCAACACACAAAGTATAAAGTAACTGTTTGAAAATAAGTTTTACAGTTAATTCTCATAGTACAACTCAACTCATTAAGGAAAGAAGTCTTACATGGAGAATTATCACAGTGTCTCCTGTTGTTGATTTAACAATTAACACTCTTATTTATGATGTCAGTGATCATCCAAGGCGCTTGACATGAGCTGCCAAGGCTATGGAAGCCTTTTGAATCTACAAACTCTGTCAGTATTTAGATAGGGCCACAAGTAAAGTGGAAGATCACTCCTCCCTTCAGAGAAAAATAGATCTTTCACTGATAGCCCTTCTTTCCACTGTGGTCTCTTTCACAGAGATCCTTCATGTAAAACATTTTTTTGCTACAATGTCTTGGCTTTCCATACCTGAAATGCTCTCATGGGATTTTCAGCCACATCTGAATGCCTTAAGGGCTGATTCTGAGGTCAGAGTGCTGTTTAGGACATTTTTCATTCTATGAATCTGCTGTGTGGACTGCTTCCCATGTTGGAACATTTCCTCCTTTTTAATTCTATCTATTGTTATTATCAGACACTTGGTCTTATTTATGTGATCCCTTTGACATTTAATCCTATCTATATGATCAATTCCACATTTAATATGGTCACTTTAACAAGTAAGATGGCATTGGTACCACCTACCTGAATGGGATTTGGAGTCCAATGGCAAGTTTTTAGCTTTACCCTTAGGAGTAAGTCTGTGGGAATGTGTGTTGAAATGTATAGCTCATCCATTTCTTATTCCTACTCTTATTTTTTACTGGGGTCTATTTTCAATTGGCTTTATACACCTATGATTAATTCTATGTTAAGTAAAGAGTTAAACCAATGGTATTAAGCAGAAAATAAAAATCAATTCGTTTTTGACTTTCATTTTAGAAAATTTCTATTATTTTCAAGTTGACATATTTTTTCTGCAGCAACTAATCTGTACTGCTATAGAGTGTATATTTCATTTCAGACATTACAGTCTTCAGCTCTAGGAAATTATATGTGCTCCTTGTTTTCTTGTGTATCTGCTAACATGTATAATGTTTTTTATATCTCCTTGAATAGTTGGAGTAAGTTATTAGAACTGTTTCGGCCAGCGCCGCGGCTCAATAGGCTAATCCTCCACCTGTGGCACCAGCACACTGGGTTCTAGTCCCGGTCGGGGCACCGGATTCTGTCCCAGTTGCCCGTCTTCCAGTCCAGCTCTCTGCTGTGGCCCAGGAGGGCAGTGGAGGATGGCCCAAGTGCTTGGGCTCTGCACCCGCATGGGAGACCAGGAGGAAGCACCTGGCTCCTGGTTCGGATCAGCGCAGCGTGCCGGCCATAGCAGCCATTTGGGGGGTGAACCAATGGAAGGAAGACCTTTCTCTCTGTCTCTCTCTCACTGTCTAACACTGCCTTTTAAAAACAAAATAAGGGAATTAATCTTATTCATGAGGGTTATACTTACATGATTTCATCATTTTCCAAAGTTTCCATTACTAGGAACATCTCCTTGGAGTTTGGGGTTGTAATATGGGACCATAGCAGTTGGCTAAATCCTGAGTCCTGCTAGGTGCCCAGCACTGTGCTGAGTGCCGGCCAAATACAGATAAGAGATGGCTCTTTGCTTCAACACTTGTAGTCTACCAAGGAGATGGTCATATACAGTGAAAATAGGACACCCTAATTTCTGCCAAAAATGATAAAAAATAAAACAAGATGATTAAGTAGTGTAAGAATAATTCAACTGATAGCATAAATTTTATAAAAAAATAAAACTTTAAGAAAGTGCAGTTTTATTGTGATAGACAAAAGGAAGCTAGCGTACAAAGTTTAAAACAAAAAGCCCAAGCAAATGCAACAGAAATGGAGGTTTTTGTCAGCCCTGGAGTGGAGATTAAAATGAGACAGAAAATCAGATAACAGATAAAGATAAGAGCTAAACATGGCAGCAAGAGAAAAGGGTGATCCCGTAAATAGAACATCCTGGATATTCTCCCACATCATTACTGGACTATTACTACAAAATAACATCTTGTACATAGTGTTATCACCAGGCATCAAAGAAGCAAGTTCCTTACCTACTCAGCATCATGCACATATCTATCACTCTCCTTTTAGCTCTCTGATTTACGGAAATGGCTGAAAAAGAAGCCTCATTGTTTTTAAAAGATTTATTTAAAACTCAGAGTTAGAGAGAGGAAGTGAGGGAGGGATGGAGGGAGGGGGAGAGATATATTCTAAGTTATGGCTTAAACCATTTGACCACAACTGCCACCACAGATCTAAAATAAATTTTCATTTCATTTAATCAATGATAAGCTATAAAAGAGACAAATACCAAATAACATGTATATTTTCTTCTCTATTAATACAACCTTCTCTTGAACTCTTGTTGTGAGCTCTTTATAGCAAATCTTCTTGTCAGAGTTATTCGTGTTGTTTCTGATTTCTCCACACAGACTCTTAAACCCATTTCAATTGGATTTCAGCCCCACCATTCCATCTTCACTGCAAGATTGCCAATGACCTTCATGTTGCTAATACCTCTCTTTAGATCTGTTTTCAGAGACCACTTGTCTGAGCAACACTCAATAACATTTCTATATGCAATCACCCTAGTATTTCAAATGCAAGAGACTTACAGCTGAAATTGACACTCATCCTGTCAACCCTTTAACTGTTTTTAGTTCTCCGGCCTGCCTATCTAAATGATTACTCTTTCCTTTTAACTTCTTTATGTAAAATCTTCCAAGTATACTATTCTCTATTCCCATTACCCCTTCTATAATTCACACCCTCCACTCCTTTTGTTGTATAATTTCCATATTAACCCCTTGTCTCTTTTCCCTGGTGTAATCTGTTGATTGTTGCCAGGTTAATCATCCCGAGACAAAGCTCCTTGTCTGCTCATCACTCATCCAAAAGCGTTTATGTCACAGGGTAAGGCGGATCCCTTGCACCTTTTCATGATTTTCACATAGGAGCATCCCTCATATAAAATAGAGTGGTTCTTTACCCACCCCCACACTTTCAAAGATTATTTTTCTTATTTCTTAGAGAATACGGTTTTCCAAGTTTTATTTTGTTCTTTACATAGATTTTTAAGGATTTATTTATTTCAGTTTTTTCTCTTTGCATCAGAGGTCTTCAAATTTCTCTTGACTTTTGCTGCCCATTAATTTTTGATTTCTTTGATTTGTTACCTCAGTTATGTTCTTGGAAGCTTTATACCTTCCAAAATGTTTCTCTCATGATCATTCTCATACACCCTCAGATTTACACCCATTTAAATCTGGCCCTTTCTTACTATTTTAGTGTGGCTAGTGATAAAATGGAAATAAATGCAATTGGCTTAATCTGTCATGCCTATAAATAAGTTCCAATAATTTTCCAATTCCCACATTAATAAATTATTCACTGAAACCATATTGTGTTTTTATTGCTTTGTGCCTTTGCCCATGTCCTTTTTTAAAAATTTATTTGACAGGTAGAATTATAGACAGTGAGAGAGAGAGAGACAGAGAAAGTTCTTCCTTCCTTTGGTTCATTCCCCAAATGGCTGCTATGGCTGGAGTGCGACAATCTGAAGCCAGGAGCCAGGTGCTTTTTCCTGGTCTCCTATGTGGGTGCAGAGGCCCAAGCACTTGGGCCATCCTCCACTGCCCTCCTGGGCCACAGCAGAGAGCTGGACTTGAAGAGGAGCAACCGGCACTAGAACCCAGCACCCATATGGGATGCTGGCGCTGCAGGTGGAGGATTAACCAAATGAGCCACAGCACCAGCCCCTACCCATGTCCTTTTAACCTTCTTTCTGTCCTTGTATTAAACACAAAATAGCCTATAAAAGCCTTCCACAAGTTCCTTTCATGATCAACACACACAAATGATTTTTCTCCCACTCACCACTGCTCCCCAGCAGTTTATTGTGCCCTGAAGTACATACATAGCTGCTGCATCTTTCTGCAAGACTCCTTCTAGGAGAGAAGGAGCTGTCTCTACCCCCACCTGAGACAGTATCTTTTGCACAGTAACAATCATCAGATGTTTAATTAATGAAATCATGAATACATTTTTCTTGCTGCTAACATATTCCTGCTATTTATCCCTAAGGTAATTTCTGTTTACATATGTGAATCTTTTACTTACTTTATCTTGCAACCTATCAGCAACTATGAGTACACATTATGTGTTTCTCTTTTTCTAGATTGTACACTTTGATATTAATGATTAATCAACATAATTTGAGAAAGATGTACACAAAGAATACAAAAGAAATCTGATCTACTTGGGATTGATCTAAAACACCATATACTCCATAACACATGTTGGAGTCAAAGACTACAGAAGACATCACCAAGTCTGGTTTCTACTTCTATTGTCACACAAACAGTGAAAACAACAGACACTTTAATTTTTCTTAAAATCATGAAAAATGAACTATAAAGGTCATAAACATTTCTATCAAGGAATATTTGCATGGATAGTTCATTTTTTACTTGGAGCACTATTCAAGCACATTGTACCAAATAATTTAAGATATAAGTAAACGAAGTAACTAAAATGAGAGTAATCATGCTATTTCACAAGGAGAGTATATTTCTAATGTACTTTCAGAGTTTATTAAAATGAAAGTAATGAATTTTACTTTAATTTTATTTTGAGTAATTGGAAACAGTGCCCCAATGACTAACTTCTTAGGGGTAAAGATTTTCTTACAGAGTGAAACATACCCCTTATATAAAATTATAATTGAAAAACTCTATATGTATAAAATTAACCCTATAAAATTTAATCAATATAAAACTATGTATGTACTCAAATACTTCCATTATCAATGGGATTCTTCAAACATAATGCTGCTTACTAGTTCACAAAATAGTTATTGCATTTATGTTTGTTTTTACACTGCTCCGATTTTAAAAATTATTATATGAGGTAAGCAACAAATAATGAATACTCAAGGTCCTACTTATTAAAGGGTTACACCTGCAGTGGAAACACAGGTGAATATAACAAAAAGAAAGTGACAAGAAATGATGATTGATACATCCTCTGAAATGTGCTCCTGCAATTGAGTAGGAAGTGCAAAAGATGAGAAGATGCAATCGATAAAATGAAAAAAAAAATATATTGTATGGAGCTCAGGAAACAGAATCAGGTTTCCTTGTTCATTAGCTGAAAATGAGCTTAAGAGAAAGCTAACATATTGTGAAGAAGTTAGCAGTTAAGAATTGCAAGAAATGCAGTTGTTCCAAGTTCTATCACAATACATATTAAACTCACCACAGTGAAACATAAAGAAAAGATCCTAAAATGTGCAAGAGAGAAACATCAGATTACTCTCAGAGGATCTCCAATCAGACTCACAGCAGACTTCTCATCAGAAACACTACAGGCTAGGAGGGAATGGCGAGACATAGCACAGGTGCTAAGAGAGAAAAATTGCCAGCCCAGAATATTACATCCTGCTAAGCTCTCATTTGTGAATGAAGGTGAAATAAAGACCTTTCATAGCAAACAGAAATTGAAAGACTTTGCTGCCACTCGTCCAGCCCTGCAAAAGATACTTAAAGATGTGCTACACTCAGAAACACAGAAACACAGAAACACGGCCATCAATATGAAAGAAGGGAAAGGAAGAACACCTACCAGTAAAAGAGCATGGGAAGCTCAAAGCATATATTAGAACTTATCTTTGGCAAATGACAGGGCAAAATCACTATGTATCAATAGTCACATTAAACATGAATGGACTTAACTCTTCAGTTAAAAGACACCAATTGGCTGACTGGCTTAAGGAACAACACCCAACTATCTGTTGCCTACAAGAAACACATCTCTCTAACAAAGATGCATGCAGACTGAAAGTGAAAGGTTGGAAAAAGATATTCCATGCCAACAAAAACCAAAAAAAAAAAAAAAAGCAGATGTAGCCATATTAATATCAGACAAAATAAACTTTAATACAAAAACTGTTAAGAGAGACAAAGAGGGACACTATATAATGATTAAGGGTTCAATTCAACAGGAAGATGTAACTATTATAAATGTATATGCACCTAATTACAGGGCACCGGTCTATTTAAAAGATATGTTAAGGGACTTAAAGGGAGACTTAGATTCCAATACAATAGTACTGGGGGACTTCAATACTCCACTCTCAGAAATATATAGATCATCCGGACAGAAGATTAACAAGGATACAGCAGATTTAATCAACACTATTGCCAAAATGGATCTAACAGATATCTACAGAACTTTCAATCCTACATCTAAAGACTTTACATTCTTCTCAGCAGTACATGGAACCTTCTCTAGGATTGATCACATACTAGGTCATAAAGCAAGTCTCAGCAAATTTAAAAGAATTAGAATCATGCCATGCAGCTTCTCAAACCATAAAGGAATGAAGTTGGAAATTAGCAACTCAGGAAACCCCAGAAAGTATGCAAACACATGGAGACTGAACAACATGCTCCTGAATGACCACTGGGTCATTCAAGAAATCAAAAGAGAAATCAGAAACTTTCTGGAAGTAAATGAGGATAACAGCACAACATACCAAAACTTATGGGATACGGCAAAAGCAGTATTGAGAGGCAAGTTTATAGCAATAGGGGCCTATATCAAGAAATTGGAAAGGCACCAAATAAATGAGCTTTCAGCGCATCTCAAGGACCTAGAAAATCTGCAGCAAACCAGACCCAAATCTAGTAGGAGAAGAGAAATAGTTAAAATCAGAGAAGAAATTAACAGGATTGAATCCAAAAAAACATTACAAAAAGTCAGCCAAGCGAAGAGCTGGTTTTTTTGAAAAAATAAACAAAATTGACACCCCATTGGCCCAACTAACTAAAAAAAGAAGAGAAAAGACCCAAATCAATAAAATCAGAGATGAAAAAGGAAACGTAACAACAGACACCACAGAAATAAAAAGAATCATCAGAAATTACTACAAGGACTTGTATGCCAGCAAACAAGAAAATCTATCAGAAATGGATAGATTCCTGGACACATGCAATCTACCTAAATTGAACCATGAAGACATAGAAAACCTAAACAGACCCATAACTGAAACAGAAATTGAAACCGTAATAAAGGCCCTCCCAACAAAGAAAAGCCCAGGACCAGATGGATTCACTGCTGAATTCTACCAGACATTTAAAGAAGAACTAATTCCCCTTCTTCTCAAACTATTCAGAACAATCGAAAAAGAGGGAATCCTCCCAAATTCTTTCTATGAAGCCAGCATCACCTTAATCCCTAAGCCAGAGAAAGATGCAGCACTGAAAGAAAATTATAGACCAATATCCCTGATGAACATAGATGCAAAAATCCTCAATAAAATTCTCACCAATAGAATACAACAACACATCAGGAAAATCATCCACCCAGACCAAGTGGGATTTATCCCTGGTATGCAGGGATGGTTCAACATTCGCAAATCACTCAATGAGATTCACCACATTAACAGACTGCAGAAGAAAAACCACATGATTATCTCAATTGATGCAGAGAAAGCATTCGATAAAATTCAACACTCTTTCATGATGAAAACTCTAAGCAAATTGGGTATAGAAGGAACATTCCTCAATATAATCAAAGCAATTTATGAAAAACCCACGGCCAGCATCCTATTGAATGGGGAAAAGTTGGAAGCATTTCCACTGAGATCTGGTACCAGACAGGGATGCCCACTCTCACCACTGCTATTTAACATAGTTCTGGAAGTTTTAGCCAGAGCCATCAGACAAGAAAAAGAAATTAAAGGAATACAAATTGAGAAGGAAGAAGTCAAACTATCCTTCTTTGCAGATGATATGATTCTTTACTTAGAGGATCCAAAGAACTCTACTAAGAGACTATTAGAACTCATAGAGGAGTTTGGCAAAGTGGCAGGATATAAAATCAACGCACAAAAATCAACAGCCTTTGTATACACAAACAATGCCATGGCTGAGAAAGAACTGCTAAGATCAATCCCATTCACAATAGCTACAAAAACAATCAAATACCTTGGAATAAACTTAACCAAGGACGTTAAAGATCTCTATAATGAGAATTACAAAATCTTAAAAAAAGAAAGAAATAGAAGATGATACCAAAAAATGGAAAAATCTTCCATGCTCATGGATTGGAAGAATCAATATCATCAAAATGTCCATTCTCCCAAAAGCAATTTATAGATTCAATGCAATCCCAATCAAGATACCAAAGACATTCTTCTCAGATCTAGAAAAAATGATGCTGAAATTCATATGGAGGCAAAAGAGACCTCGAATAGCTAAAGTAATCTTGTACAACAAAAACAAAGCCGGAGGCATCACAATACCAGATTTCAGGACATACTACAGGGCAGTTGTAATCAAAACAGCATGGTACTGGTACAGAAACAGATGGATAGACCAATGGAACAGAACTGAAACACCAGAAATCAACCCAAACATCTACAGCCAACTTATATTTGATCAAGGATCTAAAACCAATTCCTGGAACAAGGACAGTCTATTCAATAAATGGTGCTGGGAAAACCGGATTTCCACGTGCAGAAGCATGAAGCAAGACCCCTACCTTACACCTTACACAAAAATCCACTCAACATGGATTAAAGACCTAAATCTATGACCTGACACCATCAAGTTATTAGAGAATATTGGAGAGACCCTTCAAGATATTGGCACAGGCAAAGAGTTTCTGGAAAAGACCCGGGAGGCACAGGCAGTCAAAGCCAAAATGAACTATTGGGATTGCATCAAATTGAGAAGTTTCTGTACTGCAAAAGAAACAGGAGAGTGAAGAGACAACCGACAGAATGGCAAAAAATATTTGCAAACTACGCAACAGATAAAGGGTTAATAACCAGAATCTACAAAGAGATCAAGAAACTCCACAAAACAAAACCAACAACCCACTTAAGAGATGGGCCAAGGACCTCAATAGACATTTTTCAAAAGAGGACATCCAAATGGCCAACAGACACATGAAAAAGTGTTCAAGGTCACTAGCAATCAGAGAAATGCAAATCAAAAGCACAATGAGGTTTCACCTCACCCCGGTTAGAATGGCTCACATACAGAAATCTACCAACAGATGCTGGTGAGGATGTGGGGAAAAAGGGACACTAACCCACTGTTGGTGGGAATGCAAACTGGTCAAGCCACTATGGAAATCAGTCTGGAGATTCCTCAGAAACCTGAATATAACCCTACCGTTTGACCCAGCCATCCCGCACCTTGGAATTTATGCAAAGCAATTTAAATTGGCAACCAAAAAAGTGGTCTGCACCCTAATGTTTATTGCAGCTCAATTCACAATAACCAAGACCTGGAACCAACCTAAATGCCCATCAACGATAGACTGGATAAAGAAATTATGGGATATGTACTCTTTAGAATACTACACCACAGTAAGAAACAACGAAATCCAGTCATTTGCAACAAAATGGTTGAATCTGGAACGCATCATGCTGAGTGAAATAAGCCAATCCCAAAGGGACAAATACCATATGTTCGCCCTGATCGGTGACAACTGACTGAACACCAAAAAGGAAACCTGTTGAAGTGAAATGGACACTATGAGAAACGGTGACTTGATCAGCATAGCCCTGACTGTTAATGAACAACTTAATTCTTTATCCCTCTTAGGAGTTTTTTTGTCTGTTCTACTTAATATGACTGGTTTAATTCTGTAATTAATACACAGTTATTCTTAAGTGTTGAAAAGTAACTGAAATGTGATCCCTGTTAAACATAAGAGTGGGAATAAGAGAGGGAAGAGATGTACAATTTGGGACATGCTCAAGCTGACTTGCTCCAAATGGTAGAGTTAGAAACATACCAGGAGACTCCAATTCAATCCCATCAAGGTGGCATGTACCAATGCCATCTCACTAGTCCAAGTGATCAATTTCAGTTCACAATTGATCATAATGAAAGGACTAAGAGTCAAAGGGAGCACATAAACAAGTCTAGTACCTGCTAATACTAACTGATAGAATAAATAAAGGGGAGAGTGATCCAACATGGGAAGCGAGATACACAGCAGACTCATAGAATGGCGGATGTCCTAAACAGCCCTCTGGCCTCAGAATCAGCCCTAAAGGCATTCGGATCTGGCTGAAAAGCCCATGAGAGTATTTCAGGCATGGAAAGCCAAGACACTCTGGCAAAAAAAAAAAAAAAAAAAACAACTAAATAAAAGATCTCTGTGAGTGAGATCCCAGTGGAAAGAACAGGTCTTCAAAGAAGGAAGTACCTTTCTCTGAAGGGAGGAGAGAACCTCCACTTTGACTATGACCTTGTCTAAACAAGATAAGAGTCAGAGAACTCAAGGGGCTTCCATAGCCTTGGAAACTCATGAATGGAGCATAGGGAGATTACTGATGCCATAAACAGGAGTGTCAATTGGTAAAGTCAACAACAGAAGTCACTGTGCACTTACTCCTCATGTAGGATCTCTGTCCTTAATGTGCTGTACATTGAGAATTAATGCTATAACGAGTACTCAAACAGTATATTTCACTTTGTGTTTCTATGGGGGTGCAAACTGTTGAAATCTTTACTTAATGTATATTAACTGATCTTCTGTGAAAAAAAAGAAGAAGAAATTATCAATTCCCAACTTGACTCTCACTGGGATTAAACATGACAATAGGACTGATCTGATTTCATCATCATTTTAAAAATCATCTATTATTTTTCACTTTATGTTTCTGTGTGGGAGCAAACTGTTGAAATCTTCACTTAATGTATGCTAAACTGATCTTCTGTATATAAAGAGTATTGAAAATGAATCTTGATGTGAATGGAAGGGGAGAGGGAGTGGGAAAGGGGAGGGTTGAGGGTGGGAGGGACATTATGGGGGGGAAGCCATTGTAATCCATAAGCCGTACTTTGGAAATTTATATTCATTAAATAAAAGTTAAAAAAAAAACATACTACCAAGATATAGTGCTCAAATCACCATGGCATTGGCATAAATACACACACACACATACACAAACACACACATTGTCTTTCAATTAAGCAAATACATAAATCTTTGGTAAAAATCTCATATCTGTTTGGCTTACATTGAGAAATGTCAATCAACTATATGCATTTAGGTTATAGTTAGGAAAACTGCTTTAAGAAACTAGGAATAATTCAGAGGCATTTTACAGAGAGCATCCTTCTCATACTGATGTTTAAGAATTCAGTGAAAAATCCATAACAACTTTGATCATATTCTTTATCTTAGTCTTTCTAGGCTGAAGAGAGAATCATTGACATAGAAAATTTGAGCATAGCTTAAGAAATGATGTTGTAATATTTAAAAGTTAAGAGATAGGAAACACAGAATGAAAAAAAAATGAGAAAAATCTGACTGACATCTAAGCCCAGAAGAATGTTGCAGATACATTATTTGAAAATATAACTGTGGTTTTCCAAATCCCCCAGTGCAAGAAACAATGTTTCCAAAGTATGGGTGTGCTAAGCACAATAAGTGACAAGAAATCTACACATACAGATCAAAGCATAACTTCTTCATAGAAAATAGTCAAATAAAATTATAAAACATTCATAGGGATAAGATGATTGAAGAATGAATAACTCGACTTACAGAAAACATTTCAGTATGTGAAACCAGAGGCAATTGAGTAACATCTTTGAAGTACTGAATGCAGTCACTATAATCCTACACATATCTGGACAAATTAGCTTTCAGGATTGACAAAAAAGTGAAAACATTCACATGGACATAAACGAAGAGTTGAATTAAGAGATCTTCATTAAATGTGAGGTAAACCATGTCCCTCAAGAGGAAAGGACGTAATTTCAGAAGAGTTAGATGCAAAAAAGAATAGTGAGAAATACAATGTGAATTACACATGTTTAACCATCTATGTAAGATAATAAACATGATGTCTAATGTGTGGAGCTGAAACAAGAAAGGACTCCAGTTCTGAGTAAAAACAGCTGTAAGTCAGGAGAGAAGCGATTATAGTTTCATTATAACACTCCCTACAATCTTGAAGAAAGAGGTAAAAACTTAAACTTATAATTTATTAAGAAAAAAAGTCTGAAAAATGTGTAAAGATAATGTCTAGGATAATAAAAATTGTATGCACAAATCTCCAAAAGGGAGGGGATGAAAACTCCATAAAATAAAATTCTGAATTACTAAGGTGGAAATAAACATAGATGTGTTAATGATAACAATAAACATAGCTAAATAAATTCTCTGAAAATTACCAGAATTTGTGCTGCCATTGCAGTGGAGTAGGTAAAGTTGTCGCTGTGACAACAGCACCCTATATGGGCACTGTTTCATGTCGTGGATGCTCCACTTCCAAGCCAGCTCCATGTTAGTGACCTGGGAAAAGCAGCAGAGGATGACCTGAGTACTGGGGGCCCTACCATACAAGTGAGAGACCTGGATGAAGCTCTTGGCTCTGGGTTTGAACTGACTCGATTTCAGCTGTTGTGGCCATTTGGGAAGAAGTGAGCCAACAGATGGAAGATCTCTCTCACTCTTGCTCTCCCTCTCCATCTCCCTCTCTCTTTGCTGTTCTGTAATTATGGCCTTCAAATATATCAATAAATATTTTAAAAAATTATCAGGAAGGGTATGATCAACAAACTCAGCTTATTTGCAGTTTTTAAGAGAAAACCAAAATACAAAACAAAACAAAAGCCAAGGTTATGAAAATGTTAAAGTAAAAGATGGGACACATTATTTCAGCAAAACACTAAAAAAAGAAACTCACAATCACTGAATCTGACAAAACAGACCTTAAGGAATAAAAAATATTTTTAGAGAAAAATTATCAATTAACAAAAATATGCTGATCTGAGCCTTATGTACTAAGTCACCTGAAGATATATAAATCAAAAAGTATAACTGAAAAAGTAAATAAAGCTAAAATCATAGCAAGGCTCTTTATTGATAAGCAGTTAAAGATAAAAACTCACAATGAAATTAAAAAATCAAATAAACAAATTCAAATATACCTACATGTAAAATATAGAGCACTTGTACAATTCAATAACATTCTCATTCTGCTGCACCACTCCTCAAATCTGCAAAAGTCTGCGAAAATCTACGTGCTACTGCTACACCTTAAAGTAGTCTTCAACAATATCAAGACACCCTGTGATTTTGCCCATGTTGTAATTAGGTAAAAAAAATACGTTTTAGAGCTATTAAATATTGCAAAATAGCATGGATCAAAATAACACATGGTACCTCAATCAAGCTTTTTAAAAATAGAGTAAAATCACAGTACTTGTTGATTGAAAATAAATCATTAATATGTTTTTAAGTTATAAAATAGATAAATATGGTAGAACTTGAAGGTATGTGGCGCTAAGCAGAAGGAGGATGATAGAAACTGATGATGCTGTGTTAGCCATCCTCTGAAACTTTACCTATCATTTCTGGGCATGTATTCCATTGATATGTTAAAAGCAATTTTTGATGTGAACATATTTTCAAATTGATAATGGGAGAGTTTATTTTGCTTTTTTACTAGAAGCAAATAAATTCTGAAATTCTCTAATATTTTAGTAAGTTTCAGCAGATTCACATCAATTCACTTTGATTACTTGCAAGCTTCAGTTCATCGTGGATAACTGACTAGAATTGCAAAACCATAGAGTAAAATTTCTAGGCTGAGTTGATTGGTTTATAGAACAATAAAATGTAACATGAACTAAAACTGCAAATATCAGATGACAGATATAATTTTTTATCCTTCCTAGCATCTACATTCCAGAACCTTCTTCCCCTTTTCCAGAATGTGTATTAGTAGCCTAAGGCACTCCAAACAGAAGAGTGAGGGTTTAAAACATCTTCTTTGATTAAGATCATTCTCAGTTTTCACCCAGGTGCCTGCCTCCTTTTGCTAATTATCTCTGGGTGGATACTGGTTTTTGTTGGATACTGGATTCTTCATACCTGTAAAGTCATATATGCTTGTATGATTTTTTTAAGACACTAAATTGAAAATTGGTATTTAAGTTTTCAATAAATTAAATACTTGTATTTTTTCTTTAAGTTATTTTATTAAGTAGTAATAATTTTTTTCAATTTATGTACTTAAAAATTTTTTAGTAGTTTGTAAATGAAATTTTAGGGATGTTCTTCAAAAATACTCCCTTTATCTACTTGGAACTCTATGACTTTTCCAGGTAAATTTCCCAGTGCTTTTCACAGCAATCAAAATATAATGTGTAGCATTACACTTGAATCATTTTGTATTTTAGTTGGTGATTGAGTTTATTCTGTGTATCACATCAATAACTTGTCCTATGCCATTTCTAGCACAGGGAACCTGGCTCCATTCTGGCTTGCGCTTTCCTTTTAAAGTTATCAACTACTCATTTATTCTGAAAGTTGTCCCAGCAACTTTCCCATTCATCACTTTTCAGAAGCCACTAGGCCTTATTGTCATAATGCTCATCTCTAGATAATATATATTATATTATATTATATTATATTATATTATATATTATAGACATATTACATATATAGTGTGTATGTTTTCATGATTCTCATGGAATTAAAATATTTTCTTGGATTTTTAAAGTTTTTCAATTACAATTCTCTCTACTAGTATTTTCTCACTCAAACACTGATCCTATCATACAACTCTGTTGTTCAGGGGATTTTACATTGCTGGCCATGTGCAACAGATTTCTATTTTGTTTTCATTGCTCTCAACTTTGTATATCATCAATATCCATGTGGAAGACAATTTTAGCATAAAAACATGTTCTTTTTTTTGACATTCACAGTGTAATGTCATGAAGCCACCCAAAATTGTTCTTTTATCTATCAAAAATGTTAGGACACTATACACACATTACTGAGGATACTTTTTTAAAACAGTTTCTTGTTAGGGACTCAAAATTCATTCACATTAAAATTTCTATGCATTAGATTGAAACAGTATTGTATAAGCTTTATGATACTGAATTAAACTGAATAAGATTTTCTTGTGTTAAATGCCTGATAATTTTCTATATTTTAAAATATAATTTTGGAACTATTTTTATCTCTATTACATCTTGTGATGTTATTTCTGCATTTCCCAAATTTCCCATTGGTACACCCAACAGAAAAAAAAACAATGTATATGGAAATGTACACATTTTTCTATTTTTAATGCTATATTTAAGTTTATTATAACCATAATAAAATCAATAACCTAATTTATGCCAATTCTAGCACAGGAAACTTCAGGATAACTTGGTTTTCTTTATCATTGTTTGACCATCAATTTTCTAATTTTCTGGAACTTCTCCAAACAAATTTTAGTTCACAGTATCTGAGCACAATCTTGGGCCAAGCCCATCACTTGCATTAGCAGGGGATTATTTTAGACTTTATGGACTTTTATGGAACTTGATATTAAGTTTTATTTTAGAAATTTAGTTTAATTTTTTGTTTCATATTTGAATAAATAGAGCTCACTTTTTTCATTAACAATCTATTGTAGATAAAACCCAGCTCTATGAACTGGTGGCCATGATGATTTAAATTTTCATTGTGAGATCATCATCACCCCCAACATTCTATGGGTGTCCTGGAAACCTTCATGTACATAGTGTCTTTGAGCTATCCTAGTGAAGGTTGATCATTCTCTCTTCTCAAGGTAATACACAGATTTATATGTAAAAATAATATGTGTAAATATATATGTGCATTTCTGGATTTTTTATAGAACTCTGAGCAATCATTTATTAAATTTTGTTGATTATTCAAGTTTTCCACTGTGGTTCTAGATACTGTGCACATCCTGGCAATTATATGAGGAAGTGGCTGGATCATGAAATGATTTTTCGCCCTAAAATTTTATATATTTTTTTTTCTTTATTTAATTTTAGAAATTAGTAGACAAGGGGACAACAGAGGGACAGGGAGAGTGAGTTACAATTTGGTACTTCACTCCCCAATTCCATATTGATCAGGAACTGGATTATTAGGGAACTCTGAGCTATCATTCCTTGATGATAAAAAATATATATAAGTATATTAATAATTTATACATTAGTATATGTTTGTGCATATATAAATTTTAAAGGTATAGTTCTAGATACAAATATCTGCTTGATTAGTTATGCCTGATCTTTATTTCTATTCCTTAATTTTTTTTCTTATTTTCTCTTTTTAATGTAGAAGTAATGGGCTTTTTTTTTTTTTTGAAAGGCAGAGTGGACAGTGAGAGAGAGAGACAGAGAGAAAGGTCTTCCTTTTTGCCTTTGGTTCACCCTCCAGTGGCCACCGCGGCCAGCACATTGCACTGATCCGAAGGCAGGAGCCAGGTGCTTCTCCTGGTCTCCCATAGGGTGCAGGGCCCAAGCACTTGGGCCATCCTCCACTGCACTCCTGGGCCACAGCAGAGAGCTGGCCTGGAAGAGGGGCAACCGGGACAGAATCCGGCACCCCGACCGGGACTAGAACCCGGTGTGCCGGCGCCGCAAGGCGGAGGATTAGCCTATTGAGCCATGGTGCTGGCCTTAATGTAGAAGTAATGGACTATTTATCACAAAAATCACTTAGATGTGCTTGTCACATTATTTTTGTTATCAAGTAATTGAATTCCATACACAGTAATGAAAATATAATTTCTATTGTAACTAGTACACCTCATTTCAAATTTTGTTTTGGATTTCAGTTTATTCTTTTTTCTTTTTTCTCTGAAAGGCAGAGTTACAGAGAAAGAGGGACAAAGATCAAGATCTTCCAACTGCTGGGTCACTGCTCAAATGGCCACAATAGCTGGGGCTGGGGTAGGCCAAAGCCAGGAGCCCGGTGCATCTTCGGGGTCCCCCACATGGGTGGCAAGGGCACAACTACTTGGGACATATTTCAACTGCTTTCCCAGGCTATTAGTAGCGAGCTGGATTGGAAGCAGAGCAGCTGGGCCATGACCCAGCACCCCGTATGGGATGCCGGGTGTCACAGGAGGCAGCTTAACCCACTATGACACAATGCCATCCCCTCTTTGGATTTATTCTTATCACCCCTGTATATGATCAGTAACTTAATGAAAGGCCATCTTATGCCTAAAGCTATCAGTGTGTTGGCCTGACTTTTATGTTGGAAGGTCTTCAACATACTCAAAACTGTGATACTTTTGTTGGCCACTTTTATGTATGCAGTTCCATCAAAAGCACTTTTGGACCATAATATAACTTTCCCTTCCCATATGATATAGTTTTACGTTTTGTGGGATATGAATGTAAATAAACTTTTGATAAAGGATATTTTTAAATATCTTTAGAACTGAATAGCTTTCATTTAAGGTTTTTCTGGGAAAGGGCTTGATATTTTCTTTACTTATCATTTTTGATCTTCTCCTTCACTTATCACATTTAATGCACACTTAATACACATTGGTTCACACAATTTTCTGTGTATCTTTGTCATGCTGTTGTTTTCCCTATATTACTGCTTACTGCTACTTATGGTAATCAGAATATGTTATATACTGACATATGCAGTTGTTTTAATTTTTTTATTCTATATACACATAAAATCATGTATACATTTATACATAATGATGTTGTAGTGCAAGCCAATCCTAGTACAAAGAACCATAGCCCATCATGGTTAACTTTTTCACTGTGGCTTCATCAATTTATGAAAATTAAGTTTTCAACTTTCCTCGATTTACTATTTTGACTTTAAAAGTTTTCTGATAGTAAAATAATGTACTGGACTATTGTGCACCAAATTCCTTTATGTCTGTTGATCATTGTATTATTTATACTCTTCCTTCTACTAATTATTAAAATTTATGTTCTAAAACATATATTATTTTAGTTAATTATGACTTTTAATTCAACTGTGTGACCTATTTATGTTATCAATCTCTGATTGGCCAGCGCCATGGCTCACTTGGCTAATCCTCCACCTGTGGCACCAGCACACCAGGTTCTAGTCCCAGTCAGGGTGCCGGATTCTGTCCTGGTTGCTCCTCTTCCAGTCCAGCTCTCTGCTGTGGCCCGAGAGTGCAGTGGAGGATCGCCCAGGTCCTTGGGCCCTGCACCCATGTGGGAGACCAGGAGGAAGCGCCTGGCTCCAGGCTTCGGATCGGCCCAGTGCACCGGCCGCAGCGCACCGGCCTTAGTGGCCATTTGGTGGGTGAACCAACAGAAAAGGAAGACCTTTATCTCTGTCTCTCTCTCTCTCACTAACTGCCTGTCAAAAAAAACTCCTGTTATAAGTTAATCCTACTACTATTAAATTTAAGCCTTCTTGGGTGGCTTTTTTTGTGATATCAACTTAATGGAAACTATATAAAATCTCTTTGTAACTCTTTTATGCCCCTAAACTCTCAGAGCTATGTTTTTTTCTAAGATTTATTTATTTATTTGAAAGGCAGAGTTTCAGAGAGGCAGAGGCAGAGAGAGAGAGAGAGAGTGAGAGGGAGAGAGAGGTCTTCCATTTGCTGGTTCACACCCCAGATGGCTGAAATATCCAGAGCTGCACGTATCCAAAGCCAGGAGCCTGAGCTGTTTTCATGTCTCCCATGGGAGTTTAGGGGTGCAAGGACTTGGGCCATCTTCTGCTTTCCCAGGCCAGAGCAGAGAGATGGATAGGATGTGGAGCAGCTGGGATAGGATGGGACATGAACTGGTGCCCATATTGGATGCTGCCATAGGAGATGGCAGTTTTACCTGCTATGCTACATTGCCAGTCCCTCTCAGAGCTATCTTGACCCATTCAGTCATTCTCAATTCTCAGTTTTTATGCTATTTGAGCTTAACTGGAATTCTAGAGGACTATACAGTTCACTTTAATTTTGAATTTCCAGATTGTAACTATAGATACAAGTTTCTTTTTCTCAAGTTTTTTTTTTTTTTTTTTTGGTAATTACCAAGATCTTTGCTTTGATCTCTTTATTTTTCATTTATTTTCCATTCTAATTGCAAGTTAACATACTTTTTTCAAAAAATGCCCTTATATATGTTTTTTTTTATTTTTTTAATTTTTTTGACAGGCAGAGTGGACAGTGAGAGAGAGAGACAGAGAGAAAAGTCTTCCTTTGCCATTGGTTCACCCTCCAATGGCCGCCGTGGCCAGCGCGCTGCGGCCGGCGCACCGCGCTGATCCGATGGCAGGAGCCAGGAGCCAGGTGCTTTTCCTGGTCTCCCATGGGGTGCAGGGCCCAAGCACTTGGGCCATCCTCCACTGCACTCCCTGGCCACAGCAGAGGGCTGGCCTGGAAGAGGGGCAACCGGGACAGAATCTGGCGCCCCGACCGGGACTAGAACCCGGTGTGCTGGCGCCGCTAGGCGGAGGATTAGCCTAGTGAGCCGCGGTGCCGGCCCACAAAAAATGCCCTTATATATGTTTATCATTTTATTATTTATTTTTGTCTTCTTAAAAATGATCTATTTATTCATTTATTTGAAAGTCAGAGTAGCACAGCATGTGCACATGTGAGAGAGAGAGAGAGAGAGAGAGAGAAATCTTCCATCAGCTGGCTTATTTCCCAAATGGCTGCAATGGCTGAGGCTGGGCCATACCGAAGCCAGGGATCAGGAGCTTCCTGGAGATCTCCCATGTGAGCAGCAGGGGCATGAATATTTATGCCACACTCCACTGTTGTTGCAGGCACATTAGCAGGCAGCTGGATTGGAAGAAGACTGGATGGGATTCTCCTCAGTGCCTGTATGGGATGCTAGTACTGAAGGTGGTGGTTTAGCCCACTACAGTGCAATGGTGGTCCCTGTCATTGTCATTTAATTATTGCTCCTTAAGGTAACAGTTCTACTCATAGTAATCACAATTTAATATATACCCTAGTATGATAAAAATGTAATCTTTACTTTATACTTGAATATATGAATATTGCCTGATTATGTCATCAAATAGTAGTGTATACCAGTGTTAGCATTGTGACAGGTGGTCATGTTTGTTGGATTTTCATTATGCTGTCAATTCATGAAAGTTTTTTAAGAAAGGCAAGAAATTTTTATCTATGAAACTTATTGGATCATTTAGTGCTCTTACATGGATTTCTTTTATCTTTTTAGTATTGTTATGGGACTGTGTTTCCCCTTGATGTTGAACTTTTCAATAGTATATTTCTAAATGCTGGTGTTGTTCAACTAATATCATTTTTTTTTACAGCCAGAGTGGACAGTGAGAGAGAGAAGGAGACAGAGAGAAAGGTCTTCCTTTTCCATTGGTTCACCCCCCAATGGCTGCTGCAGCCGGCGCGCTGCAGCTGGAGCAATGCTCTGATCCAAAGCCAGGAGCCAGGTGCTTCTCCACTGCACTCTCGTGCCAAAGCAGAGAGCTGGACAGGAAAAGGACTGCGCTGGTGCTGCAGGCAGAGGATTAGCCTATTGAGCCGTGGGGCTGGCCACATAATTTCATCATTACATTTATGTCCTTTTTTCTTTTCACTTTGAATTCAATGCTGTTACCTATATATAATTTTAGTTTCTTGTAGTATCTTGGTCCTAGCATCATGAGTCTGTATATTTTGATTTTTGTTTCATTATAAGTTTAGCAGCACAAGCTGTCTTGGAATCTTTCCTGTAAACAATATCTGGACAATCTAATAGTAATATATTTTTTCAAGCTATTGAATCATACACTTTCTGCAAACTTGGAATTTTTAGGGTACTCCAAATTTATCACTAGTTTTGAAATTTTCCATTGTTTCATTCTAAGTGAAGGAGATCTTCCATGAACATTCTTCTCTTCTTTTTTTACCAGGCAGAGTTAGACAGTGAGACACACACACACACACACACACACACACACACAGAGAGAGAGAGAGAGAGAGAGTTACAGACTGTGAGAAAGAGAGACAGAGAGAAAGTTCTTCCTTCCATTGGTTCACCACCTAAATGGCTGCTACAGCTGGCACACTGCACTGATCCAAAGCCAGGAGCCAGGTGCTTCCTCCTGATCTCTCATGCGGGTGCAGGGCCCAAGCACTTGAGCCATCCTCCACTGCCTTCCCAGGCCACAGCAGAGAGCTGGACTGGAAGAGGAGCAACCAGGACAGCATCCGGTGCCCCAGTTAGGACTAGAACCCGGATTGCCGGCACCACAGGCAGAGGATTAGCCTAGTGAGGTGCGGTGCCGGGCATTCTTATTCATTTTTAACTTTTATTTAATAAATATAAATTTCCAAAGTACAACTTTTGGATTATAGCAGCTTCCCCCCCCCATAACCTCCCTCTCACCTGCAACCATCCCATCTCCCACTCCCTCTCCCATCCCATTCACATCAAGATTCATTTCCAATTACCTTTATATACAGAAGATCAATTTAGTATATACTAAGTAACGATTTCAAAAGTTTGCACCCACACTGACAAACAAAGTATAAAGTACTGTTTGAGTACTAGTTATGCCACTAATTCTCATAGTACCACACATTAAGGAGAGGGATCCTACATGGGGAGTAAGTGCACAGTGACTCATGTTGTTGATTTAACAATTGACACTTTTATTTATGGTGTCAGTAATCACCCAAGGCTCTTGCAATGAGTTGGCAGGGGTATGGAAGCTTCTTGAATTCACCAACTACACTCTTAATTAGACAAGGCCATAGTCAAAGTGGAAGTTCGATCCTCCCTTCAGAAAAAGATACCTCCTTCTTTGATGGCCCATTCTTTCTGCTGGGATCTCACTCGAAGAGATATTTCACTTTAGGTCACTTTTTTACTTTTTGCCAGAGTGTCTTGGCTTTCCATGCCTGAAATACTCTCATGGGCTTTTTAGCCATATCCAAATGCCTTAAGGGCTGATTCTGAGGCCAGAGTGCTGTTTAAGACATCCACCATTCTATGAGTCTGCTGTGTATCCCGCTTCCCATGTTGGAGTATTCTCTCATTTTTAATTCTATCAGTTAGTATTAACAGACACCAGTCTTGTCTATGTGATCCCTTTGAATCTTAATCCTATCATTATGATCAATTGTAACTGAAAGGGATCACTTTGACTAGTGAGATGGCATTGGTAATGCCACCTTGATGGGATTGTATTGGAATTCCCTGGCACATTTCTAACTCTACCATTAGGGGTAAGTCTGACTGAGCATGCCCCAAACTGTACATCTCCTCCCTCTCTTATTCCCAATCTTATATTTAACATGGATCACTTTTCAGTTAAAATTTAAACACCTAAGAATAATTGTGTGTTAATTACAGAGTTCAACCAATGGTATTAAGTAGAACAAAAAAATACTAAAAGAAATAAAGTAGTAATTTGTTCTTCAAAAGTCAGGACCAGGGCTGACCAAGTCATTGTTTCTCATGGTGCCCATTTCACTTCTACAGGTTTCCTTTTAGGTGCTCAATTAGTTGTCACCAATCAGGGAGAACATATGATATTTGTCCCTTTGGGACTGGCTTAATTCACTCTGCATGATGTTTTCCATATTCCTCCATTTTGTTGCAAATGACCAGATTTCATGTTTTTACTGCTGTATAATATTTAATAGAGTACGTATCCCATAATTTCTTTCTCCAGGATTCTGTTGATGGGCATTTAGGTTGATTCCATGTCTTAGCTATTGTGAATTGAGCTACAATAACCATTGAGGTGCAGATAGCTCTTTTATTTGCCAATTTAATTTCCTTTGCATAAATTCCAAGGAGTGGGATGGCTGGGTTGTATGGTAGGGTTATATTCAGGTTTCTGAGGAATCTCCAAACTGACTTCCATAATGGATTTACCAGTTTGTGTTTCCACCAGCAGTGGGTTAGTGTCCCTTTTTCCCCACATCCTCACCAGCATCTGTTGTTGGTAGATTTCTGTATGTGAGCCATTCTCACTGGGGTGAGGTGAAACTGCATTGTGGTTTTGATTTGCATTTCTCTGATTGCTAGTGATCCTGAACATTTTTTCATGTGTCTGTTGGCCATTTGGATTTCCTCTTTTGAAAAATGTCTATTCAGGTCCTTGGCCCATCTCTTAAGTGGGTTGTTTGTTTTGTTTTTGTGGAGTTTATTGATCTCTTTGTAGATTCTGGTGATTAACCATTTATCTGTTGCATAGTTTTCAAATATTTTTCCCATTCTGTTGGTTGCCTCTTGACTTTCCTGACTGTTTCTTTTGCAGTACAGAAACTTCTCAGTTTGATGTAATCCCAATTGTTAATTTTGGCTTTGACTGCCTGTTCCTCTGGGGTATTTTCCAAGAAGTCTTTGCCTGTGCCTATATCTTGTAGGGTTTCTCTGATGTTCTCTAATAATTTTATGGTGTCGGGTTTTAGATTTAAATCTTTATTCCACGTTGAGTGGATTTTTGTGTAAGGTATTAGGTAGGGGTGTTGCTTCATGCTTCTGCATGTGGAGATCCAGTTTTCCCAGCACCATTTGTTGAATAGACTGTCCTTGCTCCAGGAATTGGTTTTAGATCTTTGATCAAATATAAGTTGGCTGTAGATGTTTGGATTGATTTCTGGTGTTTCAGTTCTGCTCCATTTGTCTATCCTATTTCTGTACCAGTACCATGCTGTTTTGTTTATACCTGCCCTGTAGTATGTCCTGAAATCTGGTATTGTGATGCCTCCAGCTTTGTTTTTGTTTTTCAAGATTGCTTTAACTATTGGAGGTCTCCTATGCCTCCATTGAAATTAAGCATCTTTTTTTCAAGATCTGAGAAGAACGTCTTTGGTCTTTTGATTGGTATCACATTGAATCTATAGATTGCTTTTGGGAGAATGGACATTTTGATGATATAGATTCTTCAAATCCATGGGCCTGGAAGATTTTTACATTTTTTGGTATCCTCTTCTATTTCTTTCTTTTTTTAAGATTTTGTAATTCTCATCATAGAGATCTTTGACGTCCTTGGTTAAGTTTTTTTCCGAAGTATTTGATTGTTTTGTAGCTATTGTGAATGAGATTGATCTTAGCAGTCCTTTCTCAGCCATGGCATTGCCTGTTTATACAAAGGCTTTTGATTTTTGTGCATTGATTTTATATCCTGCTACTTTGCCAAACTCTTCTATGAGTTCCAATAGTCTCTTAGTAGAGATCTTTGGATCCCCTAAAAAAAGAATCATATCATCTGCAAAGATGGATTGTTTGACTTCTTCCTTCTGAATTTGTATCCCTTTAATTTCTTTTTCTTGCCTGATGGCTCTGGCAAAAACTTCCAGTACTATATTGAATAGCAATTGTGAGAGTGGGCATCCCTTTCTGCTACCAGATCTCAGTGGAAATGCTTTCAACTTTTCCTCATTCAATAGGATGCTGGTGATGGGTTTTTCATGAATTCATTAGCATTCTTCTATAAAGTGCCATTTTCTTTTCTTGATTTAAGTTTCTATAGTATATACTGGTTCTTTTTTGGCTTTTAGAAATAATTTCAAGCCTTTTTTCTCTGAATTCCTTTACATTTGCTTGGTAATTTGTAATTATTCCAACAAACTACTCAGCTCCACAAAAAGTAATCACAATTTACAGTAATATGAACATCACTTATTAATTTTTCTTTGATTTTATTATTATATTAGTATATGTCATCAGTATCCTATTGTAAACAAATAGATGCATTGTTGGTTACCATTTTTATTAAGAGTTTATCAACTCAATGAAAGCATGTAGATTTTTGGGGCAATTTCAAGGGCACAGTCTTTCAGCACTATTGATGTACAGTGTATTCTTTCATCAACTGAAGTTGAATTTCTTTTACTGCATTGTGATAAGACTCAATTTAATGATGCTTTTGCAATATTCCACAGTGTCATTATAAACAATGTCATCTTTGCATTATTATTTTCTATTAACTTAAGGAATGATATTTGCTTGATTTCTAATTCCAGAGTGTAATTTTAAAATATATATACAGGTAACAAATTTATTTAATTCACAGTTTTAAGAACATAATGATACCTTCACTCACTCACCCTCACCTTCCCTCCTCTTCCTTTATTATATTTTGTTTAATTTTTCTAATGACATATTTTCAATTGACTTTATCAACTCTTTCAATTGATAAGCTTAACCCACCACTAAATGAAGAATACAAAAAGTAGTAAGTAGAAAAGCCACTTTTTTCAGGTGTATAGACAAAATCTATAAACAATAATCAAATCTCAAAATGTCAGCTTCACACATATACATCATATGTTTTGCATTCTGTGTATTAGTCACCAAAATCAGGGAAAATATATTTGTCTTTTGGGGACTGGCTTATTTCGTTAAGCATAATGGTCTCTGGTTGCATCCATTTTGTGGCAAAAGACAGGATTTTTAAATTCTGTTTATAGCCAAGTAATATTCTATCATGTATATATGTCACAATTTCTTTATCCAGTCATTAGTTTATGGATGTCTGGGTGATTCCATATATCAGTTATTGTGAGTTGACCTGCTGTAAACATGAGGATACAGGTAACTATTTCATATGCTTATTTAATTTCTTTTCCCAAGAATGGAATGGATGAGTCATATGATAGAACTATTTTTCAAATTTCTGAAGAATCTCAATATTGTCTTCCATAATGCTTGTTCGAGTTTATAAACCCACCAATAGTGTATCTGGGTAGCTTTTCCCTCATATCCTCAGTATAATTTATTTATTATTTTTTAATTTTTGGATGATAACCATCCTAACTGTGATGACATGAAACCAGCTCATTTTGGCTTTTTTTTTTGACAGGCAGAGTTAGTGAGAGAGAGAGACAGAGAGAAAGGTCCCCCCCAAAATGGTCACTGCAGTCGGCGTGCAGCGCCAACCCCAAGCCAGGAGCCAGGGGCTTCCTCCAGGTCTCCCATGTGGGTTCAGGGCCCAAGCACTTGGGCCATCCTCCACTGCCTTCCCGGGCTACAGCAGAGAGCTAGACTGGAAGAGGAGCAACTGGGACAGAATCTGGTGCCCCAACAGGGACTAGAACCTGGGGTGCCAGTGCCACAGGTGGAGGATTAGCCTAGTGAGCCACGGCGCTGGCTCATTTTGGCATTTATTTGCATTTCCCTGCCTAGTGATCTTGAGAAAGTTTTCATATAAATGTTGGCCATTTGTATTTTACCCTTTGAAAACTGTCTGTTCGTATCCTTATCCCATTTCTTAAATGAATTTTCTTGTTATTGAGTTTATTGTGTATTACATTATTGGATATTAATATTTTGCAAATATTTTCTCCCGTTGTGTTGGTTGGTTCTTCACTTTTGCTATTTCCTTTGCTGTGGAGATGCCTCTTAACTTGATGTATTCCCTTGTGTCTGTTCATTTTTTTTTTTTGAATTTATTTATTTGCAAGTCAGAGTTACCAGAGAGAGACAGAGAGAGAGAGAGAGAGAGAGAGAGGTCTTCCATGTGATGGTTCACTCCCCCAATTGGCCACAATGGCCAGAGCTGTGCTGATCCAAAGCAAGGAGACAGGAGCTTCTTCCAGGTCTCCCACATGGGTGCAGAGGCCCAAGGATTTGGGAAAATTTCTACTGCTTTCCCAGGCCTACACAGGGAGCTGGACTGGAAACAGAGTAGCCAGGATTGGAACCAGCATGCATATGGGATACTGGCACTTCAGTCCGGGGTGTTAACCTACTGTGTCACAGCGCCAGCCCCCCATGTGTCTATTCTTACCTGTATTACCTATACTTCAATGTCTTTCAATGTTTCCCTATAATAAGGCGATGATTTCATGTCTTAGATTTAGATCCCTAATCCACTCTGATTTAACTTTTGTGTAGAGTGTAAGTAGGGATATTGTTTCATACTTTTTCAATTAAAGATTTAATTTCCCCAACACCAGTTGTTGAAGAGACTTTCCTTTCTCCAGGGAGCAATTTTCACTTATTTGTCAAAAATTAGTTGGTTGTAGATATGTGGATTATTTCTGGGGTCTATACCTGGTCCATTGGCCCACATGTCTATTTTTGTGCCAACACCAGGCTGCTCTGTAATATGTCTTTAATTCTGGTAATGTGATGACTCCAGCTTTATTTTGATTCTTTATTCTTTAGGATTATTTTAGTTATTCAGGATTTATTATGATTTTATATGTATTTTATGGTCTTTTTTTCCAAGATCAGAGATGAATGTTTTTGATATTTTGATTGGGATCACATTGAATCTCTAAATTGCTTTTGGTAGGTTGGGCATTTTTATAATATTAATTACTCCAACCAATATACATGGGAATTTTTTCCTTTTTTGTGTCTTCTTCTATTTTCTTAATAATGTTCTGTAATTTTCATTGTAAAGATTTTTCACATCCTTTAAATTTATCTCAAGTTATTTACATTTGATAGTTACTGTGAATGAGACTGATCTTACCAGTCCTGTCTCAGCCTGGCATTGATTGTGTATGCAAATGCAATTGTTTATTTTGTGTTGATTTTATATCCTTCAAGTTTGCCAAACTTTTTTATGACTTCCACCAATCTCTAAGTGGAGTCTTACTGTTCCCTAATGGATAGGATCATATGATCTTCAAATAGGGATGATTTGACTTCCTTTCCCCCCATTTGCATCCCTTTGATTCCTTTTTCTTATTTAATGTCTCTGGCTAAAACATCCAGGACTATATTGAATAGTAAGGGTGATATTAGCATCCTTGTCTGGTTTCAAAACAGTAGAAATGCTTCCAATTGGAAGTAGAAATGATTCCAATTTGAAGTAGTTCTTAAAGAGTTTGATGGAATTCAGCAGTGAAGCTATCTGGTCCTGGTTTTCTTTCTTGAGAAAAGAAAGCTTCATGAAGCTTCATGACAGTTTCAGTCTCCATGTTGGTCATTGGTCTGTTAGGTTTTCTGTATTTTTTATGCTTCAATTTTATATGTTTTTTGTGTGTTTTGTGCTTCAATTTTGTATTTTTCAAGAAATCTATCCCTTTCTTCTAGATTTTCCACTTTGTTGGCATACAGCTGTTTGAAGTAATTCCTGGTTTTTCTTACTCTTTCCGTTGTATACCTCATAACATCACTTTCTTCCTCTCAGATTTAATTTAGATATTCTCCCTTTTTTAGTTAGTTGGTCTAATGAATTACAATTTTATTTTTTCCAAAAAAAAAAAAAACAGCTCTTCAGTTCACGGATATTTTGTTAATTTTTTTAATTTCAATTTTGTTTATTTGTTCTCATTTACTTTCTTTCCTCCTAGTATTTTTATCATTGGTTTCTGCTTTTCTGAGATGGAAATGCATTGTTAGAGCATTTATTTGATACCTAGACTCAATTAAATGTGATTTTTTTTGACAGGCAGAGTGGACAGTGAGAGAGAGAGACAGAGAGAAAGGTCTTCCTTTGCCATTGGTTCACCCTCCAATGGCCGCCACAGCCAGTGCACTGCGGCCGGCACATTGCGCTGATCTGATGGCAGGAGCCAGGTACTTATCCCGGTCTCCCATGGGGTGCAGGGCCCAAGGACTTGGGCCATCCTCCACTACACTCCTGGGCCTCAGCAGAGAGCTGGCCTGGAAGAGGGTCCACTGGGACAGACTCCAGCACCCCGACCGGGACTAGAACCCAGTGTGCCGGCGCCACAAGGAGGAGGATTAGCCTAGTGAGCCGCGGCACTGCCCTTAAATGTGATTTTACATAGACATTCTTATTAAGAGACTCAGGCAAATATAATCAGTGATCTCTACTGACAATATACATGACAACAATAATAGTAATGACAAAGTGGAAATAAAATTTCTTAAAAGAAATATTTCTGGATATCTGCAGGAAAGAGTAAAAAATGGTATACTGTTGACCAAAGACTTATGAAAATTGTATAAAGAGCATAAGGAAAAGAGTACATATGTAAAGGCCATGTTGGAGCTGATGGCTCCCACCCTTCTGCTGGCCTATATTCAAGCTTGGGACATTTTAAAGGAACTAGGATAATGCCTAAACCCTGGTGCCAGTACAAATCAAATCACTAAAAAGTCTATCGACCACAGATTAATTTGAGTGCATACTGGAAAAATGGGTCAACCAC
Source organism: Oryctolagus cuniculus (assembly GCF_051225735.1). NCBI lineage: Eukaryota > Metazoa > Chordata > Mammalia > Lagomorpha > Leporidae > Oryctolagus > Oryctolagus cuniculus. The sequence goes on from NC_142885.1 coordinate 26,966,303, forward strand.
AATAGCTAGAGCCTTAGTTGATACTGGGGGTGGGGGAAATTCTTAATTTATGGAAACACTAATAGCTTCAAAAAAGGGGTGCTAATTATTATTACTGGGATTGGAGGAAATGAGATAACAGCTTAAAAAGTAAAATTAACAATGAAAGCAGGAAAATTACCTTGGTATTCTGTAGTATTTGTACCTATTGCAGAATGTATAATGGAATATATATACTTCAAGGTATGACCTAAATTCACTTGAAGAAAAGCATCAATTTGTTGTAACAAACAGATATTAAAACAGTTTTAGGGGCCAGTATTGTGATGCAGTAGGTTAGTCCTCCACCAGCAGTTCTGGCATCCCATATGGGTCCCCGTTATAGTCCTGGCTGTTCCTCCTCCAATCAAGCTCTCCGTTATGGCTTGGGAAAGCAGTAGAAGATGGCCCAGGAACTTGGGCCCCTGCACCCACATGGGAGACCTGGCAGAATCTCTTGGCTCTTGGCTTTGGATCCCTGCAGCTCTGGCTGTTGTGGCCATTAGGGGAATGTACCAGAAGATGGAAGAACTTTCTCTCTTTCTCTCCCTCTCACTGTCTGTAACTCTACCTCTCAAATAAATAAATAAAATCTTTAAAAAACAGTTTTAGTAGGTAAAGCCACTATACCACTGATGATATTACCACAACCAAGATGGTTTCTTTAAAAACAATATTGCATTCCTGGAGGAAATAGTTGATATTATTAATAAATACATACAGTCAGGAACATTGACCCATACTATCTATATACTGCTACTAGATATATACTGTGCTATTTACATAGTTCCACTATATGCCATAGAACAATGGGAGAACATTTAGATGAAAGCATAACTGGAATGTGAATAACCCATTTTATCTAAGGCATTATTCAGGGAATGACTTTAGAAAAAGTATAAGAAACATTACATGACTTATTACACACATGAAAAGCAAAAAGGTGGGAAATTAATCCAGATAAAATTCCAAATCCTCTCAAAATGTCAAACTTTTAGAAAAACATTGGAATTCGCTGGCGCCGTGGTTCACTGGGCTAATCCTCCACTTGTGGTGCTGGCACCCTGGGTTCTAGTCCTGGTTGGGGCACCAGATTCTGTCCCAGTTGCTCCTCTTCCAGTCCAGCTCTCTGCTGTGGCCTGGGAAGGCAGTAGAGGATGGCCCAAGTGCTTGGGCCCTGCACCTGCATGGGAGACCAGGAGGAAGCACCTGGCCCTTGGCTTCAGATCTGCACAGCACACCGGTCATAGCGGCCATTTGGGGAGTGAAACAACAGAAGGAAGACCTTTCTCTTTGTCTCTCTCTCTCTCTAACTCTGCCTGTCAAAAAAAGAAATAAATACATTGGAATCAATGACATCAGAAAGATTCTCCATAAAGTCCATCAAAAAGTTAATCTTATAGACCCTATCAATGAAAAGGAAAACCAAAGATTTATAGGAAACCTCACTTATTGGAGGACTCCCATTCTTCATTTGAGACAATTTTTATAACCCCTGTATAAATTTACAAAGAAAAAAGTAATTGGGGACAGAAAAAAAAGAGTAAGGCATTTGAAAAGGTCAAAGCTGGTATAAAAACTGTCTGGTCTTTGAAAGAGAGACCAATGTAAATTCAGGTTTCTGTGTAACATGGTTATGCTGATTGGAGTTTATGGCAAAAGCAAGGGAGAATTTTTTCTTTGGCATTTGTGTCTCTATATGAAATGGAGCTAAACTAGATAAACATGGAGTTGCACAATTATATGAAAAAATAGGTAATGAAAGAGCCTCTCTAAAAAGTGAATCAATTCCTGCCTTGCAAAAAACATCTCTCCTGTTTGTTGAAATGCAAGATACAGTAAGTTAACTGAGGAGCAGAAACAACATGCTTGGTTCACTAATGAGATGGTAAAATGCATAGGACAAATGTGTTGCTGGATGGTGATTGTATGTAACCTTTGCATAAAAGTGATTTTAGAAACCACTGGTAAACAGTGAAGCAGTCAATTACCTGAACTAACATTAGGCCCTTGTTAATGAAAGGAGAGGAGAATGTCACATTTTCAATGACTCATGGGCAGTTGCAGATATAATAGCTACATAGATGCCTATTTGGAAGGGTAAAAATGGAAATTCATGAATGGGACTTATGGAGTAAGCAATTGTGGTAAGACATCTTGAACATATCACAAAATACTGACATCTCAGTTTTCCGTATAGATGCCTTTGCCACTTTGAATTCATCTGAACATGAGTATAATGATCAAGGGGAACAACTAGCTAAAATTGCATCTAATAAAAAATCAAAAGAAAAGGAATATTCCCTGGCAAAATGGGTACACCAGCATTCAGGCTACCTGGAAACACAAGCTATGCACAGGTGGGCATTAGCCAAGGGAATATCATTTATCCATTTTAAGCAAATAATAAGAAATTTTTAAAAATAAAGCACCAAGAATGGGGAGTACTACTAACAATTACAGGATGATTGGCTTAAAGAACTTCACCAGCTCAAATCTGGCAAATAGATTATATAAGGCCTTTACTTACTAATAGAGGATATCAATATATTTGTACTTGTGTTGATATGTATTCTGAAGTATTAGGAACTTGTCCTTATCAATGAGTTACTCTGAAGAATACTTGCTGTACATTGGATATACTCACTCTATATTTTGGGCCCCTTTACATTGTCAGAGTGACAATGGCTCCCATTTTAAAGGAAATTCAGTAATATTGCAGGGAACACAATTTAGAGCAGATATATATTCTTTACCATCCTTAAGCAGCACACCTTACTGAGAGAATTGATGGTCTTGTTAAAATTTAAGAAAACAGATTATTCTGTACAAATTGACAAGATAATTTATTTTTAGGATTAAAACCAATAAAATGGACCCACAAGGAGAGACTACTCCTATAGTCTTAATGATGGCTTCAAATTTACAAATTCAAGTTCAATTCAAAGCCAGAGTCACCATTAAGTGATGTATTCAGGATTTTTGAACTCAAGCTCCATACCAGGGGACTTTGCAGTCATCAGGTAGTGATGTAAGTGCTGTATTAGAAGACTGGGATATAGGCCGGTGCCGTGGCTCACTAGGCTAATCCTCCGCCTTGCGGCGCCGGCACACTGGGTTCTAGTCCCGGTTGGGGTGCTGGATTCTGTCCCAGTTGCCCCTCTTCCAGGCCAGCTCTCTGCTGTGGCCAGGGAGTGCAATGGAGGATGGCCCAAGTGCTTGGGCCCTGCACCCCATGGGAGACCAGGATAAGCACCTGGCTCCTGCCATATCAGCGCGGTGTGCTGGCCGCGGCGGCCATTGGAGGGTGAACCAACGGCAAAAGGAAGACCTTTCTCTCTGTCTCTCTCTCTCTCACTGTCCACTCTGCCTGTAAAAAAAAAAAAAGAAGAAGACTGGGATATAGAATTAATTAAAGGAATACCAACTGGATCAGGCATTCAAATTCCTTACAGGGTATTTTGGACATTTACTACCTCAATCTACCTTGGCAAAACAAACAAAATCACAAATTGCAGAAGGCAAAATAGTCTCCATGTAGGAAAAGTTCAAGTTTGGATTCACAACACTGGGAAGGAGCCTTTGCATATCCTTCCCAAGGATTATACTGTCTAGCTAATCATAATTCCTTATAAAATGGGTGCTTTGGGAAGATTGTCACAGGCCCCAGATGTCACCACACACGAGGGAGGATTTCACTCCACAAATATTAAAATTGGATCTAAGTTTTGAGTAAAGAGACATGATAAAGATAAACCTAAGGTAATTGAGGTAATTCCTGAAGGAAAATATACTATAGTAGTGACTTATTCAGGACAAGATGAATTAAAAATAATGCCTACTAAGCAATCATTCTTGTATGAATAGAAGTTTTTTACAGGACTGCTGATCTTAAGTTGAGTCTTAATTTATGGGCACAGACACTGAGATCCCTCCTCAGGTTGAAATTTCAATTAGGTTAGATTTAAGCACTGCTATATTTGCTTGATCATAGTTTTGCTAAATAGCATGACATGATTTTATTTCATATTCCTGCACATTTTCTGTCTTAAAAATTTTATGAACTTTTCCCAAACATATCTCCTTTATCCCCTAGAATTTCAGGACTTCTGCAAGAAAAGTTTTCTTTGCTACTCAGAGCAATCAAAATAGAATGAGGATTGCCACAGCGGCTTTATTTTACATGTTTAGGTTGTCTTTTAATTGATTGTTTTCATGTCTGTATGTCATCAATACTGAGATTTATGTCAATTGTAGCATAGTGAAACGATCCTCCTTTTTCTTTTAATGCGATGTTGCCAGGTTCTTGCTCATTCCAGAGGTTGTTCTAGCAAATTTCATTTTCATATTTTTTTCAGAATCAACCAGGCCACAGTTCCCTCATGCTGAATTACAGGGAACATAGTTTTGTACTTTTTTGTCATTCTCTTGGTGTATGGATTTTTTCCTGTTTTTGAATTTCCCCAGTATGTGAATCTATAAACAGGTACACTCGGTTTAAGTCTAATCTATGATTCTTGGTGTTTTCTTGATGAAAATTACTGCAATTTCACTTCCTGCCTCTTTCTTATGTTTAAAGAATTGATATTGTCCTAGCTTTCCCTGTATTTGTGTTTGTGACTTCAGTATAACTCCTTCCAAATCACTGAGTTCCAACCACAGAAACGTGTGCATAGATGTCTTCTTACACTATGCGTTTTCTCATTTTTCTCTTCCATTGTATTGTGTTCATGTGTGCTCTTCATGTACTTCTCTGCCAAAGCCACACTTAGTGTTTCCTCAATGTGGTCTTGCTGAAATGCAATGAAATGGCCATTCACTTGTGAAGTCAGCACTTGCAGGGAAAGTCTCTAAATCATCTCACAATTTGGATGTATCATTTCCTCCTAGCCATCTTGTGAGAAAGCATCCTTTCCCATTACAAGATTTACATATGCATAAGAAAATTACATGCTCTCAATTAAATTTGCACACCTGTGCAACTGTGGACCTTCTACTTTTTACTTCTTGAATAAAAAAAAGAAAGAAAGAAAAAAGAATGCTATACTTGGGCCGGTGCTGTGGCATAGCTGGTAAAGCCACCGCCTTCAGTGCCGGCATCTCATACAGACATTGGTCCAAGGCCTGGCTGTGTCACTTTAAATCCAGCTTTCTGCTGGCCTAAGAAATCCTTGGGCCACTTTACCTATGTGGGAGACCTGGAAGAAGTTCCTGGCTCTTGGCTTCAGATCCACCCTGCTCCGCCCATCTGGCCATTGCAGGCATTTGGGAAGTGAACCAGCAGATAGAAGATCGATCTCTCTCTCTCTCTCTCTGCCCTTTTGTGTCTCTACCTTTCAAATAAATTTCTTAAAAAGAATTCTATATTACCATAGTTTTCATAATAACATTATTTAAAAATTTATTGATTGAAATGACTACCATTCCATTTGATATTTGTTTATAGCCCTTGCCTATATTCTTTTATTTTGTATTTGTTGATCTCTTTATTTAGTGGACCATTAAGTCCTTGACTACAAAGTTAATTAAAATATATTATCTTTAAAAACAAAAATTAATTCCTTTGACCAATTTATTTTTTAAAGATTTATTTATTTGTAAGTCAGAGTTACACAGAGAGAGGAGAGGCAGAGAGAGAGAGAGAGAGAGAGAGAGAGAGAGAGGTCTTCTATTCAATGATTCACTCCCCATTTGGTCACAATGGCCGGAGCTGTGCCAAATCAAAGCCAGGAGCCAGGAGCTTCTTCTGGGTCTCCCACGCAGGTGCAGGGGCTCAAGGACTTGGGCCATCTTCCACTGCTTTCCCAGGCCATAGCAGAGATCTGGATTGGAAATGGAGCAGCTGGGTCTTGAACCGGCACCCACATGGGATGCCAGCACTTCAGGCCAGGGTGTTAAACCACTGTGCCACAGCACCGGACCAACCAATTTATTTTTGATGACCCCAGTTACCCACTCTGGTCTTGCTCCTAGAAAACTATGGAGTTATAGTATTGCTGTGGTAATTTGATCTCCCTGTCAAATTTCAATTGTATTTCTTTAGGTTTCCATATGATTTAATACATATACATCTAAAATAAATGTCTCAAAAAGCCCAAACATTGACTTTCCTGAAGGCTGTCATCTTGGATGCCAGTTTCATTATCATCATGTCCATAAAAGTTATTACATCAACTGTGTGACTTTCATGTACATACTTTCTAAGGACCACATTGGAATAGGAAAACTTATACATTGTGAGATTCATCTATTCTTTGACCATGTATTGGTCCTTTGGAACACCACACTGAAAAAAGCTTTTGAAATTTCCATTGGGGCCGGCCCATGGCTCACTTGGTTAATCCTCTGCCTGTGGCACCAGCATCCCATATGGGTGCTGGGTTCTAGTCCCGGTTGCTCCTCTTCCAGTCCAGCTCTCTGCTGTGGCCCAGGAAGGCAGTGGAGGATGGCCCAAGTGCTTGGGCCCCTGCACCCACATGGGAGACTGGGAGGAAGTACCCGGCTCCTGGCTTCGGATCGGCATAGCTCTGGCCTTAGCAGCCATTTGGGGGATGAACCCGCGGAAGGAAGACCTTTCTCTCTGTCTCTTTCTCTCACTGTCTAACTCTATCTGTCAAATTAAAAAAAAAAAGAAATTTGCATTATGTTACAGTGAGCCACTGCTAATATTTTCTTAACCATGGTTTAGCTAAATAGCAAGAATTCACATGGATTTATATTCCTGCATATTTTTATAAACTTTAGGGCCTTTTACCAAAAATAACATTTTTATCCCCTAGAATTTCAGGATTTCTGCAAGTAAATTTCTTGTTGCTACTCATGGCAATCAAAATGTAATGAGGGCCGGTGCCGCAGCTCACTAGGCTAATCCTCCGCCTTGCGACGCCTGCACACCAGGTTCTAGTCCCGGTCGGGGCACCGGATTCTGTCCCAGTTGCCCCTCTTCCAGGCCAGCTCTCTGCTGTGACCAGGGAGTGCAGTGGAGGATGGCCCAAGTACTTGGGCCCTGCACCCACATGGGAGACCAGGATAAGTACCTGGCTCCTGCCATCAGATCAGCGCGGTGTGCTGGCTACAGCATGTTGGCCTCGGCGGCCATTGGAGGGTGAACCAACGGCAAAGGAAGACCTTTCTCTCTGTCTCTCTCTCTCACTGTCCACTCTGCCTGTCAAAAAATAAAAAAATAAAATAAAATAAATCTCATTTAAAAAATGTAATGAGGAATATAATAGCTTAAATACTTGACTTGTCTTTCATTAGATTATTGTCACATGTGTATGTCACCAGTAACCATTTTTCTGGCAATTCTCGCGTTTTCACTTTGATTGTGATGCCTCCAGGTCTTTGTCCATTCTGGAAATTATTCTATCATCTTTTATTTTTCAAAAGCAACGAGGTTCCAGTTCGATCATAGTCACTTGCTGGGAATATAGGTTTCTACTCTTTGATGATTCTTTCTATATTATGGGTTTTTCCTAGTTTTGAATTTCCACAACATGCATCTGGTATGCCCTGTAAGTCTAATCTCCTGTGAGGCATGATATTTCTTGATGAAAATTTAATTATACTAAATATTTCACTACTGTAATACAGACAGATACGTGAGACTGGGAGGAAGACTGAGACACTCTCAGATACCCTCAGTTCTGGTGGGCTGGTAACAAGTTAGCCTGGTTCTAGGGGCAAGAGAATTCATGCCAACACCTCACAATTCTTAAATTTGAAGGAAGTTGGCACAGAAAGAAAAAGCAACTCATTTGTATGTTCAACATTTCCATGTAAAGACTACGTCATCTCAGAATTCTGATGCACCTATAGCCATGTTGGGGAGGGGGCTTTAAATAACATCCTCAGTGCAGACACTTGTACATAAATATATTATCAAAATCAGAAGTTTTATGTTCTTTTTAATATATTAATAAATATATTAATAAATATATTAAATATATAATATATTTAATATATTTATTACCTTTTCTCCAATCATGTTGATCATTAATTTGTTTAAAATATATATTAACTTCCATTTTATATCCATGAAACTCTTTACAAATTATAGTATTTTCACTTACCATAGATTTCAGCAGATCCACAATTGGGAGGGGACATTTCATAGAGTCAGCATGTCCATAATAAGGTGACAAGGCTGTAAAGGCAATGACGGTGCTTTACTTACATTGTTCTCTCTAACACTCCCTATCTCTATCTCTGTCTACCTCTATATCTCTTTCTATCTCTATTTCTCTATCTCTATCATCTCTGTCTCTATTTCTATTTTTATCACATTGAAATCCTCCCAGGCTTAGGAAGAAATGGTTTTTTTTTTTTTACTTTTAAAAAAGATTTTATTTATTTATTTGAGAGGTGGAGTTATAGACAGAGCAAGGGAGAGGCAGAGAGAAAGGTCTTCCATCGCTGGTTCACTCTCTAAATTTCTGCAATGGCCAGAGCTGAGCCAATCTAAAGCCAGGAGCTAGGAGCTTCTTCCAGGTCTCCTACATGGTGAAGGAACAAAGCATGTGGGATGGTGTGGGATTAATTAGGTCAACATTTTATATAAAATAGGTTGTTTTTATAGTTCTGCAAATAGGTGTTCACCATTAAGTTAAAATATAGTCATGAAGCCCTTGTGTAATTTTAAGGAACACAAAAATTACTTTTACAATATAAAGTACATCTTGTAAAAAAGAAACATGTATCTCAAAATATCTAATTATTGGGGAATATTTTTAGCCTGTATTCAAGGCAAGGAGAAGGGGAAGAAAGAAAAGGAACATCATGGTCAAAAAGCCAGGGGAAGGAGTGATCATTTGGCAGCTGCTTGGGATGCACATATTCCACATTGATGTGCCTGGGTTTGAGTTTTGAATTTATACTGCACTCCCACTTCCTGTGAATGGGCAACTGGAGGGAAGCAGGTGATTGATTAACTTGTTGGGTCCCTATCATCTGTGTAGGAGACCCAAATTGAATTGCCCCCAGGCTTTGGCCTTGGCCCACCCTTGGCCATTGCAGATATTGGGAGATTCTCTCTCTCTCTCTCTCTCTCTCTCTCTCTCTCTCTCTCTCTCTCCATAAAAGATATTTAATAAAATAAAATCCAATCTTTTGGTTAAATAAAATGAGCTTATGACTAGAAGAGACTAAACTCTTATTTTACTTATGTTATATATCTATATAAAATCTACTTTTATATAAAGTTTTTCTGCTCATGTTTATATAAAATAACTGTGCATGCATCTTTGATGTATGTCACTAAATAATTTATGGCATATTTTCAAAAGAATTCAACACTGCTGTATACAGAGAGAATTAACTTGCACATTTTAGGTCTGAAATTTGGTGATATTTTTCCTGCATTGGACAGTTAAAAATAATAAATCAAATGGAAAAACAAATTTAAAATTTGGAGCCAGAAAAAAGCACAAAATTTGGTTGTGTCAAGAGTATTTGTATTCTTAGGCAAGGCTGTGGCTGTTAAGGTGATGGTAAATAACATCTTTGACAAAATCTTTTCATGTTCTATGTGTATATGTATGAATACAAGGTGAAGGCCTCTACCTCCTGGAATTGTGTAACTGGCCTCATTTACTTCCACATATTGATATGATATTTTTAAATTCATTGTGAGACTTGAAACTTTAATGTCCCTTCCACCTTTTATATTAAACATAAAAAGAGGCTGGTGCCACAGCTCAATAGGCTAATCTTCCACCTGCGGTGCCAGCACACCCGGTTCTAGTCCCGGTGAGGGCACTGGATTCTGTCCCGGTTGCCCCTCTTCCAGTCCAGCCCTCTGCTGTGACCAGGGAGTGCAGTGGAGGATGGCCCAAGTCTTTGGGCCCTGCACCCTCATGGGAGACCAGGAGAAGCACCTGGCTCCTGGCTTCGGATCAGTGCAGTGCACTGGCTGCAGCGTTCCAGCCACAGATTCCACTGGGGGGTGAACCAACAACAAAGGAAGACCTTTCTCTCTTTCTCTCTCTCTCACTGTCCGCTCTACCTGTCAAAAAAAAGCATAAAAAGAAGAAAATTGAAAGTTATTTTTGCCTGTTTAAGAAGCACTAATGGGTTATCTTGAAATTGGTCAAGAATAAAGCCATGGTGTAGGTTATGAACGATAATCTGTTAAAGTTATTGTAAGTTATCTGTATTTAGCAGAATATATTCATCAAAAACTATCTGAACTTGATTTTAAAGACTATTAAGAAGTTATGTTCGGAAGTTTTAACATTGATGAATTATTTGCTGTGAAACAAAAAATATTGAATTAATAAGCAAAGATGGTGTGATACCTTTGGGTTTTATGAAGCTGCTGAAAGTAAGTTAAGCAATTCAATTCACTTGAAAGAAAAACATGTTTAATATCAATAGAAACTTTGAAGATATTGGCGCAAAAGATACAACCTCATAGATTGGTCAGTTAACATGGTACATTTTTGCTCACTCTGTTCAATGTGGATTTGAAGTACAGTGGTGAAAACAGTAAATGTGACATTTGAAAACAAACAAACAAAAAAACCCTATACTTGAAAACAAAAGTTGCGACATGTTAACATAGATTACATGGATCATCGTCTCTTTTTGCACTCATTATTCTTTAAAAATCCATAGCTGTGTTTTGTTCTGATAATTGCAAATTTTGAACATTTACTCGGCTTGTTGTTTAATGATGTTGAAGAATGGCTAAAAAGTAGATGTGTTCATTTACCAATAATGTTGTTAGTTGTTTCCTTCAACTTGTTAGCTTATTGCAATCCCATTTGTGTATTTTTCCTTTTATTACCTATGCTTTTGGGGTCTTACACAAGAAACATTCGCCTAAGCCAATGTCTTGCAGCATTTTCCCTATATTTTCTTTTAGTAATTTGATGGTTTGGGGGATTAAGTTTAGATTCCTTTTCCATTGTGAATTTATTTTGTATATGTTGTAAGGAAGGGATATTGTTTCAAACTTCTGCAAGTAGAAATCCAATTTTCCAAACATGGTTTGTTTGAAAGGAGTACCCTTTTTCCAGAGTATGATTTTAGGTAGTTTGTCAAAGATCTGTTGATTGCAGATGCTTGGGTTAATTTCTAGGGTTTCTATTCTGATTCATTGCATACATGTCTACTTTTATGATAATACCAGGTTGTTTTTTCTTATAATAGCCCTGTAACTAAATAATTTCTTGGTTATCTTAAAAAGAATGCAATGTTGCTATTATAGAAATAATTATATTGCAAATTGTAGGTCTGAAATTTTGAGACATTTCCTGCATTGGACAGTGAAAATATTAAATCAAAGACAAAACAAATTAAAAATTTAAAGCCCCAAAAAGCTCAAAAATTCTGTCAAATGTACTTGTATTTTTAGGCAAAGCTGTGGCTCTCATGGTGATAAACAACATTATTTTTTGACAAAGTTTTTACCATGTAGGAATCCTGAGTTGTGTGAATACCTGTAACTATGTAACTGTCCTTGTTTACTTCCACAGGTTGATGACAGACATTTTTAAGATCAATGTGAGACTTGGAACTTTAATGTCTTTTATATTAAAAACAAAAACAATAAAATTGATATGTCTTGCTATCTGGTATTATCATGCCTCTGGCTCTGTATTTATTGTTTAAGATTGTTTTGGATATTCAGGGATTTTTATTTTTCCATATGAATTTTAGGATTTTTTTGGTTCTGTGTAGAATTTCCTTGGAATTTTCATTGGAATCACACTGACTATGTAAATAGCTGTGGGTAGTATGGACATTATGATTATATATTATTTTAATTCATAAATATGGTCAATTTGCCTATTTTTGTATTCTCTATTTATTTCAAATTTTTTGTAACTTTCATTGTAGAAATCTTTCACATTCTTGGTTAAATGTATCCCATGGCACTAGAATTTTTATAGGTATTATGAATAGGACTGTTGTTTTAAGATCTTTTCCAGACAGAACATTGCTGGAGTTTAAGAACGCTATGGATTTCTCTGCATTGATTTTATAACCTGCAACATTGTCAAATTCTCTTATCAATTCTAATAGTCTCAGTGGATTTTTTTTTTTTGGTTCCCATGTATAAAGGATCATTTTGTCTTCAAACAGGGTTAATTTGACTTCTACCATTCCAATTTTATTTGTTTGGTTTCTTTTTCTTATCTAATGACTGTGGCTAAAACTTCCAGAAATATATTAAGTAATAGTGGTGACAGAGGGTGTCATTGTCTGATTTCAGATCTTAGTGTAAATACTTGCAGCTTTTCATCATTCAATGTAATTTTAGCTGTGGATTTGTCATATGTTGCATTGATTGTATTAAGGTATATTCCTTCTATACCCAATTTTATTATAAAAGAATATTGTATCAAATGCTTTCTCTGCATCAATTGAGGAAATTATGACTTTAGCCTTCATTTTATTGATATAATATATCAAATTTATTTATTTATATATGTTGAACCATTCTTGGCTCTCTAGGGTAAATCCCACTTAGTCTGGGTGGATTATATTTTTGATGCATTGCTGAACTCAATTAAGTAGTAATTTGCTTAGAATTTTTGCATCCGTGTTCAACAGAAATATTGGTCTGTAATTTTCCTTTTCATTGTACTTTTACTTGGTTTTGGAATTAAGGCAATTCTAAAATTTAGCATCCTAAAATGATTTTGAAATGGTTTCCTCTTTTCCAACTCTTTTTGGAACATTTGAGAAGTATGGATATGAGTTCTTCCTTAAACATATGGTATAATTACGTAGTGGTATTAAGCATGCAGGTCAGGGCTTTTCTTTGTTGAGAGGAACTTTAACCCTGCGTCAATATCAGTCTTGGTTATTGATCTATTCATGTTTTCTATGTCTTTGTGTCTCAGTCTTGGTAAATTGTATGTGTCCAGAAATATATCAGTTTTTCTAGATTTTCCAATTTGTTGTCATATAGCTGTTTGTAATAATTCATAATTATTCTTTATATTTCTGTGGTATCAATTGTGACATCTTCCTTTTCATTTCAGATTTTTATTAACTTGTGTCTTCTCTTTTTTGGTTAGTTGGGTAAATGATTTTTCAATTTTATTACTTTTTTAAAAAACTTCATTTCACTGATCTTTTATATAGTTTTTATTTGTATTTTGTTTATTTCTTCTCTAATTTTTATTATCTTTCCTCCCAGTAATTTTGGGGTTTTATTAAATTGTTATTATTTTTGTATGTCATGAGGTGGATTGTTAGATCATTTATATGATATCTTTAATTTTTGTTATAGCCACTTATTGATATAAACTTAACACTGCTTTTACTTTGTATATAAGTGTGATATGCTGTTCTTTCTTTGTCATTTATTTAAAGGATTTTTTTATTTGTCTTTTGATTTCTTCTGTGATCCACTCTTCATTCAGGAATATGTTGTTTATTCTCTATGTGTAGAATATTTTCTAGAATTTCTTTTGTTGTTCATTTCCACCTTGATTCCACAATGATCAGAAAAATTATATGATTTGGCCCCACTTTTTAAAAACTTGTTGAAACTTGTTTTACGACCACAGTTCATTGTAGGGAATACTCAGTTCATTGATGAAATGAATTTCTATGCTGCAGCTGTGGGATGGAATGTTCCATTTGGTTTATATTGTAGATGAGCTCTGTTTTTTACTTTGTTTATTTTTTATCTTATCTGTCCTTTGATGAAAGTGGTGTGTTGAAGTGCACCATAATTATTGTATTGAAGCTTATGTCTCGTTCTAGAACAATTAACATTCCTTTCATAAAATTGAGTGTCCTAGCATTGGTTGTAAATATACATGCCATAGTCAAATCTTCTAATTATATTGATCCCATAATCATTATATGACTTTCTTTGTCTCCTTTAAGAGTTTTTTTTCCGTTTCTTCTTTTTTTTTTTTAAGTGGGCGGCCGGGGGTGGGGTGTTGGGGGGTGCCAAGCCCCGCACTCACGCTGCCCGCGCAGCAGGAGGGGAGGGAGGAGACACGGGAGTCGCGCTGATCTGCTGATCGTGGGGACAAAAGGTGGGGTCATGAGGAGGAGAGGCACCACCGCCACCCCTGCAGCTGCCCCTGCAGCCACGGCCTCCTGCCTCCTCTGCCTGCCTGCCAGCTGCTGGCAGCCCGAGGCCCCGGGGCGCGGCGCCCCCCCAACCCCGCAGGCAGCCCTCAGGCCTCCTTCCCCGGGGCAGCCACGGCTGGCTGCCACCTCCGAGACTGTTTTTTTGAGTTCGGCCAGCCCTAAATCAGTTTTTTTTCTTAAAGTCTATTTTGTGTGATATAAGTGCAGGTACTCATGCTCACTTTTGATTTCTATTTGCATGTAATATATTTTTTCCACCATTGAATTTCAGTCTGTGTGAATGTTCATTGGTAAGTGTGTTTTGTGTAGCTGGGTCTCTGGGTCTTGCTTTTTTTTTTTTTAATCTACTCAGCCAATCTGTATCTTTTAATTGTGTAATTGAGCCCTTTTACATTCAAATTATTGTTGATATGTAATGATTTTGGTCAGCCATTTTCCCATAAATATCACTGTTGTTCGTTCAGAATCACCACTGTTCTATTTATTTTATTTTATTTTATTTTATTTTATTTTATTTTTTTGGACAGGCAGAGTTAGACAGAGAGAGAGAGAGACAGAGAGAAAGGTATTCCTTTTCCGTTGGTTCACCCCCCAAGTGGCTGCTATGGCCGATGCATTGCGGCCCTTGTACTAGGCCGATCTGAAGCCAGGAGCCAGGTGCTTCCTCCTGGTCTCCCATGCCAGTGCAGGGCCCAAGGACCTGGGCCATCCTCCACTGCACTCCCGGGCCACAGCAGAGAGCTGGACTGGAAGAGGAGCAGCTGGGACAGAATCCGGCGCCCAACTGGGACTAGAACCCCAGGGTGCCAGCGCCACAGGCAGAGGATTAGCCTAGTGAGCCATGGTGCTGGCCATCCACTGTTCTATTTTAAAGATTTATTTATTTATTTGAAATACAGAAATACGGATAAAGAGAAGGAGAGAGAGCGATCTTCCATTTGCTGGTTCACTCCCTGAATGGCTGGGCCACGCTGTAACCAGGAATCAGGAGCTTCTTCCAGGTTTTCCACATGATGGCAGGGGCTTGAGGACTTGGGCCATCTTTTGTTGCCTTCCCAGGAATATTAGCAGGGAGCTGGATAGAAGTTGAGCACTCAAGGCATGAACTTGTGCCCATATGGTATGGCAGCACTGCAGAAAGTGGCTTCACCTCCTATGCCACAGTGCTGGACCCACCACTGTTCTTTTGCTGGGAGTTTTCTGTCTTCACCTTCTTTCATGATGCTGATTTCTGTTCTCTGTTTCTGTATGTAATACATCCTTAAGTATTATTTGTAAGGCTGGTCCAATGTTGAAGTATCAGAATTGGAGCAGCCAGGACTTGAACTGGTGCCCATGTAGGATGCTGGCACTTCAGATAGTAGCTTTACCAGCTACACCACAGTACTGGCCCCTGTTTGTTAATTTCTTATGTGAACCATTCTAACAGTGGTCTGGTGAAACCTCATTGTGGTTTTGATTTGAATTTCTAATGGCTACTGATTCTAAGCATTTTTTCATGTGTCTGTTGGCCATTTGAATTTCCTCTCAAAAAATGCCTGTTCAAGTCCTTTGCCCATTTCTTAACTGTATTTTCTGTTTTGTTGTTGTTGAGTTCCTAAGCTGTTTATAGTTTCTGAATATCAGTCCTTTAATAGTATCATGGCTTCAAAATATTTTTCCCATTCTGTTGGTTGCCTCTTCACTTTGGTGACTTTTTTTTCAGTATAGAAGGTTCTCAGCTTGATGCAATCCCATTTCCCAAATTTAGCTTTGATTGCCTGTGTTTCTTGTGTGTGTGTGTTTTACCAAGACATCTTTGCTTATGCCAATGTCTTGCAGAGTTCCCCCCAATATTGCCTAGTAATTGATGGTATTGGGTCATAAATTTAGGTCTTTGACACATTTTGAGTGGATTTTTTTAAAGTGTAAGGAATGGGTCTTGTTTCAAACTTCAGAATGCAGAGACCCAGTTTTGCCAGCACTGTTTATTAAAGAGACTGTCCTTGCTCCAGGGATTGATTTTAGCTGCTTTGTCGAAGATAAGTTGGTTGTAGATGCATGAATTGATTTCTGGAGTTTCTAATCTGTCCCATTGGTCTACACATTTTTGGCCAGGTCTTTATTTCACCTTGAATTATGGATGAGAGATCTTCCCTAGGTATTCTGGGTTGGGTTTGAATCCAATTGCAAGAAATTGTTTTCATTTTTAAAAGGTTTGTTCATGATTGGTTCACTAGCTTTTTTCCTCCCTCATTCATCATAGAATACTCTAGCCTCAGATACTCCCTACTTTGAGTTGCCTCCTGACTCTAAGGAAAACTGATGTAAATCAGCTTGTGTTCTCCATGTTGGGGATTCACATGATGCTAGTTACTTAATTCTGACCACTACTTCTCCCTCCATGATGTATTTTGATTTTGGCACAGGCAACTATGGAACAGATTTCATACTGAGATAAAATGTGCTGGCAGATTCAGATTCCCATCAGAAAACTCTCTAAATTATTTGGCATTGGCCATAATGCTAGTGTCCTATTATCTGTACATAGCAGAAAAAGCCACAAAATACACAAAGAAATATCGGGGAAAGTTGTTGGTGAAATAGCATCTGAAACCCTGTTCAATATTAATCACTATGGGCAGTTGTATCCTGCAATCTTAGTGTTTGTGTAGCATTTGTTAACTAAAGTTGTACCTAATACACTATTACTAATTAAATATGCTGCATTGATAAATGCTGCATGATAAATGATGTTTCTGTGTAATAAAAAAGAGCAAAATAATTTAACCCTTTGATACTGAGATGCCTAATAGGAAAAAGGTACACAAAAATCTGCATCAATTGAGAGTATGTTATAAAGTCTTGCATACTAAACCATCAAGAATCATGGAGAACCATGAATGTTTGGTGCAGCAGTTAACATGCTGCCTCTTGGAATTTCTGTATCCCATATTGGAATGTCTGGGTTCTCATATTGGCTCTGATTCTGATTCCAGCTTCCTGCTAACATGAGCCCTGGAAGACAGCAGGTGTTGATTCCACTACTTTGATTCCTCCACTCATGTGGGAGATCCAGGTAGAGGTCAAGGCTCCTGGCTTCAGCTTGGCCCAGCCTTTGCCATTATGGCCATTTGAGGAGTGAACCAGTGAACGGAAGACCTCTGTCTCTTTCCACCTTTCAAAAACATTCTTTAAAATCTGGAATTGAACAGAAGTGAGAGTTAAGAGAGTGATGATAAGCCAACTAGTCAAGTCTTCCAAACATGAGGGGGTAGTAAATGATGTAATCTGATGCCATCAACTTCAAGAATTTCAAATATCTTTGTTTCATCAGTGAATCTTAATAGTGTTCATCATTGAAAAGAAAATTTTAAGATATTTATTTATTGAAAAGGCAGAGTGGCAGAGAGGAAAAAACAGAAACTTAAAAAAATCACAGTGCACAAAATATCCAGCACCTAGTAGAATCACATAGTTAATAAACATCTGTTGAAAATAGATCTTTGTAAATAATAGAAGAGGAGTGGGAGAAGAAAGATGGGTGGGAGTATGGGTGGGAGGGAGCCAGGGTGGGAAGAATCCTAAATTAGTATATATGAAATGCTGAAGTCTGTATTCCTTAAATAAAATTTTAATAAATAAATAGATGAATAAACAAATAAATAATAGTTTGTGGAATGCCTGTCTATTGACAAAAAGCAAACACAACTGAAGAGGCCAAAAATTGAATCTAGATAGTTTCAAACAATATTAATATATCTGTTTAATGGATCATCACACAGTCATCAAAATTAAGCCTTTGAAAACTATTGCTTTGTGACACAGAGTGATGTTTGGTGCAGTGGTTAGGATGCCTGCATCCTGTATCATCCCATACCAGAGTGCTTTGGTTCAATACTCATCTCAAGCTTCCTGTTAATGCAGATCCTGGAAACCAATAGGTAATAACCCAAATAATTAGATCCCTGCCACCCACATGAGACCTGAATTGAAATTTGGCTCCTGGATTTTGCTCAGCCTGGTCATTGTAGGCATTTGGGGAAGTGAACCCATGAGTGAGAGTGCCCCCTCAAATAGCTAAACTTAAAAAAATAAATAAGAACTAGATAAACATTGTAGGTACCTTATGCTTATTCCCATGTAAAAATATCTGGATAAGTAAAGTGGCAAAATTACAATAATTATGGTTTTATCAAGCTAGTAGAACCTGGGATGATTTAAAAAAATTGTTCTTTTTGAAAGGTGTTTGTTTATTTGGATAAAAGGTAAATACTAAAAATTCCATCATCCAGGAAATCCACCACCATTGTGAAGTAGGTTCTGCTTTATTTCTGGTGTTTCCACCTCTTAGTCTATTCTTTGGGCAACTTTTGTCAGTCACATAGTGTTGAAATACCATAATCTATTTGCCTGCAGTAATATTTGCCATGACAGCTTGGTTGCAACGTTTTAATTGGGAGAAGAAATGATGGAGCCATGTCATTACCCAAATTCTCTCTTATGTGTTGAGGCTAAAATTTTTAAAATAATAAAAAAAGAAGAAACCCCTGTGTGTATCAGTATTGTTGCATTCATTCTGTCAAAATATTTATATTTTTGTCAAAACAATGTTTAAAATGTTGTAATACTTTTATAAAATTTTTTATTCATCTGTGATTAGTTAAGAATTTCCTGTACATGGGTGAAATAGTCATCTTTCCATTTTATTATTATTTATAGCCCTTGCCTATATCACCACTGAACTAGGGCCTTTTTACTTGTTTATCTATTTAGTGGAACATTTACCCTGTTGACTGTAGTGTTACCTCAAATACTGAAAAAAAGAACGAAGAAGGAAATAAGGAAGGGGAAAGTCAAGGGGAGGGAAGGGAGAGTGAAGGGAGGGGGGTTGCTAGGGAGGAAGGGAAGTGTCATATTTTAGAATTGTATCTGTAAACTACATTTAATCTACCCTCTTTGTCTTAATATTACATTGCATAAAAGAATAAAATATTTCAGAATAAAATAATATGTTTTATGCAATATCACATAGTCATCTATAATTGTTTTTGAGAGCTATCAATAAATTATATGGAGTGACATTTGGCCTAGTTATTAGCACGCATCCATCTCATATCACAGTTCTTGGATTGCTTACCTCCAGCTTCCTGCTAATGCAGACCCAGAGATGTAGCAGATGATGGAGTAAGTAATTGGGTCTATGTCACTCATGTGGGAAACCTGGATAAGTTCCTGGCTTCTGGCTTCCACCCAGACTACCCCTTGTCATTTCAAGCATTTGGGAAGTGAACCAGTGTGTGAAAGTGATCTCTTTCCTTGGTATTTCTGCTCTGACTCTCTCTCAAATAAATCAGTAATTTATTAAAATACAGGATAAAACATTGTAGGTACATTATGCTAATACATGTGTAAAAATATTTGAGTAGGAAAAAGGCTCAAAGTCATAATACTTATGATTTTATCAAATTAGCAGAATGATAATTTAATTTTTTTACTTTAGTCTAAAAAATCATTTTTTAAAAAGGAGAAATGATCAAAAGGATCAATAAGAAAAAACAAATCTGAATTCCATAAACCTAGAAAGGCACTGCCAATGAGGGAGTAAGTTCTGCTTTATTTATGGCCCTTCCCCATTTAACGTATTCTTTTCATGACTTTTAAAAATCACATGGTATTGCCACACCGTAATATGCTTGCATAATATTTGACATTATAGTCTGTTTGCAATCTTTCACTGAAAAATAATGACAGATCCACGTCATTACTCAGCGAGGTGACCAGAGTTGAAAGTAAGATGTCTGGAAAGTGGGTAGGGGTGGGTGCACACCCCAGGGAGACTGCAGGGCACAGGAGCATAAGGGCTCCTCAGGGGCTCTAAGATGTGAAATCTCCACGTGTGGCACTTAAAACATGGTGAGATCTGTACCAGGAGGGTCAGAGATGGGTGGCAGAGTTCCTGACCTCTACGCTCTAATCCTGAGCAAATGAAGTTTGTCTGAGGGATTGGATTTGCATAGGTGTCTGTGCCCTAAGCTGGAGGTGTGATGAGACCTAGCAGGGTGCATTCCCTTTTGTAATTCTCCCAATCTGAGCTTTGATTTGGGCAGTGGAGGAGAGGCTGAAGCCCAGGATGGATGTGCTGGGGTGCAGAAGAGGGGCCCAGTGATAGTCAGGGGGCGTTCATAATGCAGGGAGCCTTCCCAGAGCTGACCACAGAAAGCAATGGGGTGGGGAGCCTGAGACTTGCGGTGATATTTAGACAGGCATGGGTAGGTCCTGGACGGCTGTAGACCCGAAGGAGAGAGAAAGCTGGGAAGGTCAGGAGCAGGCTGATGAGAGTGCACCGAAATGGAAGAGATAAGGCCTGGTGAGTGGGGAGGGCGGGTGCTCCGAGTGTCCCTGGGGTACAAAAGAGGCACGTGATAGGGTGTTCAGGAAAGGGGGAATGGGCCACGGGAGAATAGCAGGGTCATGATTTGCTCCCGTTTCCGCCTTTCATGGAAGAAAGCCAGGGTCATTGCCTTTGGAGTCTAGAGGCCTGGGACTCAGAAGGAGAGGGAATGTGTGAACCAAGAGTGGCTTGGAGAGGCGCAGGAGAGGTAGGCGCGACCGGGGTGGAGGGCGGTCCAGCGGGTACAAGCTCCCCTGACTGGGCACCAAGCCTGCTCCGGGAGCCGCCACCACCACAGGGCTGGCAAGGGAGCCGCCTAGAGGGGCTTGGCCCTGCGGCTGGCTAGGGGCGGCCATCCTCGGAGCCTGTCGGATCCGGCCTCCCTCTGCGCTCTGGGGGCGCGCCTCCTGCCTGCCTAGGGCAAAGACCTCCAGCACACGGGCGCGTGGGGCTCGGGTCACCAAGGACATCCCAGGCTCTGCGCTGTCTGGGAGCCCACCGCGGCGGAGATGAGAACCGGCAGTGCCAAAGGGCAGTGGGGGAGGCGATCTCAGAGGAGGAGAGTGGGGACCGCCCGCCGGGAACCGGGATCCCGCGCTCCTTCAGGCCCCCTGTCCACTCCGTGCGGGTGATCAGTTCTCGACCCTGCCCTCATCCCCGCGGACTCCTCCTTCCCTACCGCGATCCCAGCCCCCCCATTCCTGCGACCACGCCTGTGTGCTGCCCATCAGTCGCGTTCATCCCCCAGACCCCTCTCTGGGTGTCTGTCTCCAGTCTCCCGCAGGCCCAACCCTTCCCCATCCCAACCCTCCCGATGCCTTCACCGCCTTAGCTTTTCCCAGCGCCCCTCTCCCTCTTTGGCTCCTGTCACTTCAAACCCGTATCCCTGCTGCTGTTTCTGCTCCGGCCACCTCCTTGCCAGCGTCCTCCCACAGGTGTCCTCAAGTCCATCCCTCCGTTCCGCGCAGACCATGCCCGCGGAGCTGTGGCTGCCTACTTCTCCTGGGCCGGTTGAGCATTCTGCAGACCCAGAGTCAGCCTGCGGATGTGAGCAAGGCCACTGGGCCCAGGTCTCAGCTCTGTCTGGACATCCTCGCTTGCATGATGACCCCTGGCGGCCAGAGCCGGCACTGCAGCCGCTGCCACCTTCAGGCCAGAGCCAGGTGGTCCCTTTGGAATAGGATACGACTCTGTGCTCCCTCCCAGAGCTGTGCCCACCCACTTCTTGGAAACAGGAATCCTCTCCCGAGTCCTGCATCTTAGGCAGCCATATACTGACTCAGACTCTCCCATTCCTCATCAATCTATTGCATTGTAACCTGGGCCATGGCTGCTGTGTGCCCCTGGTCCCCTGGAATAAGTACCCCTAAACCATTCACTCCCCATTCCCCAGCCCTGCTCACTCACGACCAGGCCGAGCCCCAGGACAGAGGCTCCAGTGCCTGAGACACTGCTGTTCACAGCCTATCAGTCTTATGGCACCAAGACAGCAGCAAACTGGCCAGCCTGATCCCCACCCACCACCAGCACCAGCACCACTACCACCATTCCCATTCACCTTCCTGCCTTATGCTTCTTCTGCTTTCCTCCTAAGCCTGATTCAGAGGGTCTGACACATTGCCTCTCAAGCTGCTTGGGCAGAGAGGCCTGAAGCTTGACAGGAATCTGGAGAACAGGAAGGAGGGAAGGCATGGGTTAGCCTGGGAGAGAGGCTGGGGTGGGGGTTCTGCTGAGAAGAGGCTCTCTCACGGGTCACTCTGTGGTTGACTTGCAGGGGGGTGCAGATCCCGTGGCAGCAGAGAAGCTCTGCACATAAGGAAGGGAGCTGGCAGGCAGGTTTCTCACTTATCTTGCAATGTTGGGGGCTGTCAAGGGTACTTCAAAAACCTTGTGGGAAATAGAGCTATATGAGAAATTTACTTTGTGCAAATATTTTTGAAATTCATGCACAAAATGTTCACAATACACATTTCCCAATAACATTTTGAAGTCCTCCTGATACATCTTTGGAAGCCTTTTAATGAGATGAGTCAGATGTATGCTCTGGAAGGGACAGGAGGTTAGTCCTGATGGCCTTTTTAAAAAAGTTGATTTGACAGTGTTATAGACAGTGAGAGAGAGAGAGAAAAAGGTGTTCCTTCCGTTGGTTTACTCCCCAAATGGACATATCATGGCTGGTGCTGTGCCGATCTGAAGCCAAAGACAGGTACTTCTTCCTGGTCTTCCATGCGGGTGCAGGGCCCAAGCACTTGGGCCATCCTCCACTGCCCTCCCAAGCCACAGCAGAGAACTGGACTGAAAGAGGAGCAACTGGGACTAGAACCCAGCACCCATATGGGATGCCTGTGTCACAGGTGGAGGATTAATCAAGTGAGCCATGGCGCTGGCCCCCTCCTGATGGCCTTTCATGGTGAGTTTTTATTTTTTTTTAACATTTTTCCCATTTATTTATTTATTTATTTTAATTTTCATTTAATGAATATAGATTTCCAAAGTACAGCTTATGGACTACATTGGCTCCCCCCACCGATGACTTCCCTCCCACCCACAACCCTCCCCTTTCCTGCCCTCTCTCCCCTTCCATTCATATCAAGATTCATTTTCAGTTCTCTTTATATACAGATCAGTTTAGTATACAAAAGTAAAGATTTCAACAGTTTGCACCCACATAGAAACACAAAGTGAAAAATACTGTTTGAGTACTAGTTATAGCATTAAATCTCAATGTATAGCACATTAAGGACAGAGATCCTACATGAGGAGTAAGTGCACAGTGACTCCTGCTGTTGACTTTACAAATTGACACTCCTGTTTATGGCATCAGTAATCTCCCTATGCTCCAGTCATGAGTTTCCAAGGCTACGGAAGCTTTTTGAGTTCTCTGACACTTATCTTATTTAGACAAGGTCATAGTCAAAGTGGAAGTTCTCTCCTCCCTTCAGAGAAAGGTACCTCCTTCTTTGAAGACCTGTTCTTTCCACTGGGATCTCACTCACAGAGATCTTTCATTTAGGTTTCATTTAGGGTTTTTTTTTTCCCCAAGAGTGTCTTGGCTTTCCATGCCTGAAATACTCTCATGGGCTTTTCAGCCAGATTTGAATGCCTTTAGGGCTGATTCTGAGGCCAGAGTGCTGTTTAGGACATCTGCCATTCTATGAGTCTGCTGAGTATCTTGCTTCCCATGTTGGATCACTCTCCCCTTTATTTATTCTATCGGTTAGTATTAGCAGGCACTAGACTTGTTTATGTGCTCCCCTGGACTCTTAGTCCTTTCGTTATGATCAATTGTGAACTGAAATTGATCACTGGGACTAGTGAGATGGCATTGGTACATGCCACCTTGATGGGATTGAATTGGAATCCCCTGGTGTGTTTCTAACTCTACCATTTGGGGCAAGTCAGCTTGAGCATGTCCCAAATTGTACATCTCTTCCCTCTCTTGTTCCCACTCTTATGTTTAACAGGGATCACATTTCAGTTAAATTTTAACACTTAAGAATAACTGTGTATTAATTACAGAATTAAACCAGTAGTATTAAGTAGAACAGACAAAAAAAAATACGAAGAGGGATAATGTATTAAGTTGTTCATTAACAGGGATATGCTGATCAACTCACCGTTTCTCATAGTGTCCATTTCACTTCAACAGGTTTCCTTTTTGGTGTTCAGTCAGTTGTCACCGATCAGGGAGAACATATGATATTTGTCCCTTTGGGACTGGCTTATTTCACTCAGCATGATGTGTTCCAGATTCCTCCATTTTGTTGCAAATGACTGGATTTCATTGTTTTTTACTGCAGTATAGTATTCTAAAGAGTACATATCCCATAATTTCTTTATCCAGTCTATCGTTGATGGGCATTTAGGTTGGTTCCAGGTCTTGGCTATTTTGAATTGAGCTGCAATAAACATTAGGGTGCAGACCGCTTTTTTGTTTGCCAATTTAAATTCCTTTGGGTAAATTCCAAGGAGTGGGATGGCTGGGTCGAACGGTAGGGTTATCTTCAGGTTTCTGAGGAATCTCCAGACTGACTTCCATAGTGGCTTGACCAGTTTGCATTCCCACCAACAGTGGGTTAGTGTCCCTTTTTCCCCACATCCTCGCCAGCATCTGTTGTTGGTAGATTTCTCTATGTGAGCCATTCTAACCGGGGTGAGGTGGAACCTCATTGTGGTTTTGATTTGCATTTCCCTGATCGCTAATGATCTTGAATATTTTTTTCATGTGCCTGTTGGCCATTTGGATGTCCTCTTTTGAAAAATGTTTATTGAGGTCCTTGGCCCATCTCTTAAGTGGGTTGTTTGTTTTGTTTTTGTGGAGTTTCTTGATCTCTTTGTAGATTCTGGTTATTAACCCTTTATCTGTTGCGTAGTTTGCAAATATTTTTTCCCATTCTGTTGGTTGTCTCTTCACTCTCCTGACTGTTTCTTTTGCAGTACAGAAACTCCTCAATCTGATGCAATCCCAATAGTTGATTTTGGCTTTGACTGCCTGTGCCTCCCGGGTCTTTTCCAGAAACTCTTTGCCTGTGCCAATATCTTGTGGGGTTTCTCCAATGTTCTCTCATAACTTGATGGTGTCAGGTTGTAGATTTAGTTCTTTAATCCATGTTGAGTGGATTTTTGTGTAAGGTGTAAGGTATGGGTCTTGCTTCATGCTTCTGCATGTGGAAATTCATGGTCAGTTTTTAAACACTCAGGTGGTCTCAGAAATGCCAGAAATGATGCTGATTGGCATTTACATTTACAAACATCATCTTTTTCTTTTTAATCCTAATCTCCAGAGATATATCACCAATTTACAGATGATAAAAGTGGAGGCTCAGAAGTGTTAGAATAAAGAACCAGGACTTTGACACTACTATCTGGTGATTTGGTCCCATGTGTGTCCTATACACAGCCCCAGTCTGCTTTCCTGGGACCAGTCTGCTTTCCCTTAGAGACAGTCGAATGCTCCGCTGTTTCTAAAAGCAAGTTCTGCCTCTTTCATCACACCCCATACCCAGAATCCTGAACCTGTGCTTCTCCCTGTCAGGTGTGACCTGAGATTGTACTGGCTGTACTGCAAGCACTTCATGAAGATGCCATGTGCCAGCATCCCTGTACCCCGTCCTGGTGTTGCATCTGCTACAGTGGCTGGGCAAGCAAGTGCTATGACAAAGGTAGGAGGGGAGCTGGGGGCTGGGGACCTCCTGTGTCTCCAGGGAAGATCTAAGATTATTGAGTACCTATTGTGTTCTGCTCAAACCCTCAGATACATGATATTTAATTATTTTTAAATGTTTATCTATCTTATTTAAGTCAATATTTAACATAACCTTAGAGGCAGGAAAGGTAGTTTCTAAAACTGTACTTATTTCACAGATGAGTAAACCATGGCCCAGAAAAGACAGTTTGAGTGAGACAGAGGGACATAGCCGGCCAGGATTCTCCTAACTCCAAATTCAACATTGTGCCCTCATCCCCCAAACACCATGACGCTCTACAGTAGGCTTCTGGTGTGAGCCACACTCACCAAGTCATGGGTCTGGAGGGCCTGCAAGTGGGGCCCAAGCAGGTCTGGGAGCCAGATGTGAGAGTCCATCCCACTTGTCCCATCTCCTCTCCAGATGAGCACATCTGTACCATGCAGGCCCCTGCCAGAATGGAAGGCAGTGCATGCATGATGAGAGTGGAGACTACCACTGTGTGTGCCCACCAAGTTTGCACAAGCATGAGCACAAAGCTGTGCTGGTGAGCAGGCAGGTGAGTGCTAGACCCCTGGGCAATGTGGAAGTTAGACCATCAATCTGGTGTTGAGGAGAGGAAATAGGCAGCACTGTTGAGAGAATGGAAACCAAGTGGGAGACTCAACTGGGGGAACTAAGATAGAACTGCAGCATTCACACCAGTGTCCTTGCTCTCTCAGCTAGCTTAGTACATTCTGATCCATGACATCAACAACAATCTATGGGGTTTGGGTGTAACAGGTGCATATGGGACAGCTTGGGTAGGGGAGGATGGGGGTGGAGTGGCTCAGGAGCCTAGGGCTTTGCTCATTCTCCCAGAAAGCTGGCTGTGACAATAAGGGATTGTCCACGTGACAGCCTTATGCCCCCTGTCTGAATGAGGAGCTGCCCCTGGCTGGACTTATCTTTGTTTCCTTCTCAAGCTTTGACACCTCTGAGGTTAATGCAAGTGCACTCATCCTGACCCTTGCCTTTGGTCCAGACCCTGTACTATCTGCTTGATGTTGGATAGTCTCTTTATCCTTCCAAGA
Organism: Oryctolagus cuniculus; assembly: GCF_051225735.1. Classification (NCBI taxonomy): domain Eukaryota; kingdom Metazoa; phylum Chordata; class Mammalia; order Lagomorpha; family Leporidae; genus Oryctolagus; species Oryctolagus cuniculus. Next base: position 26,993,014 of record NC_142885.1, read on the forward strand.
TTTGGAAGTTGGGTACTATTTTTATTCTCTTTTTAAAAAAGTGAGTTATTGGGGCTGGTGTTGTGGAATAATAGGTTAAGCCACTTCCTGCAATGTTGGCATTCCTTAGTGGGGAGTCTCAGCCATGTATATGCACCCTGTTTCTCCAGTTTCCAGTTTCCTCCTGATTCTTTCCTAGTGAACTTAAAGAAGGTCATATCCCTATTGGTAATAATATTTTAGAAGATTTTTTAAACAAAAGACTGTTCTAAACCCGATGGCTTTCTCTTCTCTGAAGATCAGACTGCTCTTAGAGATCTTGGACCTCTCGATCTCCAGGAGCATCCAGTCAAGACCAAAAATCTTAAAGCTCTTGATGTTTCATTCATGCACTCCTTTCCCCCAGCTCTCCATTTTCTCACACCAGTTCTGCACAGGCATGAGGTGGCAATGGCTCAGATCAGGACACAAGTGGAGGGTGGTGGAGCTGACAGTAGAAAATCTACATTCCTGCTGTCACACCTGAGCAGATACATCCTGTGATTAGCCCATCTCCTACCCCACACTATTTTCCTGGACAAGCACCCAACCCCCAACAGCAGCAGCACATCAGCCCTCTCCAAGCAGAGTAACACTACCAGGATGCACCTGTGCAGCAGTTGGATGGCCACATCTGTATCCACAGCAGCCAGAATGTCATGGAAGAAACCCGGCTTATTTTCCAAGGGAGAAGCAGGGACACTCAAGGCATCAGGACCCCAGTTCTCTAGCCAGAAACCATAGGTTCTCCTTGGCACTGATATAAAGCAAGTCAGAGAAGACACCTGAAAGAACCACGGGGCTGCCCCTGCAGTAGAGGAGGTGAGACCTGAGAGTGGGCATCCCTCAAGTAAGGACAGTTCATGGCTTTGATGGATCCCAGTGCCTCAGCCCACATGATGGCGTTTGACGGGCCTTGATTCTTCCTGGAGCTACAAAAGGGGGACAGGATGGCCAACACCTCAAGACCATGTGGAGGGAAGAAAATGGATAGAGGTGACTGTGTTCCTGTGTCCACACAGCCTAGTGTCCAAGGCTTGGTTCTCCTCCCTTCTCCTTTCCTGTGCCATGCCTTTAACTTACCTGGTAAACAGCATGAACAAGGGCACTCCAGACCCACTCTGCCTCACTGAGGATTACACCCTCCCACCAACTCTGTATAGTCTCCAGCAGGCAGGATCTGATGGCACAGACACTCCGATGAGTCTGCAGCAACTCAGTACCTTGTGCCTCATTTCTTATCCTGGCAAATGAAGAGAGTGACTGAGTTTGAGGACTGCACTTAAATATGGGTGAGTCCATCAGAGGCAACACACCATAACTCCAATTCCACCTAGCATTTACCCAACAGGAGCCTAGCACATTAGAGGCACTAGCTCATTCAAACCCCATGACAACCTCATGAACTTGGTATCATATCCTTTTCCCAGCTTTCATAGGTCTCTAGTGGAGGAATGTACCCTGAGCCCTCCTAGGGCCTTAAGAGTGGTCTACTAAGCTAGAGGGCCCCAAAACCCAGAGGATGAACTAAGTGTGCTGCACCAGACAGTGAGTGTCCTGAGAGGTAAGCTTTGTTATTCACCTCATTCTTAGTGCCTGAAATAATGCTCTGGACACAGCAGACATTTGGGAAATGATCGATGATCATAGGATGCCAAAGGGCCCCCCATCTAGGGAAGCTGCACATTTACCTTGTGGGGTAGAGATGATGATAGTCTTGGAGGGAACATGGAGTTGAGTGGAGAAATCATGGGAGATTATCCTCCTTGATGAGTTCAATACTCTGGAATGGGGCAAGGGGGAATCTAATGAGCTTATAGCAGATTTTGTTAGGCTTCTGAATGACATTTTTGACTCTCCCAGTGGGAGATGTGGGAGGCCCTCCTGAGTCAAATGGGTACCAAGACTTGTGCAGAACTAAGTCTGGGGAAATCCTCCCCTGGCCCTAGATGATTTAAGGCTCTCTAAGATTCTGGAGGAACTCCCAGTCACCAATACCCCTCTGGGCCTTATGAGGAGGCAGGACTTAAACCACTGGATACCCTAGAAGGACCAAAACATGACACTCAGTTCTAGATAAATGATGCTAGAATAGAAGCAGCCACTTTACAGAGATGCAAGTTTCTGTTTGAAGTATCAGGGACACATGGGCAAGCAGGCAGTCAAGTTTCAAAACCAGGCACCCACCCTGAGATTGTCATGGAGGATGTAGGCCTCCTGCACTTCCCTGTACAGCTGGGCATCAAATGTCTTCCTGGAAAGGATGTTGTCCTGGATGGCATCAAACTGGATCCAGGATTTCTGAGTGGCCAGGCCAAAGCCCTTGGACAGCTGATGCATGCATGTGTGCACACACACACACACACATACACAAGTATACACACACACATAGACAAACATACACACATATCCACACACATACACATACATGTATACATTAACACACACAAATACACATATATGTACACGAACACACAAATACACATATATACATATATACCTACACACATCAACACACACATATATACACATACACAAAAACACACAAATATGCACCACAAATGCACATATACACACATAGACATTTACACATATACTTACATACACACACAATCACACACACAATCACATACACATACACATACACACACACATAACCTCAGACAGCCAGGCTAGCATCATGGGGACCTCAGTAGCCTCCTGGATTGTTGCCTTTTATACAGGGTCCCCTTAATGTGTCATATGACTCTGAGTTGGCAGCTGCTGGCAGTGAGGGGTGCACATTTTGGCGAACTCCTTCTGGATCAGGGAGGGAAGAAATTGCCCTTTGGCTATAGCTCAGAAGCTGTCATATCTCTCTAGCTCAGGTGGCATTCTCTTCAACCTGGGAGTTAAGAAGTCCCTCATCCAGGTTATGCTTCTCTCTGGCTCCCTCTTCTGAGGTCTAATAGATACAGAATCGTTCCATTTCTTTCTTCCATCAGCACTGATATCCTTTTGGTCTAAAGATTATAATGACCCACTTTCTTGATGCTCTTCCCCTTCCCAGATGGAAAATTTCCCCAAGAGGCTATTTCTTCTACTTTTGGGAATGCTGACCCCTAAAAGGTGTCTGACACATAGCGTCTGGATGCTGGGTTAAATCAGCTGCAGCTACACTTTCAATGTCTCTAAGCAAAAGACTGGGCTTTTGGTACAACTGCCCAATTCTGTTATTTCCTATGTTTTCCCTCAATTTCTTAGCAGTAACACACATTCCTAGAATTATCTCCCTGCTGAAAAAGAATCAAAACATCTTTCTTCTCTAGAGACAATCCAGGCTTCCAGAAGCTGCTCATCTGTGATGCCCCCACCATGCTTGCCAAAGACTCATCTACTGGGCACCAGACTCAGATGAGCCCTACCCTGGGAAAGTGGGTTAGGTCCCAGAAGCAACTTCTTTCTGCTTTTTAAAAAATATTAATTAATTTATATATATATATATTTATTTATTTACTTAAAAGAGTTATGGCAGTGGTGGGGGTAGGTGAAAGAGAGCTTCTATCACTAATTCAGTCCCCAAATGGTCATAACTGCCAGGGCTGGGCCAGGCTGAAGCCAGGACCCAGGAATTTCATCCGGGTCTCCCATGTGGGTAGCAGGGGCCCATCCACTTGGGCCATCTTCCACTGCTTTTCCCAGGTCATTAGCAGGGAGCTGGATCAGAAGTGAAGCAGCTGTGACACAAACTGATGCACATATGGATGCCCATGTCACAGGTGGCAGCTTTACTTGCTGTGCCATGACTCTGGCCCTGGTAGTTTCTTCAGCTTCTGTTCAGCAGAAAGTGGGTCTCTGGGAAACGAACAATGAAAATACATAGAGGCAAGCAGAAGGCAGAGAGCTTCTGCAGGTTGAGACCTGGTTCCAGGCTATTTCTAAGGCCCAGCTGTGCTATCCCCTTTGGATCCTAACAATTCATCTGAAGTCCCTGGTATAGATTCTTCATTGTTTAAGGTAGCTCCAGTGGGTTTATATACTTATATAATTTTATATAGCTTACATCCCAAAAGTCCCAAGAAACATAATTATAAAATTCATTTGAAACATTCTAGCCTTGTCTTTCCTGAACTAGTGGAAGAAAAACCAGAACAAGGCAAAACCATGAGGCAACTGTGACAGAGACAATTCAGCTAGTGATAGGGAACACTGGATTGAGCTGTGGGGGAAGGGGTTGGTCAAAAGCTAGGGAACATTTACAGCTCAGGAGTCACCTGGCTAGGAGTTTCCATTCTGTGTATGCTTCTACCATGTTTGCTGCAGTGAGAGTCATGGGCTGTGACTGCTTCTCAGCAGGACTGAGAGGACTTTATATGCCATTCACAAAGTTTAGAAAGGGCTTGGCCTCTCCCCCAGGCCCTTAGCCTGGGGGATGCTGGATAAACCCCATGGCCTCCTCTGTACTCCATAGCCCCTGAGGTCCATGAAAAGACAAACCCAATGGTCTGGACTGGCTAGGAGAGAGCTGCCTGAAGATAAGGGAGAGGTGCAACTTTTCTGGAGAAATGGAGTGTTGGGGAACAAGGTGCAGATGAAGTGGCATCACCACCTCTCAGACTACAGCCTACTGAGAAGATCATGCCCCCACATCCTGGTTTATAGGAAACTATACACAGGTCTGTGGAAGGAAGAGCAGGCCATGATGCACATGCCAGTCATTTTTTTTTGACAGGCATCAGCAGCAATGCCAAGACAAGACCACCTATGAAAGCCATGCCCACCTAGTGGTGCATGAGGCAGAGGGCAATGACCAGCTGCAGGGTTAGGTTCCAGGCCTCCTGGAAGCTCCAGACAATGTTAAGCAGTAGCCCAGTGTCAGTGCCTAGTAGGGTCAGGTCCTCTCCAGCTGGAGCATGCCTGGGTCCCAGTTGAAAAACTTTCTCATACAGGATGTGCAACACAAACCCCGTGGCCAGCAGTGTTACCTTCTGTGGATCATACCCCTACTGATACTGAAGCACAACATCCAATATGACCCCACAACTAGCCCTGGGTCATACAGCAAATCACGGCTCAGCAGCTCCTGCCCTTCTTCCAGATGGCCACCAAAATGGAGAGCAACAGGAACCCTGAGAATCCCTATTGTCCCTACCAACTCTGGTAAGCCAAGTGCCACAAAACAGCTCCATGCAGAGCCCTCCATAATGGGGGCCTTTCCTGTCAGTATAGCATGGCCCCAGTAGGATGGCTGCAGCCCATGGGGAAGGTAGCAAGTATCTGGGGGCTGCTGGAGCTTACAGAAGCCCTGCAGGTCATCAACAGTGCCAGGCAGCATCATGGCCAGTAACCAGGAGACACTACAGCACAAGGATGCATGAATTAAGGTAAAGGGCTCCTTGGGGTCCCCCAGCAATCTGGAGGCCCCCTCTGGATAGGTCTGGCCATCATTCAGTGACAGTGCTGCTTATGTATTCTGGGAATTTCTCAGAGTGAGCTAAGTCTTAGCATTAAGATGCAACCTGAACCCCTGGATGGACATCTGGATTTCTAGGGCCTCTTGGTATTTTCTAGCTGGCCCCTCAGCTCTGTTGCTGCACGCTCCTCCCTACATAGACCCATGTGCAGAGTTCCCCATTCTCACCATCTTTATGGTCCATAGTTGTTTTTTTCTGAAAGGCAGATAAAAGAGAGAGAGAGAGAGAAAGAGAGAGAGAGAGGGAGAGAGAGATGGAAAGAGAGTGAGGGAGAGAGATATCTCTTCCATGAGATGGTTCACGCCCCAGATGGCTGTGATGGTCAGAGCTGCACCAGGCTGATGCCAGGAGCCAAGAACATATCTGAGTCTCCCACATTTGTGCATTTGCCCAAGAACTTAGGCCATCCTCTGCTCCTTTATCAGGTATGTTAGCAGGAAGCTGGGTTCGAAGCAGAGCTGCTGGGACTTGAACTTGCAGTCTTACTATGAAATCTCTGAAGGTAATATGACATTTCTCATGCATATTTTAGAACATTTATGTTTTACTTATGAAGTTTGACTGTAATGTTTCATGTTTACTGTTTCACTTGCTGATCATGTCTATTAGGTGTTCTATGTAATTCTTGCACTTTGATGTCCCTATCTTTTTTTAAATTAGGGAAGTTTTCCGCTATTATTTTGCTGAAAATGCCTTTTAATCCATTCCACACCTTCAGGAATACCTAAGACACATATGTTTGGTTGTTTGATAGTGTCCCATAATCCTCAAACACTAGTTTTAGTTTTCTAATTTTTTTTTCCTTTTTTGGTTTTAATAAGATATTTCCCAGTATTTTTCTTCTACCTAGGATATTTCTTCTGCTTCACCAAATCTGTTGTTAAGGCCCTACATTGTGTTTTCTACTTGAAATATTGAATTATTCATTCATAGTATTTCAGTTTGATACATCTTCTATCTCTTGGCAAAACTTTTCATTCATGTCATGTATAGATTTCTTTGTCTCATGTATATGTAAGTTTTGAGTAAGCTTATGATAATTTTTTTGAATTCCTATTTCATGCATTTCATTAACCTCTTCATGTTTAATTCTAATATTGAAGTGTTGTGTTCCTTTAGGGGAGACGTATTATCTTCCTTGTGCATGTTCCTTATATTTTTGCATTTACTTTTTGGCATTTTTGGAGACATTTGTCGGTGTTCTCCTCTAATGGCTTTTATCTTCCAATTCTTCCTTGTGGCTTAGTGGAGTGTCTGCTCTTTCAGGTGATATACAGAAGTGTGCGCTTCATGGGGCCAGGGAGCTCTGGGCAATGCATGAGAGTGGGTCAAGAGTCCAGGGTGATACCAACTTGTATCTGGTAGATTTCCTGTATTCTCAGGAGTTGGGAGAGTATGATCATGTCAGCTGGAGAAATCACAGCCTCACTCCTACCTTCCAAGATCATCTATGCCTTGGGTTACCCAACAGTGGCTACAATCCCCCCCCCTCCATGCAGGTACATGCACTACACAAATGATCTGTGCAGTGTTCAGTGTGAACATGGAAACCTCAGGAATGGGTCAACCCTCGGTACTCTGGGAATTCTGAGCCTCTGAAGCCAGACACAGTGAATGTTCAGAGACCCAACCATACCCCACACCTTATTGTGCAGTCACAGAATCCCATTAGTCATATTGCACAAGGTCCCCATAGTCACAGACTACAGGAGAGCTGCTCTCAGCTCTGTAAGCCTGTCCTGTCCATGGAAAGAACAGAGGCATTCCCAGAGCCAGCAGCCTATTGGTACTCCACCTTGGCAGTTTGAAACCAGGATCCTGTTTTAGAGTATGTGTGTGTGTATGGGGGGGTACCTCATAGTCTTAAGTGGGTGCCCAGACACATGCATACTCTACAGGGGAGACTTAAGTCAGTGGGGACAGCAGATTTTTTTATTTTTTATTTTTATTTTTTGACAGGCAGAGTTAGACAGTGAGAGAGAGAGAGAGAGAGAGACAGAGAAAGGTCTTCCTTTTTCCATTGGTTCATCCCCCAAGTGGCTGCTACAGCCGGCATGTTGCGGCTGGCGTGCTGCACCAATCCAAAGCCAGGAGCCAGATGCTTCCTCCCAGTTTCCCATGTGGGTGCAGGGCCCAAGGACCTAGGCCATCCTCCACTGCCCTCCCAGGCCACAGCAGAGAGCTGGACTGGAAGAGGAGCAACCAGGACAGAATCCGGTGCCCCAACCAGGACTAGAACCCAGGGTATCGGCACTTCAGGCAGAGGATTAGCCTAGTGAGCTGCAGCACCGGCCCGGGGACAGCAGATTTATCCCTCTGATAAAATCCCCTAGTTGCATATATGCATTAGCTACAGCAGTCTCTACTCACACTGTTAAGATGGCACTTTCTTCCTGCTAGTCACCAGGGTACATTTACAGGAAGATGGTAAGAAACCAGTGTGCTCTCCCTTCACAGAGTTAAGTGGGAACCCTGCCCCTTGCCAGAACTCCAAGCTGGATGCTAAGTCAGTGTGGTCCATAAGATTCTCCCTCAGGCACTATCACCAATGACACAGGCTGCCACAGTTGCCTCTCACCTTGCTCCCAGATGGCATCTCCTCCAGCCCCCAGCTATGGCAGTTGTGGTGCTGTCCTCACTCACTGCTGCATGTTTTCCTGTCCATACTGCTCCATGGTGTCTCTCTTTCTGTGGAATTTCTCCTGAAAACTTCTCTGCAACTCTCCCCTAGGAAGGCACTTCCTGAGCTTTTCTTCTGTTATCTTCCCATGGGCAAAATCAGCATTTTTTTTCTTATTCAGCCATCTTGGATTCTCATTAAAAGATTGTTTTTAATTTAAAAGTTTTTGGGACTTACAATATGCTGTTTGTGAAGATTTCAGAGAGCTCATGTGCAGAGATAATATTAAAGGCATTATTTAAGAAGCTGATTATGGACAGAAATCCTACATGAGGAGTAAGTATACAGTGACTCCTGTTGTTGACTTAACAATTTGACACTCTTCTTTATGGTGTCAGTAATCTCCCTAAGCTCTAGTCATGAGTTGCCAAGGCTATGGAAGCCTTTTGAGTTTGCCGACTTCGATCTTATTTCAACATGGTCATAGTCAAAGTGGAAGTTCTCTCCTCCCTTCAGAGAAAGGTACCTCCTTCTTTGATGGCCTTTTTTTTTTAAACTGGGATCTGTCCTTAATTTGTTGTCCAATGTGAATTAATGCTATAACTAGTACTGAAACAGTATTTTACACTTTATGTTCTGTGTGGGTGCAAACTGATGAAATCTTTACTTAATATATACTAAATCGATCTTCTGTATATAAAGATAATTGAAAATGAATCTTGATGTGAATGGAATGGGAGAGGGAGTGAGAGATGGGAGGGTTGCAGGTGGGAGGGAAGTTATTTGGGGGAAAAAGCCATTGTAATCCATAAACTGTACTTTGGAAATTTATATTTACTAAATAAAAGTCTAAAAAAAAGAAGTTGATTATGTTCATGGAGTTAAGGTTGTGTTTTGTTAACATTTGTAAGTATTTTTTTTATTGTGGAAATGTGTATTTGACTAAAGCCATATTTGGCTATGGAAATACATTTTGTAGTCCAAGGTATACAGTTTATAAGTGTTTTTAGCTTATTATATTAAATTATTGTTGCATTAAGCTTAAAATAATGAATAGGATTACATTTAAAGAAATTATTGAATGGTCACTTTTTGTGAAACTCAATGTTTAGTGTGCTGTTTTTAAGCATTCCCCATAAATCAGTATTTGGGAAAATTTTACTTTGTTAACCAATTAATATAATAAATGATAAGAAAAATAAGCATATTAATGCTTGAAAAAACCATATATAGATTTCAAAATGTTGTAACAAAATAAACTAATCTTCTATTTTACTTTCCTTGAACTTTTTGAAGTAACTTCATGCATGATAATTATTTAAAATAACTCATAAAATGTTTCTTATTTTCATTTTGAGAGATAGACACACACACACACGCAGAGAGAGAGAGAGAGATTCCATCCACTGGCTTAATCCCAAAATGCTTACAGTAATCAGGGCTGGGCCAACCAAAGCTAGGAGCCCAGAATACCATTTGGGTCTCCCACCAGGCTAGTGTGCCCCAAACACCTGGCCATCAACTGGATCTCAATAGCATTATAAAGAAGCTGGATCAGAAATGGAGCAGCCAGAGTTCAAGCCAGCCACTCCAATATGGAATGTGGACATTGCAAGTAGTTACTTAACTTACTGCACTACAATGCCTATCCTTAAGAAACTTTTCTTAAAGTTTTATTTGTTTGGAAAGGAGAAAGCGTGCTTTCACCTGATAGTTCACTTCTGAAATGCCTAAAACAGAGTTGGGCAATCCAAAGCCAAGAGCTAGAAACTCCATGTGTATTCCCCACCTGGATGGCAGGGATGCAAGTACATGAACAATCATCATGTACCTTCCCAGTAAGAAACCAGATCATAATCAGAGTAGCCAGGACTTAAACTGGCACTCCCATATGGGACGTGAGCATCACAAGTAATGACTTAACTCATTGTACCATAATACACACCCCTTAAGTAACTCAAAATGTGTTTGTATCTGCTGGATAACAGACATGGATGCCTTTGTGCCACTTGTCAGTTTTTAATGAGGATACTTTGTTTTACAGATTCAGCTATCAGGTATACCAACAAATATTTCTTTTTAACTCCTGCTACCTGCCCAAGAAATGTCAGATTTGCTCTTGTTACTTTCTGCTTCCCCCCAGAATGCCATTTTGTTTGGGAATGTAAGCTGGCAAAGCCAATACAGAAGACAGTATGGAGATACCTCTGAAACCTGAATACAGATCTATTGTATGTCCAGCCATCTCTGGGAATTTACCCAAGGGAAATGAAATCAGCATATGAAAGAGACATCTGGGCCAGCACCGTGGCTCATAGGCTAATCCCTCTGCCTGCAGCACCAGTACCCCAGGTTCTAGTCCCGGTTGGGGCACTGGATTCTGTCCCAGTTGCCGCTCTTCCAGTCCAGCTCTCTGCTGTGGCTCGGGAAGGCAGTGGAGGATGGCCCAAGTCTTTGGGCCCTGCACCTGCATGGGAGACCAAGAGGAAGCGCCTGGCTCCTGGCTTCGGATCGGTGCAGCACGCTGGCTGTAGCGGCCATTTGGGGGGGGGGTGAACCAACAGAAGGAAGACCTTTCTCTCTGTCTCTCTCACTGTCTAACTCTGCCTGTCAAAAGAAAAAGTCATAAAAAAGAGCTATCTGTACCTCCATGTTTATTGCAGCTCAATTAACAATAGCAAAGATATGAATCAACCCAAATCTCCTTCAACTGAAGACTAGATAAATTAATTTGGGGATATGTACACCATGGAATACTACAGAGCAGTAAAAAATGAAATCCGGTCATTTGCAACAAAATGGATGAATCATGAAAACATCATACTCAGTGAAATAAGATAGTCCGTAAGGAACAAAATACTGTTTCCCTGACCTATGATAACTAATATAGCGCCTAAAAGGCAACCTGTAGAAGTGAAATTGACACTCTGAGAAGCAATGGCATTGAACAGCCCATGCCTTGACTGTTGAGGAAGAGGTTTTTTTTTAAATTTTTTATTTTTTTCCATTCTTTTAAAAAAGATTATTTATTTGAAAGTCAGGAGAGGCAGAGAGGTAGAGAGGTAGAGAGGTAGAGAGAGAGAGAGAGAGAGAGAGAGAGAGAGAGATCGTCCATCTGCTAGTTCAATCCCCAATTGCCAGCAATGGCTGGAGATGCACTGATCTGAAGCCAGTAGTCAGGAGCTTCCTCCAGGTCTCCCACATGGGTGCAGGGGCCCAAGCACTTGGGCCATCTTCTAATGGTTTCCCAGGCCACAGCAGAGAGCTGGATTGGAATTGGAGCAGCGAGATCTCTAACCAGCATCCAAATGGGATGCCTGTGCTTCAGGTCAGGGCATTAACCTGCTGCACCACAGTGCCAGCAATTCCTTTTTCTTTTCTTTTCTCCTTTCCTTTCCTTTCCTTTCCTTTCCTTTCCTTTCCTTTCCTTTCCTTTCCTTTCCTTTCCTTTCCTTTCCTTTCCTTTCCTTTCCTTCCTTTCCTTTCTTTTCCTTTTCCTTTTCCTCTTCTTTTCACTTCTTTTCTTTTCTTTACCCTTTTCTCCTTCATACTAATCATTGCACTCTTTACTTAACATAGAGTTAACCATATGTGTATAAAGTTAATTGAAAATACATTTTAGTTAAAAATAAGAGTGAGAATAAGAGAAGGGAGAGGAAGAGGTGTAGGAGTGGGGTTCAGAGGGCAGGCACTGAAGGAATAATCACCATGACCCTAAAGTTGAAATTGTGAAAAGTATGAAGTTTTTAATTGTAAAGCTTTCTAGTTCTGCATACATTCCTGTGGACTTCTAAAGGTACAATTTAAAAACTTGCCATGGGATTCCAAATCCTCTTAAGCTAGGTGGAAAAAATAGCATTTTAAGTGTTAAAATGAGCATATGGATAGGGTTAAGTGTTAAAGTGACTATATAGACTGGATTACTTATTAAAGTGATCATATAAATAGGATCATGTGTTTAGTAATAATAATAGATAGAATTTACAAGGAGTGAATGCTCCAACATGGGAAGCAGTCTTTACAGCAGACTCACAGAATGACAATCACCTTGAGAGGCACTCTGACCTCAGAATCAACCCTGAAAGCATTCAGGTCTGCTTGGAAAGCCCATGAGAGCATTTCAGGCATGGAAATCCAAGACACTGTGGCAAAAAAAGTCCTACATGAAGGACCTTTGTGGGCGAGACTCCAGTGGAAAGAAGTGGTCACCAAAGAAGGATGTACTTTTCACTGAATTGAAGAGAGAGCTTATATTTTGCCTATGGCCTTATCAAAATACTGAAGGAGTTTGTGGATCCAAAAGACTTCCACAGCCTAGGCAACTCTAGTCAAGAGTCTTGGGTGATCAATGACATTATATATTAGAGTGTTAATTGTTAAATAAACAAGAGGAGTCACTGTGCACTAACTTCCATTTCAGGACCTCTGTCCTCAAAGAGCTGTATTATGATACTTAACAGTAAAACTTGTTCTCAGTGAATACTTTGTATTGGTGCATTAAATGGAGGATAGTCTTAGGTCACATAAATTATAGTTATGTCTAAGTGCTCACAAAATATGTATCAATCATGAGTTCCTCTTTAAAGACAATTAAGTTTCTAAAAAAAAAACAAAATTACCATTGAAATGCAATGGCTTTGAACAGCCCTTGTTTTTATTTAACTTTTATTTAATAAATATAAATTTCCAAGGTACAGCTTTTGGATTACAATTGCTTTTTCCCCCCATAACTTCCCTCCCACCCACAACCCTCCCATTTCCCACTCCCTCTCTCATCCCATTCACATCAAGATTCCTTTTCAATTATCTTTATATACAGAAGATCAATTTGGTATATGTTAAGTAAAAGTTTCAACAGTTTGCACCCACACAGAAACACAAAGTGTAAAGTACTGTTGGAGTACTAGTTATACCATTGATTCACATAGTACAGCAAATTAAGGACAGAGATCCTACATGGGGAGTAAGTGCACAGTGACTCTTGTTATTGATTTAATAATTGACACTCTTATTTATGGCGTCAGTAATCACCCGAGGCTCTTGTCAGAGTTGCCAAGGCTATGAAAGCCTTTTGAGTTAGCCAACTCTAAACTTATTTTGACAAGGTCATAGTCAAAGTTGAAGTTCTCTTCTCCCTTCAGAGAAAGGTACCTCCTTCTTTAATGGCCCATTCTTTCCGCTGGGATCTCACTCACAGAGATCTTTCATTTAGGTCATTTTTTTTTGTCAGAGTGTCTTGGCTTTCCATGCCTGAAATATGCTCATGACCTTTTCAGCCATATCCATGTGCCTTAAGGGCTGATTCTGAGGCCAGAGTGTTGTTTAGGACATCTGCCATTCTATGACACTGCTGTGTATCCTGCTTCCCATGTTGCATTGTTTTCTCCTTTTTAATTCTATCAGTTAGTATTAGCAGACACTAGTCTTGTTTATGTGGTCTCTTTGGCTCTTATTCCTATCACTATGATCAATTATAACTGAAGCGGATCACTTTGACTAGTGAGATGGCATTGGTTCACGCCACCTTGATTGGATTGAATTGGAATCCCCTGGCATGTTTCCAACTACTCCATTAGGAGGAGCAATTGAGCATGTCCCAAATTGTACATCTCCTCCCTCTCTTATTCCCACTCTTATACTTAACTGGGATCATTTTTAGTTAAATTTAAACACCTAAGAATAATTGTGTGTTAATTACAGAGTTCAATCAATAGTGTTAAGTAGAACAACACAAAAAAAAATACTAAAAGGGATAAAGTATTAAGTTGTTCCTCAACAGTCAGGACAAAGGCTGATCATGTCATTGTTTCTCATAGTGTCCATTTCACTTCAACAGGTTTCCTTTTTGGTGCTCAGTTAGTTGTCACTGATCAGAGAGAACATATGATATTTGTCCCTTTGGGACTGACTTAATTCACTCTGCATGATGTTTTCCAGATTCCTCTACTTTGTTGCAAATGACTGGATTTCATTTTTTTGAATGCTGTGTAGTATTCTATACTGTACTTATCCCATAATTTCTTTATCCAGTCTACTGTTGATGGGCATTTAGGTTGATTCCAGGTCTTACCTATTGTGAATTGAGCTGCAATAAACATTGAGCCATTAGACAAGAAAAACAAATTAAAGGGATACAAATTCAGAAGGAAAAAGTCAAACTATCCCTCTTTGCAGATGATATGATTCTTTATTTAGGGGATCCAAAGAACTCTACTACGAGACTATTGGAACTCATAGATGAGTTTGGCAAAGTAACAGGATTTAAAACCAGTGCACAAAAATCAAAAGCCTTTGTTTACACAGGCAATGCCACAGCTGAGAAAGAACTTCTAAGATCAATCCCATTCACAATAGCTACAAAAAAACAATCAAATACCTTGAAATAAATTTAACCAAGGACATTAAAGATCTCTATGATGAGAATTACAAAATCTTAAAAAAAAGAAAGAAATAGAAGAGGATACCAAAAAATGGAAAAATCTTCCATGCTCATGGATTGGAAGAATCTATATCATCAAAAGGTCCATTCTCCCAAAAGCAATATATAGATTCAATGCAATACCAATGAAAAGAGACCAAAGACGTTCTTCTCAGATCTGGAAAAAATGATGCTGAAATTCATATGGAAGCACAGGAGACCTCTAATACCTACAGTAATCTTGTACAACAAAAACAAAGCCAGAGGCATCACAATACCAGATTTCAAGACATCTACAGGGCAGTTTGTAATCAAAACAACATGGTACTGGTACAGAAACAGATGGATAGACCAATGGAACAGAATTGAAACACCAGAAATCAATCCAAACATCTACAGCCAACTTATATTTGATCAAGGATCTAAAACCAATTCCTAGAGCAAGGACAGTCTATTCAACAAATGGTGCTGGGAAAACTGGAAGCATGAAGCAAGACCCCTACCTTACAACTTACACAAAAATCCACTCAACATGGATTAAAGATCTAAATCTATGACATTGGAGAAACCCTGCAAGATATAGGCACAGGCAAAGACTTCTTGGAAAAGACCCCAGAGAGGCACAGGCAGTCAAAGCCAAAATTAACATTTGGGATTGCATCAAATTGAGAAGTTTCTGTACTGCAAAAGAAACAGTCAGGAGAGTGAAGAGGCAACTGACAGAATGGGAAAAAATACTTGAAAACTATGCAATCAATAAAGGATTAATAACTAGAATCCACAAAGAGATCAAGAAACTCCACAAAAACAAAACAAAACAACCCACTTAAGAGATGGGCCAAGGACCTCAATAGACATTTTTGAAAAGAGGAAATCCAAACGGCCAACAGACACATGAAAAAATGTTCAATGTCACTAAAAATCAGGGAAATGCAAATCAAAAGCACAATGAGGTTTCACCTCACCCTGGTAAGAATGGCTCACATAGAGAAATCTACCAACAACAGATGCTGGTGAGGATGTGGGGAAAAAGGGACACTAACCCACTGTTGGTGGGAACACAAACTGGTAAAGCCACTATGGAAGTCAGTTTGGAGATTCCTCAGAAACCTGAATATAACCTTACCATACAACCCAGCCATCCCACTCCTTGGAATTTACCCAAAGGAAAGTAAATTGGCAAATAAAAGAGCTGTGTGCACCTCAATGTTTATTGCAGCTTAATTCACAATAGCTAAGACATGGAATCAACTTAAATGACCATCAACAGTAGACTAGATAAAGAAATTATGGGATATGTACTCTATAGAATACTATACAGCGGTAAAAAAAAGGCATGAAATCCGGTCATTTGCAACAAAATGGAGGAATCTGGAACAGTCCTTGTATGTTCTTTTGTGGAACAGTTTTTGTTGTTTTTTGCTTTTAGGTTTTTTGTTTTGTGTTTTGTTTTTTCTTTCTCTCTTTTTCTTTTTCTTTCTCATGCAAAGTGTTGAACTCTTTACCTAAAATAGGGTCAATCTTCTTTGTTTAAAGATAAATGAAAAAAGATCTTAGTAAAAAACAAGACTGGGTACAGGAGAAGGAAGTGAAAGAGGGGCAAGAGTGTGGTTGGGAGGGCAGGTGTTGTGGGAAGAATTTCTATGTTATTAAGAGATATTTATGAAATGCATGCAAATATATAAATAAATAAAATATGTCCCTGCCATGCTTCATTTCAAATGAAATGAAAAATATAATTTTAAAAAATTGTGTTTAAGCTATACAAATATCATGTATTTCCTATATACAGATTCAGGATCATAGAGATACTTCCCACTCTACCCTCCTTCCCACCCATGCTCCCACCCTTCTTCCTCCTCCCTCTCTTATTCCCACTCTTAAATTTTTACCAAGACATATTTTAGTTAATTTTATATTCATATGATTAATCCTACACTAAATAAAGAGTTCACAAAATAGCATGAAGAAAAACGCACTGTTCCTCAACAGTTGAGACAATCATCAAACTTCAAAATGTCAATTTCACAGCTATACATTTGAAAATATCTGAAAAGCACACATTTGGACAGCAGTTAAGATTCATCTTGGATGCCCACATCCTACTTTGAAGTGTCTGGGCTTAGTTTTGGCTCTGTTCCTGATACAAGCTTCCCACTAATATGTACCCAGGGAAGCAGCCAGTGATGACTCAAGTCCTTATATCCCTGCCACTCATGGGTGAGGCCTAATTGGAGTTTATGGTTCCTGAATTTGGCCTGGCCCATTGTGGACATTTGAGGAAACAAGTGAGCTACCAAGTGGGAAATTCTCTCTCTCTCTCTCTCTCTTTCTTTCTCTCCCTCTCTCTCTCCCTGTGTGTGTGTTTGTTTGTGTTTGTACATCACTTTATCTGCCTCTTTTGCTATCACATGAATAAAGACATAAAAATGTTAAACCATGAAAACAAGAAAAGAAGAACATTGGAGAAGTTTGCAAACGTGTAAAACAAGCATCAAACTCCCAAACACCCAGTGAGCAATAGAAGAAACTACAAGAGAAATTAGAAATTTTCCTATTATTAAAAAATGAAAATGCGTGGGGCAGGCATTCTGGTGCAGCAGATTTACCCAATGCTTGGGACGCCCCCATGGAAGTGCCATTTCAAGTCTGCATTACTCCACACTTCCGATTTGGATTCCTGCAAATGTGCCTCTGAGGTGTATCTGGGTTTCTGCAATTCATGAGGGAAACCTTGATGGAATTCCTGGACCTTAGCTCTGACATGGCTTTACCCTGCCTGTTGTGGGCATTTAGAGAATGAATCAGTAGATAATACATCTGTCTTGCCCTCTCTATATGTCACCCTGTCCATTTGGAAAAAGAAAGTGAATTAATATCATTATTTTAGTTTTTTCAATCCTCAGGTCTTTAAAAAAATGTGTTCTACTGAAAAGTTGGGTGTACTGTTTTTAACATTCAGCAGAAAAAGGAAATATGACCATCTTCTGAAGAGAGTTTCCAAGTACTCTGAGATCCCAATTTAAGTGACCTACTTTACTGAAGTGTCTCCACATTAAACACTTTGCATTTTGTCCCTAGTTATCATAAGATGGGGTCTGTTTATTTCCAGTATCATTTAAAATAAATATTAGCAACAGACACAAAGTTGTCTTTACCCCATTATGTAAAACACATATTATTTCTGGATGCATCTGGCAGCATTTATGTTTGGTAGAGCGTTAGAATACTGCTGTATGGCCATGGGTAATTTTAGTACTCCTTGGAGAGCCCAAGCTAAAACAGAGGCTCAGACTGAAGATGTCAACCTTGCAGGCAGTGTGTGGTTCTCAGTGGGTGGTCAAGGTGAAAGTGTCTATTTCTTCTACAGAAGTCGTGACCCACTTTCACCAAGATTTATCCTTCCTCATCCATGTGCAATGGCAGGTAGCTGTGCTATGTCACATGAACTACACACTGCCTTCTACACTTATTGGCCCTCACGTCCCACAGCTTGTTTTTTCCAATCATGCCTGACACCATCAACAATTGTTATTAGAGAATTTGTATAGAGGTCTTGACTTAGGCACAGAACAGGCTGGGGCTTTGCTGGAGCCATGTCCTTCATTTCAAGCATGCAGATAATTGGCAAAAATTCCCCCAGAATAATAGCCATTAGACAGATAATTAACCATGAGAATAAAGAGCTGGGCCAAGGGTTCCATATGACTGCCAGTGTCCTGTCACCATGTTTATCAGCAGAGGCTGCCAAAACAACTCTGTCCTCAGGGAGCCATTTTCCAGGACCAGGCACCCAGGATCTAGAAATTGCAGAGCATGACAGGCCTGCCTCCTTTACTGGGTGACTCCAGAGAAATAGTGATGCAGGGAGCAGTGTGGTATGACCTGGTATCTCTGCAAATTCCTCCCATATGCTCAACAGAATGTGGGAGTGCAAATAATTAATTGAGGCCCAGCACATAATTCACCACTGGGTGGGTGATGTAGAAGTATTTATTTTTTACCTTTAATTGGAGGTACTCAGACCATGCAATGTACTACTCAGATCACATGACTTTGGCACTGTTTGGTGTGAGGAGCTAGTCACTGAATAGAAATAAATAAATAAATAAAATATAGGAATATAAATAAACATATAAATATATGTATATGCACACACTCAAATCTTTTTTTCAGAATTCAGAACTTTTTTCATAGCATACATACCACTCCCAGCTCACTCACAGTTGGTGGAATTGACAGCAATAACTGGTAGTGTTGAAAAATCCCAGCTGATGTTTTTATAGCAAGAAGAATGCACTGGCCGGCGCCGCGGCTCAATAGGCTAAGCCTCCACCTAGCGGCACCGGCACACCGGGTTCTAGTCCCGGTCAGGGTGCCAGATTCTTTCCCGGTTGCCCCTCTTCCAGGCCAGCTCTCTGCTGTGGCCGGGAGTGCAGTGGAGGATGGCCCAAGTGCTTGGGCCCTGCACCCCATGGGAGACCAGGAGAAGCACCTGGCTCCTGCCTTCAGATCAGCGTGGTGTGCTGGCCACAGCGTGCCAGCTGTGGCGGCCATTGGAGGGTGAACCAATAGCAAAAGGAAGACCTTTCTCTCTCTCTCTCTCTCTCTCTCTCTCTCACTATCCACTCTGCCTGTAAAAAAAAAAATAAGAAGAATGCACTAAGCCCCATCCTGATTGTGTTCTTTTTTCTGTTGTTGCTCTCCCTATGGCTGCTGCAGGATTTGCTCCTCATTTCCTGTGCCTGCAGCTTTCCTTTCTGAGAAAGTTGCAGTTCTGACATCCAGGGAACAAAGGAAGAAAATTTTCTTTCCAAGATCAAAGTGTTGCTTTAGTAGATCTGGCATTGAAAAACTACCAGCTGTGCTAACTGAAGTTGAAGTAAGCACATAATTGCAATGGCCAGAATCCTTGTGTCTCTGTGGTTCTCCCTGTGTTACATTTCTCATGAGACTTTTGTGTCTGAGCTGATGGTTCTGCTGGTGGCTTCTTTCATGATGACTAAAGTCCATGGGCTCCTGCACCAACCTGGGAGACATGGATGAAGCTCTTGGCTCCTCCTGGCTATTGTGGCCATGTTGGGAGTGAACTAGCAGATGCAAGATTCTCTCTCTCTCTTTCTCTCTCTGCACCTCCCCCAAAGCTTTCAAATAAATAAAATACATCTTGAAAAAATGAATATTACTCAATTATATTACATGTCTAGCAATGGTTCTGAGCCCTCTCAACTGTATTTTCCTGAATCTGGGAGAATCCAGGCTCACCATCGTTAATGCTGCATGTGGCAGGGTTAGAGGGAAGAGGAGATGAAAAACAAATACATGTGCTAACTCATGTATTTTACCCTGAGAAACTACATAGGTATTACTTTACCCCTATTTATTTGACTAGAACTAGCTATAGGCAACAACATAATAAAATCTAACTTGTTTCTAGGAGAAGAGAAATAAAACACTCATGAACAACCCTGAAAAATCAACATCAACAAACCCCAGGTCCTCAAATAGTCAGTTGAATCTCCTTCTGGCTAAGAATAAGTGTGATCTTAAGGGAAACAATTAAAAATCTCTATTCAGCCATAGCATAGAACTAAAAGTATTTTGAATGATGCACAACGATATCTTCAGTTTTGAAGTCATCACTTTAAACACATAAATGTTAAAGAACAGTTACTTACAATATGGATGTAAAAAATGCAGGGGGCTCCAACTGAAAAGGAAATAAAGTTGCTAAGCCTTCGCTCAACAAGGCCTCTAAGCTTTTGCTCGAGTTTGATAAGGCCTCAAAGCCTTTGCTTGAGTTTGCTGCACTTCTGCATCTCAGTGGCTCAGTGTTTCCAACGATCTAAGATGGCCCTCGGGGGAGGTACCTAGCCTGACAGGAGACTTCCGTATTCGTGGACAGTATGTGTCCTCGGCTGTGATAGGCCCTTGAGGGCATGCCCGGCTTGTGTCCTGCCTTACCTTTCAGCTGGTTGGCTCAATTCCCTTGTGCCCTGGACAGCCCACTTTCTGTGTCTATAAAAGCTCTTCCCCTCCCAATAAAGTCAAGAACCCGGCTGTGCCCTGGGCATTGACTAATCTCCCAGCTCTGGTGTGGTTCCTTTGCCATTGACACTCATCATCCCACTCGGCCCCTGAGCTCCCCAGGCTGGCCCTGAGGAGCTCTACTGGACATGCTGCCCCGTGATGAGCAGCAAAAAAGATATGTAGTTTAAAAATAACTGAAGGAATTAAAATGTTTTAAAAGAAAACATTCATTTAATGAAAATTAGATTAGTAGCATGGGACAGAAACAAGAGAAAAATATGAACAAAAAAGAAAACTCAGAATATCAAAATTATTTTTTATTTTTTAAAAATATTAACAATTAAAATATATACTCATGGGATACCATATAATGTTTAAAACATACACACATTGAATAATAATAAATTGAGTTAAATATGCATTTTTGAGCAATTAACATTTCATTATCATGAAAACTTTCAAAATATTTTCTTCTAAAGTTTTTAAGAAAAATATATATTTTTATAACATGTAGCCATTTTACTGTTTACTGTGCAATGGAATACCAGAACTACTTACTTCTAAGTAACAGTGTTTGTTAGTTAAAATTATTCCATCTCTCACACCCCTCAGTAATCCCCACCATTATATTTTTAAATTCTGTAAGCCTTTTTAGATTCCACATATGAATGAGTAAGATCACCCAATACATGTCTTCTTTAATTTTGTTTGGCTAATTTCACTTAACTGACCTCCAGTTCCATATATGTTGTTGGAAATGACAATTTTCAGTCTTATTTATGACTGAAGAGTACTCTATTGTGAAAGCATACCGCATTCCTTTATCCATTCAGGACTGGGTAGACAATGAGATTGTTTCTCTTTCTCAGATATTATGAATAGTGCTGCAATAAACATGGGAATGCAGGTATCTCTTCAACAACTGATCTTATTTCCCTTTGATAAACACCCAATTGTGGGATAGCTACATCATATAATGTTGTTTCCAGTTTTTCAAGGGAAGAGCACATTTTTCCTCTATAACTGTACTAATAAATATTCCCACTGACAGTGTAAAAACCTTCCCCTCTCTTCATCCTTGCCAGCCCATGTTATCTTTTGTTTTTCTGATTATAGTCAATCTAACTGCATATGTGTATATGTGGAATCAGTCTTACATTCCCAGGACGAATCCTATTTAATCATGGTGAATAATCTTTTTAATGTGCCTTAGGAGTTTCTTTGGCATATTTTGTTGCAGACTTTTTCACCTATCTCAAGGATACTGGTTTATAGCTGTCTTTTTTATTCTGTCTTTGGCTGACTTTTGTATTACAGTGATGTTGTCACATAGATTGAGTTTGAAAGAGTGTCCTTTCTCTCTTTCTGCCTCTGCCTTGCTGTAACTCTGCCTTTCTACTTTAGATTAGTTGGAGCTTCTGTTAACTATATACATCTCTTGAATACTTAAGCAACTTCTGTTACAGTCAGCTCCATAAATCAATTTTCAGGAAGGTGAAAATAATGGAAAATGAAGAAAAGGAACTAGACTACAGACAGTGAGTATTAATTACAACATGTTTTAAAAAGTTATGACCCTCAAATTTATATGCTCAACTGTAGGATACCAAAATATAAGAAATTATAAATATAAAAATTCCCAAGATTAAATTTTTTTTAAATTTTTTTTTTGACAGGCAGAGTGGACAGTGAGAGAGAGAGACAGAGAGAAAGGTCTTCCTTTGCCGTTGGTTCAACCTCCAATGGCCGCCGCGGCCGGCGCGCTGCGGCCGGCGCACCGCGCTGATCCGATGGCAGGAGCCAGGAGCCAGGTGCTTTTCCTGGTCTCCCATGGGGTGCAGGGCCCAAGCACCTGGGCCATCCTCCACTGCACTCCCTGGCCACAGCAGAGAGCTGACCTGGAAGAGGGGCAACTGGGACAGAATCCGGTGCCCCGACCGGGACTAGAACCCGGTGTGCCAGCGCCGCTAGGTGGAGGATTAGCCTAGTGAGCCACGGCGCCGGCCCCCAAGATTAAATTTTACAGTTTTTCTTTTCTCCCCAAATTCAAGGCAGGAATAAAAAAACATATACTCAAAAATATAATCTCCATAAGTTAACAGAAATTTTACAGGTTTCCAATTGAAGGAAATCAGTGATTCACAAAAGTGGAAATAATGAGCTGATATTAACTTTAACTGAAAGATTTGAAGCTAGATAACTGTGGAATCTCATCTACACAACAAAGATAAAGCCTGAAACTCAGTATCCTTACTTATTTTAAAGATTTTATTGATTTTATTCAAAAGTCAGAGTTACAAAGAGAAGAGAGGCAGAGAGAGAGGGAGTTGTTCCCTCCGTTGGTTCACTCCCCAGATGGCCACACCGGCCGGAGCTGCGCCAGGAGTCAGGAGCCTCCTCCAGGTCTCCCATGTGGGTGCAGGGGCCCAAGGATTTGGGCCATCCTCCACTGCTATCCCAGGCCATAGCAGAGAGCTGTATCAGAAGAGGAGCAGCCAGGACTAGAACCGGTGCCCATATGGGATGCCAGCACTGCAGGCGGAGGATTAACCTACTGTGCCACGGCGCTGGCCCACTCAGTATCCTTATTGAGGAACTATGTATTCATTCATCAAAGTGATATATATTTAGAAAGATTATATCAGTCATGACCTTTATCTGATAGAAATATTCTTAAAAAGACTTGTATGAAATAATTTGTTAACACCGATAAAAATTTGAATAAGATAAAATGTGGAAGGTAGGATTGCTATGAATGAATAAACATTTGTCATCTTTTTATCTACCACTTATCTATAATTATCTAAATATTGATCCATAATCTATCCACATATGTATGCTTACATCTAGATAGTATTATAGGAATGCCTGAGATTGTAATAATTATGTTGAAGAGGATTCTTGAACTATAATAGATATATTACAAGGAAACCCAAAATAGAAACATGGCCAAGCTCAGAGTCAGATGAGAGGAGTGTGGTAAGTAAAATCTTCCAAAGGTCATACCTAGGGAGGAAGGGAGTGTGGGAGTCTCAATAGCCTGGTATTTCTTATTTGGAGAAGAAAAACAACAAGGGTAAGAATAGATTTTTATGGCAAATGTACCAAACTAACTGTTTTTACATTATATATTACCATTAAAAAAGATAGTGATATGCCTCACATTGACCTCCCCCCCAAAAAAGTGTGTTGGGGGTGATGGCACCAGAAAAGAGACAAAATATGATGAAACATAAAACTAGCATAAATATTGATAAACTAAAGGCCAGTGGATAATTACATATTAGATGTAATTTTATTAGAAATAGGAAAGATAGTTTCACATTACCTAAAATAATATTTAAATAATGTTTAAAAAGGTAAAAAATGGCAGAGACACAATAGGCATCAACATAAAAATATTAAGTGTCTCTGTTAACATCTGATATGTGTAATATAATAATGAAGTTATTAAATATGATAAAGATATGATAGACACTATGTGTTTACACAATTTCTAAATTAAATATAACAAATTACATGCACCACTCAAAATATCAATTAATTATATACAGTCAAAACTATTGAAAATTCAAACTGATAAGGAAATTAAACTTTGGAAGTGGAGAATTTAGTGATTTCTACTTTAATAATTAGGTAAGTAGTGCAAGATAAATATGTATTAAAATTAAGTCAAGTTACTAGTAACATTAATACATATGATTTTTGTATGCATTATTTGACTAATATGTATGATTTGAATATATCAACCACACTCACTTTTGTTTTTCCATCGAGCATTTCCACACATGGCTGTTTAGTCAAAAGCAGCAAATTCTTTGCTACTCCAAAATAAAAATACAAATAAAACTGACAACCATAAATTTCAGCACTCTTAAATATAATCAAGAAATTGAAGCATAATGTCCATCCACTGATGAATGAAAAAATGTAGCACATATATGCACAGTGGATTACTATTCAGCAATTAAAAAGATGACATCGTGCCATTTACAATAATGTATATGGAACTGGAGATCATTAGAAACAAGCCAATCACAGAAAGAGAAGTACTCACTTCATGATCTCACTTCCATGCAATAATATAAAAAGATCAATGTTATGTAGATAAGTAGTATAATGAGGGTTCACAGAAGCTGTGGAGAGTAAAAGGGAGGAGATGTATTGAAAAGTATTTAATTGGTACCAGTTATGGATCCATAGAGGAAAGAAATACTGTTGTGTTTCACAGTACGATATTATTGATAATGATAATTTATGGCATATTTCTCTAAAATGAGAAGAAATTATTTAGTATGTTCTCACCATTAAGAAATATTAAATATTTGAGAAGATGTATATGTTTACCCAAACTGGAAATTACAAAATAAGGACAGATATCAAACATCTCCCAATATCCCATAAACATGAAGAATTTTACATATCAGTGAAAACAAAAACCCATAAAATTTACATTGTTATTCAATGCATTCTTTTTTTTAGATTTATTTTATTTATTTAAAAGACAGAGTTATAGAGAGGTAGAGACAGAGAGAGGTCTTCCATCCGCTGGTTCACTTCCCAGATGACCACAACAGCCCGAACTGTGCTGATCTGAATCCAGGAGCCAGGAGCTTCTTCCAGATCTCCCATGTGGGTGCAGGGGCCTGAGGACTTGGGGCATCTTCTGCTATCCCAGGCCATAGCAGAGAGCTGGGTTGGAAGAGGAGCAGCCAGGACTAGAATTGGCACCCATATGGGATGCCAGCGCTTCAGGCCAGGGCTTTAACCCACTGCACCACAGTGCCGGCCCTGAAAACATTCTTAATACAATGCTTAAACCATTCACAAAATCATCTTCCCATCCTTGCTGTTTACTCATATCTCTGCTTGTTAATGTCTCCTTTGAAATTAAATGAGAAGGCTGATCAGTTATTCTTGTGGATTATAAAATGAAAGTTGATATGGAAGGTAAACTACAGCATGATGGCTAACAAATTATAGTATAAGGATAAATTTTTTCTCTAATACAAAAACACATTTCAGGACATCAAATTTTAGTGCTTAAAATGATTTCAATGAAGGCTTAAATGAATCTTCAAAAATATTTACAAGAGGTAAAATAAATTAATGGTCTTGGAATTAAGCCTGTGTCTTGCATATCAATTATGGGAGAATACTCAGATTACCTGATTTTTAATATTTTACACTTGAAGAGAGAATATTTTATGGACGATTTGAGGCTTCGCTGTTTGGATTATGCTATATAATATAGAAAAAATGATTAGTTGTTTGATTATGTAGCACTGTTTCTAAGCGGCTGTGTAGATGGGAAAGCCATTCAAATTACCTGTCAGTGAATATAAAACATAAATTAAGGCCGGCGCCGCGGCTCACTAGGCTAATCCTCCGCCTAGCGGCGCCAGCACACCGGGTTCTAGTCCCAGTCGGGGCGCCGGATTCTGTCCCGGTTGCCCCTCTTCCAGGCCAGCCCTCTGCTGTGGCCAGGGAGTGCAGTGGAGGATGGCCCAGGTGCTTGGGCCCTGCACCCCATGGGAGACCAGGAAAAGCACCTGGCTCCTGGCTCCTGCCATCGGATCAGCGCGGTGCGCCGGCCGCAGCGCGCCGGCCACGGCGGCCATTGGAGGGTGAACCAACGGCAAAGGAAGACCTTTCTCTCTGTCTCTCTCTCTCACTGTCCACTCTGCCTGTCAAAAAAAAAAAAAAAACATAAATTAAGTACATTGTGATAGCTTTATAACATTCAGAAGAAAAAGCAAAAAAAAAAAATTAAGAAAAAGTAAGTTCATTCCTCTAATGCCACCAAGAATGGGCTAAGCCAAAGCTGGAAGCAAAGAACTCAATCAAATATGTGTGTTATGTATGCAAGTACTTGAGTCATGGCTGCATTAGCAGGAAGCAGGAGCTAGAAGCAGCATCTGAATATTGCTCTCAGGCACTCCAAAATAAGACAGGACTTATAACTGGTGTTTTAGACAATAGGCTAAATGCCTGCTCTCTGAAACAAATTTTGTTTTATTTTTGAGTTAAAATTTCCAAGATATAGAAATCATGTTGATTATACAAACTATTATTTTTGAAATATTTAACAGTAAGTTCAAATGTATTATACTCAAATATACCATTTGATGTCAAACAAAATTTTTGACAGATGAGCAAATATATTCTACATATAAATCATTATCTGGTGGATAATGACCACCAAATGAGCCATATTACATTTTTCATTGTTTTGGCAAAATTTGCCTTTGAAATCATGTCACTGAGAATGGGACAATATATTTCTTGAGTAAATTCATTCATGGATAGTGGCAAAAAGGGGGACAATCATTCAAAATATTTATCCTATTTTTACTTTTATTTATATAAGGGGAAAATTTCATACATTTCAAAGGTATAGGATTTTATTTATTTATTTATTTGAGAGTTTGAGTTACAGAGAGAGGCAGAGAGAAAGGTCTTACATGTGCTGGTTCACTTCCTAAATGCCTGTCACTGCAGGAGATGGGCTTATCTGAAGCAAGAAGCCAGGAGTTTCTTCTGGGTTTCCCACATGGATGTCGGGGCCCAAGCACTTAAGCCATCCTCCACTGCTTTCCCAGGCCATTGGCAGGGGGCTTGAGTAGAAGAGGTTCAGCTGAGACATGAGCCATTGCCCATACAGGATGCTGGGACTGCAGACAGAGGCTTAGGCTACTGCGCCATGGTGCCAGCCCATAAATACAATGTTAAGAGCAAAAATACTCATTCTTAGCTCATTTTTAATTTTATTCAATACCTATCAAATTCTCTCTTATATTGAGTCTCTTTTTATCTTTATTATGGATGTCAGTTCCCTGATTTTCCTTTATTCTATAAATCTATATAATCTTCTAGAAAATTCCCTTGTCCTGTCTTGTGGATATGCCAACATGAAACATGCTCAAACCCTTACATGTGATTTGAGGTCAGAATCAACTTTTTCCAATCTACTTTCATTATAAAGAATTGTATTTACT
Organism: Oryctolagus cuniculus; assembly: GCF_051225735.1. Lineage (NCBI taxonomy): Eukaryota > Metazoa > Chordata > Mammalia > Lagomorpha > Leporidae > Oryctolagus > Oryctolagus cuniculus. The sequence goes on from NC_142885.1 coordinate 27,020,551, forward strand.
GGTTGTCCACTGTTCTTCCATAAGTCGCTAATGCATTTAAAATTTTTCATCAAATTTTGTCTTCCTACATATTTTTGTGCTACTAAAATCTCCAAATTCATATCCATCAGCAGAACAGCTTTTATCATTTATAAATGGAAATAAAAATAATTCAGTTTAATTTATTTTTCAATTTTTAATTTTTATTAAAATGTGTATTTCTTTTTTCAAGCAGTCACTGAGGGAACCGGTAATCTCAGTATGAATATTATCTCACATTGCAGTTCTGTCTTACCCAATATTGTCTAAATGTATCTCTCATTTATTGTCTTCAGTCTCATTATGCAGCTATAAGAGATAAGCTAAGAATGGATAATCTATAGGGTCAAGAAATTTACTGTTTTTCAGTTATGGATGCTAGAAAGTTCAATAGCATGGTGCTCACATCTGGCAAGGTTATTCTTATGTCATCTCATGAAAGGAGGTCATTCTTGTTATGTCATCTCATGAAAGAAGGCAGAAAGTTTGGAGAGCATGTTCAAAGGACAGAAAAGAAAGGAACTCAACTTACCACCTATCAGAAACCCACTGCTCTGAGTAAATCATTTATTCATTAATGACATAGTCACCTCTTAAAAATCTGAGGATTAAATTTCCTACAAATGAATTCTGGGGACACATTCAAACCAATCACTTATCTACTAAAACTATTTGTTTCTTTCCCCCAGTACTTTTTACCCATGTTTTAAAGAATCCTAAAGAGGAAACTTGCCTTAGTTCTTTTTATAATTTCGTAATACTACCACTATGTTGACCTTTGCAATAGAAATCTCATCTCAGTGATGTTTGTTGGTGCAGGAAACAGGTGGGAGTAGAGAACGTTTGGAAACCTAAGTATTGCAGACCTCAGATTTAGGTTCATAATCTTGAAGATAAAAATGAGGTTTATGCATCACTCCTTGTATGCATAGTAATAAGGAGATTGTGAATAAAATTTTTATTAATGAAAGTGACTTTAGTTAAATCATGTATAAGTGAGGTTTACTTTTTATAGTTTATACTTACTTTATAAAGTCCATTATCACAAAATTTTATGTTGATTACATAGATTTCAAAAAGTCTTTATAAAACTGGTTTATGATAAAACATAGTCATGTGAAAGCATAAATGTAATGCCAAAGCAAATAAGGCTCTAAATCAGGCTTCTTTAGCACTATTGCTATTTTAGGAGGGATAATTATGTGCAAAGGGATATGCTCTTTACACTATATGATACTTAGCATCATTTCATAGCCTCTATTACTGCTGGGCTACCACAAGCCAGTAGCCACCCGCTTTTGCAGGAATAGCTCCCGAAAATCACTCTAGACTTTGACCAGTGTTCTCTGAAGCCCATTAGCATCCATCCCTGAGAATCATTGCTGTTAGTGCAATGGAATTCTGGAACTCTCTACAATCAGTGAGAATCCTGTCCACAAGGCCAAGTTCTACCTTGGCAGAACTCATCATTTTTAATGTTGTCTTATATTTAAACTAGGTAATTGTTTTTACTGTTTTTTGTGCTTATGTTTCTTTTTTTTTAACTTTTATTTAATGAATATAGATTTCCAAAGTACAGCTTATGGATTACATTGGCTCCCCCCCCCACCCAATGACTTCCCTCCCACCCGCAACCCTCCCCTTTCCTGCTCTCTCTCCCCTTCCATTTTTATCAAGATTCATTTTCAATTTTCTTATATACAGAAGATCAGTTTAGCGTACATTAAGTAAAGATTTCAACAGTTTGCACCCACATAGAAACACAAAGTGAAAAATACTGTTTGAGTACTCATTATAGCATTAAATCACAATGTACAGCACATTAAGGACAGAGATCCTACATGAGGAGTAAGTGCACAGTGACTCCTGTTGTTGACTTTACCAATTGACACTCCTGTTTATGGCATCAGTAATCTCCCTATGCTCTTGTCATGAGTTGCCAAGGCTATGGAAGCCTTTTGAGTTCACTGACTCTTATCTTGTTTAGACAAGGTCATAGTCAAAGTGGAGGTTCTCTCCTCCCTTCAGAGAAAGGTACCTCCTTCTTTGAAGACCTGTTCTTTCTACTGGGATCTCACTCACAGAGATCTTTCATTTAGGTTTTTTTTTTTTTTTTTTTTTGCCAGAGTGTCTTGGCTTTCCATGCCTGAAATACTCTCATGGTCTTTTCAGCCAGATCCGAATGCCTTTAGGGCTGATTCTGAGGTGGCCCAAGTATTTTAATAAATACCTGTACCTCCTGACTGATTTTATAGTTTCATGACATACTATTATTTATTTAACCAGACCCCTTTTCACTGAATATTGTGATTGGATCTAGTTTTTATTCTTCCAATGATGAATAACCATGTATATGTGTCATTTCATACATGTTGGAATGCATCAGTGGAACAGAGTTATATGATTGCAAGATCATATATTTTAGTGCACTTGCTGGATTCAAAATAGCAACTTTAGAGATATATTTGGTTGTCACTTCCCATGCCGAAGGTCTCCAGGAATTCCCCATCCCTATCAGAAGGAAAACCATTGGTGAGATACACAAGGCCCTTCCTTATCTGGCCCTTGCTACATCTCTGATACCACCTGTTAAATAAAAAATGTTAAATAAATTAAATTTAGTAGAGTTTATTTGAGCAAAGAAATGCATCGGGCCACAGTCTGGACCAAAAATGGTTCACAGTGCTCCATGCTACAGCAACTCTAGGCTATAATTTAGCCAGAAAAAAGGACATGACATCAGAAGCAGTCTGATTGGCTATAACCAGTATTTGCCTTAAGGGGGTGTGGTCATGTCTTGGCAGCTGCCAACCTCTGATTGGCTAGAGGTTCAGCTCTTATGTTTAGCTGAGAGTCCACTACTTCTTAGCAAAATCTATTTTCATGTTAGCTTGCAATTTGTTTACATATCAAGTTAGGTTGCAATTCATTTTGTACAGAGAAAACTTTGAGTCAAACAAAATATATATGGAAGCTGCTTTAGGCCAAACTTTATTCAATTTAACACACCTATGTCTTTTCCCCCCTCTATGGACTAGGTAGCTCTCATTTGTAAAAATCCTGTAGTTTGGCAAAAGTTGGTTTGCATTGTATTTGTACTGTATTGTCATGTGTTTAAAAATCCCATCATTAGTTAGAGACTTGACAAGGAAGTTGATATTCCAAAGGAAGAAGTGATGTCCAATGGAAATAACTATTTCAGTGGATTTTATAAGCAGTCATTGGAGAAGCAAACATTTCTGGGCTATGCTGATTTTCAGTCTCCTGCACAGCTTCAGACCTCAGGGATGTAGATAATGAATGATGAGATTGTGTGGACTTTCTCTCCTTCAGGAGCATTGTAACCATGGATCTCAGATGCATCCAGGTCAAATGCTGACCTTATACAGAAATATAATATGGTCAGATAAAGAGCATGGGGCTAGGGACAGCAGGTCCTGGGTGCTGTTGCAGAAGCTGCTACTGATTAAGCTATGAGTAGTTGTGCAATTGATTTAGCCTTTCCTTGCCTCATTTTATTGGTAAGAAAAAGAAGAAAATAGAATTCATACTGATTCTCGATATTTTTATTCACCAGGGATTTCTTTCATCTCCCTCCCTCCCCATGTTTGTATACTGAAAAATTCGGGGGGCTGGTGCCATGGCTCAGGGGTTGATCCTCCACCTGCGGAGCCAGCATCCCATGTGGGCATCAGTTCTAGGCCCAGCTGCTCCTCTTCCAGTCTGGCTCTCTGCTGTGGTCTAGGAAAGCCATGGAAGATGGCCCAGGTGCTTGGGCCCCTACACCCACGTAGGAGACCAGGAGAAGGCTCCGTTCCTGGCTTCGGATCAGCACAGCTCCAGCCGTTGTGGCCATTCAGGGAGTGAACCAACAGAGGGAGGGCCTTTCTCTGTCTCTCCCTCTCACTGTTTATGGCTCTACCTCTCAAATAAATTTATAAAATCTTAAATAATTGGGGGGCCTCTGTTGTGGCATAGCAGGTTAGGCTGCCACTTGCAAACACTGGCATCCCCTAGGGGTGTTGGTTTGTTCCTGCCTGCTCCACTTCAGATTCAGCTCCCTGCTAATGTGCCTGGAGAAGCAACAGAGGATGGCCCAAATGTGGGAGACCCAAATGAAACTCCAAGCTCCTGGCCGGTGCCGCGGCTCAATAGGCTAATCCTCCACCTAGAGGCGCCGGTACACCAGGTTTTAGTCCCGGTCGGGGCGCCAGATTCTTTCCCGGTTGCCCCTCTTCCAGGCCAGCTCTCTGCTGTGGCCCAGGAAGGCAGTGGAGGATGGCCCAAGTGCTTGGGCCCTGCACCCCATGGGAGACCAGGAGAAGCACCTGGCTCCTGCCTTTGGATCAGCGAGGTGTGCCATTGGAGGGTGAACCAATGGCAAAAACGAAGACCTTTCTGTCTGTCTCTCTCTCTCACTATCCACTCTGCCTGTCAAAAACAAACAAACAAACAAACAAAAACAAACAACAACAACAAAAAAACTCCAAGCTCCTGATATCTGCAGTTATTTGAGGACTGAATCAGTGCATGGAACATCTCTCTACCTCTCCCTCTCTGTCTACAACTCCACCTTTCAAATAAATAAATAAATCTTTAAAAAGAGAGACAAAAGTGAGCTAACAAAATATATTCATTAGTAATCTGTTCATGTTATATTTTGTAATCATTAGTAATACGTAATACGTTCATGTTATGTTTATTGTTCATTAACATGCAAATATTTGTTATTAATAAAAGATATATGGTATATAATTTTTAATTCTATTTAGTATTAAATAATCAACTGACATTGGTTGAGTTGATACAATATCATCCAAAGTAAAGAAACTTTTTTTAAAGATTTATTTTTTTATTTATTTGAAAGACAGAGTTACAGAGAGAGGTAGAGCCACTGGTTCTCTCCCTAAATGACCACAATGGCCAGAGCTGAGCTGATCCAAAGCCAGGAGCCAGGAGCCTCCTCTAGGTCTCCCACATGGGTGCAGGGGCCCAAGGACTTGAACCATCTTCCACTGCTTTCCAGGCCATAGCAGAGAGCTGGATTGGAAGTAGGGCAGCTGGGACTCAAACTGGCACCCATATGGGATGCCAGCACTGCATGCCGGGGCTTTAACCTGCTGCACCACAGCACCAGCCCCAAAGTAAAGAAACTCTTAATTTGCCCAAGTAGTTTTTTGTTGTTGTTGTTTGTTTAGTCCTTAAGAACTAAGAGACTGCAGGCTGGGAATCTCTGCACCCAACTGATTATGCTTGCTTCCAAATCTGTGATCCAATGTTATTTATATTTATATTTAGTTCAGTGAGTTTTCAGGACTCAGTAGAGTGGCTCAGGAACAGAAATAGGGGTGGGCAAAGGGTCCCCAAACCTATTTTATACAGAGTATTCCCCCCTTTTTTCCTGATCCAAGTATTGAGTTCTGCTAAAGATGTTCTTTGAGGGGTCTTCGTTGTGGCACTGCAGATTAAGCTGCCCCCTGTGACACTGGCATCCCATTCGAGCACTTGTTCAAGTCCTGGCTACTCCACTTCTGATCCAGCTCGCTACTAATGCACCTGGGAAAAACAGTAGAAGGTGGCCCAAGTGCCTGGGCCCCTGCCACCCACGTGGGAGACCCAGAAGAAGCTCCTGACCTCTGGCTTCATCCAGGTCCAACCCTGGTCATTGTGGCCATCTGGTGAGCGAACCAGTGGATGGAAGACAACCCCCCCCCCGTAACTCTGCATTTCAAACAAACAAATGAAGTTTTTTTTTTTAAAGTTGACTATATTATTTGTAGAAAAGTTTCTCTACCTCACTGCTTTACATGACCATCCCATTACCATTGTCACACTGTCCTGCTTATGTGCCTGGGAAAGTAGTAGAAAGTAGCCCAAGTGCTTATGTTTCTTATGGTGTACCTGGCCACTCTTTCAGTGTTGGAATTTTTCATGGAGAGTAATTTTAGGAATTAAAAAAGTCCTGAGAAATCAAGTGCTCTGCTAAATATAAGACTAATACAAAATACATTTACATTTTTATCTTCAGATTTTACAATACACAGATTCTAAAATTTGGAAGGAATTTAAACTACAATATGCACTTGCTCTTTATCAATATAAAGTAATTATTGATATTTGAAACTTTTTTCTTCTCTAATCATTTTTGAGTGCTTTAGTACATATAATGTGTAGTGTAATATGCTACAAAATACTTATTACGGCAACGCAGTGACTATACGGTGACAATGATAAGATAAAATTTAAACATAGTAGCTTTTATATTTGGTTGAGGGAGTTAATGAACAACAAAATGTACTATGAAGAAAGACCTTGAATCAATTCAACTGTAAGAGTAGAGAAAACTTCATGAAATGTTTAAACATACTGTAATCCTACTCAAGCCCTGTCTTTAAGGTTTCTCCATTTCATTCATTTTGAATATGACCATCAGATCATCCTTTCTCAATTATATATTTCATTGCCTTCAAATTCTTAAAATATTTCACTCCACTAATATAAAGGTTTCAAATATATGTATTCAATGTATTAAAAATATTTTGGTATTCTGTCATCTCAGACTCTATTTCAAAGGTAATATTTTTAGATTTCATAACTAAGGCAATTTTAATATTTGAGAAAAACAGCAAACTGCATACACTTAAAACAATTTAAAAGCATCATAAAGACAATCATGAGTGCATAATATTTGTCTTTTAGAACTGTTACCAGGTGCTTAGCAATAAATTTAGGATATTAATAAGACTGTGGATTCTTGCCACGAATTCAGAGAATTCTGAATACTGGCACAAATAAACAAGGCGGCATGATAAGTTTTAAGTTCTTTATTCAGTGGGAGAAATGCATAAGGGAGGGAGTGTCCTATCTAAAAGTGAGAGGGAAATCTGGATTCATACTGAGCACCAGGAGCCAGCTATGTGGAGGAACATGCAGGCCAAGAAGCTTGGGGTGGGTGGCCCTAAGGCCATGTGCTCTGAAGACTCAGAGCAGGAAGGGTTTGCAATGGCTAAAGAGGGAAAAAAATGGCCAGGCGCAGGCCCAGTGTTCCAGGCCTTTAATCCACTTCCAAAGGGGAGTGGTTAATTAGTCTGATTGGCATGTGGATGCACTGGTGTGGTCAGGTAGGGGCATGAGGTCACACACGGGCATGGTGAAGGTGTTGTCTTCCAGCTCACAAACCTTATCAATTTTATCCTATATGCCTGCCTACAACAGAACCACTAAATCTTTGTACTTGGTTCTTTATTGAACATCATTAATTTTTATAGATTTACATCTTGTATAACAAAATAGTTTCAGTTTCAATGGCAACATCTTGCTTGAAGTGCATTTATTAACTGTATATTTAGTTTCCATGAACCATGGCATTATTAAAGGAAATATTTTTAAACAACATATTATTCTTATTTTTTAAAAATCCTTTACATTTTTATTTTTTAAAATATCTTTTTAATTATTAATGTAGAAAGAACAGATTTTATGCAATTTATAGGTACAAATACAGAAACAACCACAATTCCATCATTCCTCTGCTCCTCCTTACCCCCACGCCTCCATTCCTTTCTCTCCATAAGTTTTTGAATCTAAAAGCCACAGACTTTGCCTTATAATATTTGCAATACAAAGAACAGTTCATGGAATTGCAGAATCAGCAATCACAGTGGAGCTTTTTAACCTGCAGAAATTTAGGTTGTTCTCACACAAATAAATCAGATCTACTTTCCACAAGATCCCCAGATACTTCACAGGCTTATGAAATAAACATTCTCCTAGACCATAACTAGTTTCTGCTTAAATAATGCACTGAAATGTTCTCATACTCTGACAAGAAAATAAAGCATGTTTTCTCTTTTTGTTTAGAAATACAACACAGCAATAAAGCAAGTTTGGAGAATGAAATTAAAGAACAAATACAATGCATAAAGAATTCCAGGCCAGCAGCTTGGAGCTGCTACCAAGTGGGCTCCAGACCTAGCAAGTGCCTCCGCGCAAGGCAAGGCTTGAACCAGGCTCTTCCCGGAGGGGCAGCGGCAGGAACCGGTGGAGGCCAGCGCACCGCGGGCTGCATGGACAGTGGTGGACGCCAGGCAGATGCGGCGCTTCTCTCCAGGCACACACGGAGTCCCAGAGGCTGTGGCTTCAGGACCCACTGCCCTCGCTGCCCCTCCCCGCGCCGCCGCCTCCCTGGTCACCGCGCCCAGCGTGCCTGTGCCCAGACTGGCCCTCGCCCCTGTGCCCCAGCGGGGTGGCCACCGCCAGAGCAGGCGCGGGGGCAGGAACCGGCCTCCGTGATGAAGTTCAAGCCCAACAAGGCACGGACCTAGGGCAACGCAGACTTCTGGAAGCGTCGGCGAGACTGGGCTTCAGAGCCAGCAACACTCGCTCCCAAGACCAGTGCGTTGTCCCAGGAGGAGGAGTGGAGCCCGGGAGGAGTCTGGCGGTGCTGTAGTGAGAGGTTTACCAGAGGCTGGAGTCGAATGAAAACTAGGCAGACTCCTGGGCATATTTGAGAACCAAGCCCCAAAGCAGAGGACCTATGTTTGTGTTCTCATAGTCACCGCACTATCAGAAGACTGGGAAGACGCAATACAGAAAGGAAGAGACACTGGTCGAAAGCACAGGCTGCAGGCAAACTTCCCGGTGTCATAAACCTGTTTTTGCAGAATTCCTGCGAACACTAACGCCAGGTTGTCCCCCACACAGTGCAAACGCCAGTCCCTTCCCTCCCGGATAATAATGCCTTGTCTGCGTGCCATCTGCTGTGAGATGGAACTGGGCAGACCTCTGCCACCATGTGCAGTCTCATGGTGGGGAGGGGGGACTTCATCTTCCTTAGCAAACCTCTGCATAATGCTTCTAAACTACCTGGATTTGCTACGCAGCGATTTCAAACAATTTTCGTGTTTTTCAGATGCCTTCAAATCGTCTTTAAAAAAACCATTGTAAAATATTTAGTAAACCAAAACCATGTGGAAATATTTTAGATGTCTTCAAATCCCCCCATATTATTTTGGTTGTCATTTTTTTCACAGCAGTAATTTTTGTCCACTTAACATGAGCATCGTTTAATTTTCACATCTCATTATTATGGGTATATTTTCCCCTTAATTTTTTTGTTATTCATATCATTAACATATTAAACAAATCCTTCTATAGTGGGAATTAGTGAAAAATACATTTGAAATTAAAGGAAACCATCCTTCTCAAAACTTGCTTCATAAAACCAAATCTGTAATTCTTAAATTTGAAATGTGGGCTGTTTGTGTTTGGTTCAATAACTATTTTGACCCCCGTGGCTCTTTGGGGAATTTATCGAATCTGTCATCATAGCTGCCCTCATGGCACTAGATAGCTGACACGACTGCACCACAGGAAGCATCATTCTAAAGAGTTGGTGAATTTTAGGGAAATACTGTTAGCAAAATGCATGTATGAGTACATCACAAGAGTTATTTAGCACACTCAATCACCATTTCCCTGTATAATTGTTTTACATAGAATACTGCAAAATGCTATTTCCCTCAATGTAAATTAAGTAAAACATATTTTCAGTTTTTAGGTTTAGTGATGTGGCAGGGACTATTCCCCTAAGATAGAAAAATCATTGGCTAGGGGCTGGCACTGTGGTGCAGCAGGTTAACAACCTGGCCTGAAGCGCCAGCATCCCATATGGGCACCAGTTCTAGTCCCAGCTGCTCCTCTTCTGATCCAGCTCTCTGCTATGGCCTGAGAAAACGGTAGAAGATGGCCCAAGTTCTTGGACCCCTGTACCCACATGGGAGACCTGGAAGAAGTTCCTGGCTCCTGGCTTTGGATCGGCGCAGCTCTGGCCATTGCGGCCAATTGGGGAGTGAACCATCCGATGGAAGATCTCTCTCTCTCTCTCTGCCTCTCCTCTCTCTGTGTAACTCTGACTTTTGAATAAATAAACAAATAAATTAAAAAAAGAAAAATCATTGGCTAAAGGCAGAAATGCTAGGGTCTTTCCAGCAGGGGCTTTCCAAGAACAAGGGGGCAGAGGGAATGTTCTGTTCCAAGAAAAGCCATCTTGCAACCTCAACAGTTTTTAACATACCTATTTGCAGCCTTGCAACAATTATATAGGCAGTGCTGTAGCCCTAGAATATCTAATCAAAATATGTATAACCAAATATGTAAAAGAAAACTCACAGTTGGTGCCCTGTTTTGTTCAGTGCCCAGTCTCTGGATACAAATCCTCTGGTTCTGCTGGCATAAAATAGGGAATAAAACCTGCTTCCTGCTAAGAGCCTTGATGGCCTGCTTCTCTGTCCAAGTTTCCTGCTATAGTGGCACCCCTTCAGTTGATATTCCATGCTTACTAATAACTGGAGGATTGGGGTCTGACCTTGTACCCAGCCATGATGACTGCACTGCAGTGGAGAAATGAAGCCTTCTGCTGTTCAGTTGTTACAGACAAGGGCTGCTCAGATCTCATTTTTCTAGGTGTGAGGCACCCAGACATACTTGAGCTTAGGATTATCCTCACATGCCTTTATCCACACTCAAAGTATCCCATCTAGACCACAAGAGTACTTTGTGGGAGACTTCTGCAGTGCCCCACCAGGTCAGAAAGGAAGGGAGAAAAAAGCCTCTGAGTAAGGTGTGTGGCGGGTGAGGGTAGGATCATTTTTATGTAGACTTCAGCTTTTTTAATTGATTTGCTGACACAGTAGAAACTACCCAACATTGTGTTTTTGTAAACATGAACTTTTCCAACCAGCTAGCTGCCAACCCATGTTCTGTCAAGCACACCATCGTAGAAATCAGCAAAACTGAATGGGGAAATGATCATTGTACCCACTGGATAATTTTGCATGGTTTCATTTGAGATAATTGGTAAGAATCTTAACATTTTACATTTGGAAACTTCAAATAAAAATGGAAGTAAAATTTAAAAGAAGTGTAGTAATTTAAAAGGTTAATCATTTTTTAACTTTTATTTATGAATATAAATTTCCAAAGTACAGCTTATGGATTACAATGGCTTTTCCCCCAATAACTTTCCTCCCACCTGAAACCCTCCCCTCTCCCGCTCCCTCTCCCCTTTCATTCACATCAAGATTCATTTTCAATTATCTTTATTTACAGAAGATCAATTTAGTATATATTAAGTAAAGCTTTCAACAGTTTGCACCCACACAGAAACACAAAGTGTAAAATACTGTTTGAGTACTAGTTATAGCATTAAATCATAATGTACAGCACATTAAGGACAGAGATCCTACATGAGGAGTAAGTGCACAGTGACTCCTGTTGTTAACTTAACAAACTGACACTCTTGTTTATGGCATCAGTAATTACCCTAGGCTCTTGTCATGAGTTGCCAAGGCTATGGAGGCCTTTTGAGTTCACCAATTCTGATCATATTTAGACAAGGTCATAGTCAAAGTGTAAGTTCTCTCCTCCCTTCAGAGAAAGGTACCTCCTTCTAAAAGGTTAATCATTAATCACTAAAAGGATATGAAGATTTAGCTTTTAAAAATATAGTGTGAAATTCCATAAAATATTATTCTAGAAATAAGATTTAATAGTTGATTGAAATAATTTAATGGACTGTATAATAAGTATGTTAGTTAGACAAATAATGATGAGTATATATATGCTGAAAAATTAAATTTTCTTGTATGTGGCATTATTTAGCATTGTCAGATGATAAATCCATTAATATGTAGATGTTAGTTCTCCCCTATTTTCTTCTATTTCCTTATATTTACCCATATTTCTCTTTTCTTTACCATTTTACCCTCATCTATCTTCACAATTTTCTCCTCTCGTTCATTTTAGTGATTTCCAAAGAAAAGGAAAATTGCAAAATTCTATTCAAAGACTGAAATTAAAAGGAATTATTTGAAGTGAATTTCAAAACAGGAGGTGTGCTATTTTAATGTACAATAAAATATTATTGACTTTTTAATTGATTCAGTAAAAGGAAAACAGGAAGACTCAGCTGAAAGATGGGAGTGGAATATCGGAAAGGAAGTGCAAACTAGGGTATCTTTCTCTCATTCCTATAAACTCTCAAAAAAAAAAAAAAAAGCCTTGCCCTGAGCAGGTAGCAAGATAAAAGTAATCATTGTTCCTATACTGTGCCCTTTTTAAACAAATTCTGAATCACATGTCAGAAATCTATTTAAAATTGCTAACTCATAAAATCCTAAATAGCATACACCTGATTCTTTTAATATCTGCCTATGGGCACTCTCCCCTTGAAGGTTTTCCTTTTATCAGAAACAATACATCACAACAACCAAATACATCCAGTGCAAGAAAAGTACTGCATAATGTAGAAGAATCTAAAGGACAATCCTGAGGAAAAAACTTCCAGCAGACTCTTGCAAATAAGTTTTTCTCATAGAGAGTAGGAGTCATACTTTAAAATATGGTTTAATCTGGTGTCCTTTGTTAAACCTTTATCATAATCATTCATACATTCCAGAGGAGATGAGATACTATAAACTTCTACATAGAAACTACCAGTGCTGATACTTCTAGACACACTAATGGAAAACAGACTTGGGGTTTCCATGATTTTCACCCCTTTTAATCAATGCTATTATTTAAAATCCTTTATTCAATGTCCTCCCCACACATATTTTTTTCTATATTTATGTTAAGCACAAACTAGAGAAAGGAAAGTCAATTAAATGGAAAAAGATTTCAAACCTTAAAAACTTTTATAACCCGAAGGCTGTAAATAAAGATGATGTTGGATTTGCAGTTTTGGCAGAATTAATCAGTCCCTAAACTCAGTGCATAATGTTGAGCTCAGATAACTTGGGCAAAATAAGATACACTTGTCTTTTTTTAAGATTTATTTTGTTTATTTGAAAGAGAAAGGTAGAGACAGAGAGAGAGAGGTCTCCCATCCGCTGGTTCACTCCCCATAGGGCCACAATGGGTGGAGCTGTGCCAATCCAAAGCCAAGAGCCAGGAGCTTTGTCTGGGTCTCCCACATGGGTTCAGGGGCCCAAGGACTTGGGCCATCTTCTACAGCTATCCCATGCCATAGACAAGAGCTGGATCAGAAGAGGAGCAGCTGGGACCAGAACCAGTACCCATATGGGATGCCAGCACTTCAGGCCAGGGCTTTAACCTGCTGCACAACAGCAGATACACTTGTGTTTTAGTGATAATCTGTTAAAAATAACTCAGAGATGGTAGAAATGTCTTTCTACTTCAGCTGCTAAACCGTAAGAGGAAGATAATATCTTTAGTTGCACAAAGTTGTTATGAGTATTCTATGAGAATATATAGGGTGCCTAGGACATCATTTTTTAAAAATAATTTTTACTTTAGTTTCAGAAAATGGGGTGATTTTAATAGTTGCAATTTTAGTTATATTTAGCAAAAAATAAAGAAAATTTAAAACTTCATATTCTTGTCATTCAGAATAAAGCACTTTTGAAAATCTTGCATTAGCTTTTTGTTTCATCATTCTATAGTTTTTTAAAAAATGAAATGCTCATCATACAAAATTGAAATAGTAGAAAATATAAATTGATTTAAATCACAGCAAAGAAACTGTTATCACCCATTTAAAGTGAACATTATTATAACTACATAGAGCTATAGGATAGCACAATTAGAAAAAATATACAAAGTTTAAAACTGTCTTACCCAACATCTTAGCCTGGAGTTCCTCTTTAGAAAGTTTAACCCAAACTTCTGATCTCTGAGGAAATTTTGTGTTACATTTCCATGCTGTGATTTTTATTTCCACATCACATTCCAATATCACTATTGATAGCCCAAAAGTAAATCACTGCTTTGGGTTTTATAACCCATTATATTCAATTACATTTGCAGTTTTTATTTTATATCAATAAAATATCTTTTAAGTCTTTGAATTATTGTTCTGTTTTCTTTCTACAGCCAATATGTTTTATATGCTTAAAACATAAACTTTTCCTGAACTAGGTTATTTTAAATATCATATGTAAATGACAATCACCATGCCAACCGTATGTTTTTGTTTACGCTGTATTTGGAGCTATTGCTGTCTTTTCAACATTATATGTATGGTGGAGAGAGAAACATTTACCAAAGTAATATACTTCAATAAATGTTTTTGGTATAAAACAATACTGGAAACTTTCAGAGTGGACATTGTGTCACAATGGGTTAAGTCACTGCTTGCAACACCCACATACCATATAAGCAGAGTCCTACCTCTGCTTCTAATACAGCGTCCTGCTAATGACCTTAGGGGCACTAGATGATGACCCAAGTACTAGGGTTCTCATTAGTACTAGATTGTTATCATTATAAAAACTTGAGAGTTGAATAAATTTTATTAAAGTCATAGATCACACTACACACACATGTACACACACATACATATTCTGTCATGTGGAAACTGTCATATAATTCGTGTTTTTATCCTGTATTATCCTTCTTATGTGCTTAACAAGACTATAGGTTTTAGAAGAGTAAGAAATAAAGGCAAACAAATGAATTCCTCTCAACATAAATTTTATTTTAATTTTTATTATTTATTTGAAAGGCAGAATCACAGAGAGACAGAGAGATGCTCCATCCACTGGCTCATTAAATAATGGGAAGGGTTGGACCAGACTGAAGCCAGGAGCCAGGAGCTTCCTCTGGGTCTCCCACATGAGTGCAGGGTCCCAAGGACCCAAGCCATCTTCCACTGCCTCTTAGACACAACAGCAGGGAGCTGGATAAGAAGTAGAGCAGTCAGGACTTGAACAAGCAGCCACAAAGGATTCTGGTACCACCACAATGCCATGCCACTCAACATACATTTAACACAATTAGAATTAAAGGAGGCACCATCCACATAAGGAAGAGTCACACTTAACTAGTTGCCAAACTGGGATAAAACCACAAACATCTTAAAAAATAACCCAGCCTTCTTTTTCATCTGTCTCATGTTTTAATGATGTTCCTTCTCAATTTCTGTTCTTTTGTATAGATCCAGGCAAAATTCCCTCTTAATTAACATTTTTATTAACTAATCACTATGGACTGTTTTAGCTGCTATTTTATCATATAGCTATTTTTTAACTATTCCATTAAAGAAATACTGAACATTATCTCTAAATTTATCCTTTATAGGTATTTAATAATTCCCAGCAAAATTCCATGAAGTTATAGCAATCATTTTGTGAAAGCTAGTCAGGCATCTATTTCACCCAAACATAAAGATATTTTTTTATTTTTTGACAGGCAGAGTGGACAGTGAGAGAGAGAGACAGAGAGAAAGGTCTTCCTTTGCAGTTGGTTCACCCTCCAATGGCCACCGCGGCCAGCGCACTGCGGCTGGCGCACCGCACTGATCCGATGGCAGGAGCCAGGAGCCAGGTGCTTTTCCTGGTCTCCCATGGGGTGCAGGGCCCAAGCACCTGGGCCATCCTCCACTGAACTCACTGGCCACAGCAGAGGGCTGGCCTGGAAGAGGGGCAACCGGGACAGAATCCGGCGCCCTGACCGGGACTAGAACCCGGTGTGCTGGCGCCGCTAGGCGGAGGATTAGCCTAGTGAGCTGTGGCGCTGGCCGGCAAAGATAAAATTTAATGCCAATACCGAGTTCAGTTTTTGCTAGAAGTCTAATCTTTGAAATGGGTAACCTCAAGAAATCATTATCTAACATATCCAAGATTTTAGCCAAAGTATTGGAAACATTTACTAACATATTTCAATCATATATGTGCTATGTTATGTAAGATGTCATCAAGAGGCTCAAAACCTTGCCAACTTAAAATTGGAATTATGTGGTAGACATTAGGCATAACACTTAGGTCACCGGTGAGGATATTCATGTTGAAGTGCCTGTGTTTGGTTCTCATTCTTGTCTCCAGGTTCCTGCTAACTTGGGCCCTGGGAAGCAGTGGAGATGGCTCAGTTGGTTGGGTTTCTTCTACCCACATGGAGATCTGAATTGAATTTCCAGCTCCTAGTTATAGTTCTTGGTTGTAGGCAGGCTCTAGAGAGTGATGACAATAATGACAGTTCTCTGTCTTTCTCACTTTGTCTTTCTGTACTCTCACTCTCTGAATCTATGTGCATATTTTATGTGTGTCTCTCTTCCTCTCAAAATAATAAATAAATTTTCAAAGATTATAGTATCAGTTTCCATTTTTGAAATCAAGAGCTATAGAGATAACAGACAATTTTGTTAAATGTAGTAGTAGAAATATCCAATAAATTCAAATGTCATTAACTGGAAAAGACAACTTGGAAATTATTAAAATTAAATTTTTGGAAAAAATTATAATTATTATTACTGCCAATAAAAATGAGGTTGTTTGCTCTTCTGCATTTAATGATGCTTTATTCTGAAAAATAATGCCTGCTGCAAGCTTTGATTACAAATAAGCTTGGCAAATCTGCTTTATTTTGGTAACAGCAGTAAGTGTACATTTGGGAAGACAGGAATACAATTAACTCTTGGGAGCTGGGGACCATTATGTACTGCACCCAGTCAGTTAATAATATAACTGTAAATCTCACTGGATGACATAATATAAATATATAATTTTTCATATTCTACATAGAAGTTTTATGAACTAATTCTATTTTCGCAGTTCATTTATTTAAAAGGTACAGTGAGAATGGATTAAAGGGAGAGCAGAGAGGGAGAGGCAGAGCATACCTTCCAACCACTGGTTCTCCCCAAAATAATTACAATTGCCACAACCACTTAGTGGCTGCAGGAAGTGAAGAAGGAACTTGTTTGGATAACAGAATGAAAATGATGCAAGCAAAGGGAACTGCCAGGAGAAAGACCTGAGCAGACACATGTCCACAGTGTTTGATGTAGAGCAAGGAAGTGAATATTCTGGGGATGGAATGATAAGGGGTGAGCAGGAGATTCCAATGTCAAAAGAACCAAATGGTACGGGTCCTTACTACCCTTCTGCTTTTACTCCACATCAGATATAAGCCATAAGAGGGTTTTGAGCAGAGCAGCAACATGTTTTATGTCACAGCTTAGCGGGATCAGTATGGTACTGAGAAGAGACATAAGTAGGGGAAGGCAAAGGTTAAAACAGAAAATACTTAAAAGTTCATTATACTTTAAAAAAGTAAGATATCATTGTGGCTGTGGCCAAAGAGGAAGTTGTGGAGATGCTGGGAATGTGTAGGATTTTTGAAATACATTTGCAGGGCAACAGAAAAGATTGATGGTATACAGGGTGGCAGAGAAAAGAGACAAGGAATGTAGGAGAAACAGATTGGGGTGGATAAATTCAGGAGTTTGATGTTGACACACATTTGAAATGGCTAGACACCCAACTGGACATGCACAACAAAGCTTTGACTATGATTTTTTGAAGTTAAGTAACTAGTCCAGGAAGTAGATATAAATTTTAGAGATAGCATATAGATGGCTTTGAAGTGTTGACATTAAAAATGGTCACCATATTCTACCAGTCTCTCACCAGGCCACTTTTTGTTTCCCTAATCTAAGTGCATCCTTGACATATCTGAGACCATGTAACCGGGGGGAAAGGACTGCAGAATTCTTAGTTTCTTAACATATTCACTTCCATTTGTTTAAAGTTTCCTGAGATTTTTTCTCCAGCCCACAGGGCAGAGATACAGTTTTGATTAGAGATCTCATGATCTCTCATGAGAGCAGAGACTGTTGGTCTTCTCCATTTTGCTTTTTTAAAAGCACATATAAGGGGGATGGTGTGGTGGTGCAGTGGGTTAAGTAATGGTCTAAAGCACTGGCATCCAATATGGGCACCAGTTCAGGCACCAGATGCTCCACGTCCAATCCAGCTCCCTGCTATTGTGCCTGGGAAAGCAGAGGAAGATGGCTCAAAGACTTGGACTGGTGCCACCCACTTGGGAGACATGGATGGAGTTTCAGGCTCCTTTCCCTAGCTGTTGAGGACCTCCAGTAAGACTGACAGCTGATCTCCCAGCAGAAACCCTACAAGGTAGATGAGAATGGAGAGACATAGCACAAGTATTAAAAGAACAAAAATTAACCCAGAATACTGTATCCTGAAAAGTTCTCATTTATGAATGAAAGTGAAAAAAGACTTTCCATAACAAACAGAAATTTAAAGAATCGGTCACAACTCATATGTTCTTACAGAGGATGCTTAAGGACATTCTATACAGAGAAACATAGAAAAATAGTCATCATCATCAAAGAATATGAAAGCAGAAAACCTCCTAGTAAAATTACAATGGAAATCCAAAGCAAATTGGAATATTTATAGGAAAAATGACAGGGTCAAGTTGTTACTCATCGATAGTAACCTTGAATGTAAATGGTCTAAATTCTCCAATTAAACAATACAGATTGGCTGAAAGGATTTTTAAAAAAAACAAGACCTCTCTACTCACTACCCACCAAAAACAAAAACAAAAACAAAATGCACCTCAACAATAAAGATACATGGAGACTGAATTTACAATGATGGGAAAAGATATCCCATGCTATCAGAAAAGCCTGCAGTTTCTGCCAATCAAATATCAGACAAAATACAATTTAACACAAAAATCATTAAAAGAAACAAAGAAAGACACTATGTGATGATTAAGAGATCAATTCAACAGGAAGATATGTCTATAGTATATGTTTATGCACCCAATGCCAGGGCACCTGCTTATTTAAAAGAAATGTGAATGGATCTAAGGGATACATAGAGACAGTAATTATGGGGGACTTCAATGCCTCACATTCATCAACAGACAGATGAATTAGACAAAAAAATCAACCAAGAAACAACAAAGCTAATCTGCACCATGGTCCAAATGGACCTAAAATATCCACAGAATATTTTATTCCACAGTTGCAGAATACACATTCTTTTCATCAATGCATAGAAGCTTCTCTAAGTTAAAGCATATGCTAGGCTGCAAAACAACTCTCAGCAAATTCAAAAAAACTAAAATCATACCATATACCTTTTCTAAACACAATGAAATGAAGCTGGAAATTAACAACCTAAGAACCTGTAGAGAGTATACAAAAATGTGTGAATTGAATAATAAAAATGAATAAAAATAAAAATGATCAGGATCAGTGAAATCAAGAGCTGACTTTTGAAAAAGAAATAAAATTTATACACCACTGGGCCAATTAACAAAAAAGAGGGAGAACGCTGAAATGAATATGAAAAAGGAGATATAACAATGGATACCCAGGAAATCAAAATGAATCATTAGTAATTAACATAAACAGCTATATGCCAACAGATTGGAAAATCTAGAATAAATGGATAGATTCCTGGACACATGCAATCTACCAAAACTGAATCATAAAGACATTTAAAACATAAACAGACCAATAACCAAGACAGATTGAATCAGTAATAATGACCCTCCCAACAACAAAATAAACTTCAGAACCATATGATGTCACTGTTGAATTCAACCAGACTTTAAAGAACAAGTAATTCCAATTCTTATGAAGCTATTCAAAACAACTGAAAGCCAGGAAATCCTCCCATTCTCCCTCCATGAGGCCAGCATCACCTTAATTTCAAAATTAGAGAAAAATACAACAAAAAAAGAAGACTATAGACCAATATTCCTGATGAACATAGATGCAAAAGCCCTCAGCAAAATACTAGGTAATTGAATCCAACAATACATCAGAAAGATCATTTACGTGGATCATGTGGGATTTACCCCTGGTATGCAAGCATGTTTCAGATGAAACAAATCAATAAATGTGATACATCACATAAACAAACAGAATTATAAAAACCATATGATTATCTTAATAGATGCAGAGAAAACATTTGATGAAATACAACATCCTTACATTATAAAATACTTAAGCAAATTACTTACAGAAAGAACATGCCTTGAGACAAGCCAATTTATGACAAACCACAGCCAGCCTCATACTGAATGGGGAACTTTGGAAGTATTTCTGCTAATATCCTGAGACAGACAAGGATGCCCACTTTAAGCACTGCTCTTTAATATAGTTCTGGAAGTTTTAGTCAGAGGCATTAAAATGTGAAGAAATTAAATCAAAGGGATATAAATTGGAAAGGTGAAGTCCTATTACCCATTTGCAGATGTAATGAGTCCATACATAAAGGAACCCACTAAGAGATTACTGGAACACATAAGAGAGTTTGGTAAAGCTTCAGGATATAATACCAATAATCAGTAGTTTTTATGTACGCAGACAATGTCATAGCTGAGGAAGAACTTATAGGATAAGTCCCATTCACAATAGCTTCAAAAAATTTAAATACCTTGGAATAAATTTAACCATGGAGATGAAAGAAATAGAGGAAGACACAGAAATAAACATTTTCCATGTTCCTGGATTGCAAGTATTATCATCATCAAAATGTCCATACTACCAAGACAGAATTTACACACTCAACAGAATCCCAATTAAATATCAATGACATTCTCTGATCTAGAAAAAAATGATGTTAAAATTCATATGCACACCCAAGAAATTCCAAACAGCTAAAGCAATCTCAAACAACAAAACCAAAGCCAGAGGCATCACATTGCCAGATATCAAGACACACTACAGGCCAGCGACGCGGCTCAATAGGTTAATCCTCTGCCTGCGGCATTGGCACACCAGGTTCTAGACCCGGTCGGGGCGCCAGATTCTGTCCCGGTTGCTCCTCTTCCAGTCCAGCTCTCTGCTGTGGCCAGGGAGTGCAGTGGAGGATGGCCCAAGTCCTTCCTTGGGCCCTGCACCCCATGGGAGACCAGGAGAAGCACCTGGCTCCTGGCTTCAGATCAGCGTGGTGCGCCTGCCACAGCGGCCACTGGGGGATGAACGGAAAAGGAAGACCTTTCTCTCTGTCTCTCTCTCTCACTGTCCTCTATCAAAAAAAAAAAAAAAAAAAAAAAAAAAAGACGCACTACAGGGCAGGGAAGTTTTTATCAAAACAGCTTGGTACTGGCACATAATTAACATGTAGCTCAAGGGAACAGAATAAAATATCCAGAAGTCAATCCACACATTTACAGCAAGCTAAATTTTGACAAAGGAACTAAAATCAAACATTGGAGAAATGATAGTCTCTTTAACAAATGGGTCTGGGAAAACTGGATCTCCATGTGCAGAGGTATAATATCAGACCCATATTACAACTTTTTAAACTTTTATTTAATAAACATAAATTTCCAAAGTACAACTTTTGGATTATAGCGGCTTTTTTTCCCCCATAACCTCCTTCCCACCCATAACCATCCCATCTCCCACTCCCTCTCCCATCCCATTCTTCATCTTTTATAAAAATCAACTCAAAATGGATCAAGGATCTTAATCTATAACCTGATACCTTCAAATTAAGAAAGACAATGCAGAAACTGCAAGACATTGGCATAGGCAAAGACTCATTGGGAAAGATCCAAGCAGCACAAGCAGTTACAGAAAAAAATAGATAAATGGGTTTACATCAAGCTAACAAGCTCCTGCACTGGAAACACACTGGAAATACAACAAAGTGAAAAGGCAACAGTTAGGATGGGAGAAAATATTTGCAAACTACGCAACTGATGAAGGTTAATAGTCCAAAAGATATAAAGAGCCCAAGAAACTCAACAACAACAAAACAACCCAGTTAGGAAATGGGCAAAGGATTTGAACAGGCATTTTTTGAAAAATGAAGTTCAAATGGCCAACAGACACATGCAAAAATGCTTAGGACCACTAACCATCAAGGGAATCCAAATCCAAATCTCTATGATGTTTCACATCACCCCAGTTAGAACAGCCCTCATAAAGAAATCAACAAATATTAAATGCTGTTGAGGATGTGGGGGAAAAGGTTCCCTAATCCACTACTGGTGGGAATGGAGACCAGTACAGCCATTGTGGAAGACAGTATGGAAATTCTTCAGAAAGCTGAAAATAGACCTACCATTCAAACCACATCCCACTCCTAGGAATTTACTCAAAGAAAATTAAATCAGCATATGAAAGAGTTATCTATACCTCCTCTTATTGCAACTCAAATAAAAATAGCTATAGACTATTACACAAATCCTGGTTTTGTTTTGTTTTGTTTTGTTTTTTGCAACAAAATGGATGCAAGTAGAAACCATTATGCTCAATAAGTCAGTCCCAAAATGATGTTTTCCCTGGTTTGTGGTAATAGAGTACAAAACATGTAATGCATACGTATTTGCTTTGCGATCTACATAAAATTTTCCTGCACATAAACTGTTGAGAGGAAATTCCTTAAAGGTTAAATATACTTAATTATTATGTTGTAACCACACAAGAAATACTCAGATGTTACACAGCAATTGGTTCTATTTCATTGAAGTAAATTATGCATAACTAATTGACAAAAAAGTTGTATATGGTGAAATTGTCATTTTTCCATTCAATTGTAGTTTACAGTCACTTTGGATTTGCACTAAGCTGAGTCTTTTTGTTTTTTATTTGTTAAACTTCTTATTCATGGAAGTATTAAGTGTTTTAATATAATGTAAACTTAACTGGGAAAAAAAGAATCGTACATGGAGGCAGGTTGGGAGGGAAGAAGAATGGAAGGGAAGGATGAAGGGAATACCTTTGTGTTCTTACACTTAAAATAAAAAGGAACAAAATGAAAAAATAATTTTTCTTATTTACTAAGAAATCTTACTCATGAGCAAATGAGCTTCATGAACTCCTAGACAATGCCTATTTTTGTTTCCAATTCTAACTCAAACACTTGGAAGAAAATGTATGTACAATAACCTAAAATAAATAAATGAATGCACACTGCCTGTGCTCCTTCTCAGTCATCTTCCTACTCTACTTGTTTAGTAAAGATTGTAAGAATGTGCTAATAGTTTGAGAGGGGGTGGGAAATTGGGATCATTGCCTTAAAGGCTTCCCTTTGCACAGCAGAATTCAACCCCTTCCTGTTTAAAGATCAACATAACTCTGTCAACATGCTGGAGCAAAAAGTATAAAAATGTGGGGGTCAGAACAGTTCTATTCTCCCTTCTGTTGTTTACTTGCTGCATGACCCAGGAACTGAGCTTCTGTTTCCTAATCCGTGAAATGAAAATAGAACCACTTATCTCACTTCACTCATGCTTACACAGCTTTTCCAAGGATCATGTGTCACAATTCTGTAAGAAATATTTTTGAAATCCAAATTATCACTGATAACCAGGAGAGACACCTGTGCTTCTTCCTGAGTGTAACAGTACTAATGTTTTCCTCAGCTTCTGGCAAATTTAATTTTTCTCTACCTCAGTGGCTGTTTTCTGCCTTCAAACATGGAGAATATTCCCTCTTGTCTCCTGTTGTGTTTCATTCCACTTTTGTTTTCTCCTTCCCCAACAAACTTACTACCTTCTTTTCTTATCAGGTAATTTATCTATAAACCCTGATAGGTTCCTTTATACCAATTACATCAAATCTGTTCTCCAGACCTTCTCCTTGCCATCTTCTATGGCCATTATACTATCTCAAAAATTGAATTCACTCATTTACCAGTTTCTCCCAATTATCAAACACATAAAAACAATGGCCACACAATAAGACCACAGGCTTATCTCAGTAATGTTTGGAGAGAGTTCAACTCAGTTACCTGCCTTCCTTCATCACACTCTTCCCTTTTCCCTGTGTGTCCTCTGATGCAGATACACAAAATTACCTGTTCTCAGCTCCCAACTCCCTGGGGTCTCCCATATCCCAGGGTCTTCTGTAGCCCCCAAGCCTCCCCTAGAGTTTCCCTCCAATCCTGTTCTCCTTAAACCTCAACTGTACACCCACATTTTTATTCCCAAATCTCTCCAAGTGCAGACAAAACATGCTTTTCAGTTTCAGGGGACAACACTTGCTTTTCCTCCCGGGTCTACCTCCCATACCTTGATGCCCAAGTCTTCCATCATCTTCCCATGTTCCTTGGCCCCTCATTCTCAGCAGAAAATCCTCCACTTCTCCTATCTCCTTGGCCCCTAACTCTGGTCAAGCTTTGCTTGCACCCAGGTTTCTCCCCACTCCTGTGAGGCTCCCCCATTTGCCTCTCGTGTGGCGGGATGGGGGTCCACCTCACTGCCCACCTGGCCCACCCATCTCCCAGGCTCAGGTGACCTGAGCTTGCCCCTTGGGTTGGGGCCTCCAGGCCACAGCCAGCCCTGGTAGGCCTGGCCGACTCACCAGTTGCTCATGTGCAGGAGGAGCAACCAGCCAGGTTCAGCTTGAAGCCAGGCAGCCTCTGCATCTTGAAGACCAGGAAGTTTGTGCCAGCCGTGGCCAGGCAGCTGAACTTGAGCGTCAGCTCCATGTCTATGTCCATAACCTCTAGGCTGGAGGCTGCACACACAACAGACACTGCCTCCACCACAGACCCGCAATCATTGCCACCGCAATCATCGCCACAGACTTGCTCATTGCTGCTACCGTCAACCCGCTTCTCTGCTGCTACTGAGACCAACCGGCACTTCTCACACACCCCGCTGCTGACCCGCGCTTCTTAGAGGCCAGCTCTGAGCTTCTCTGCCAAGGCAGACCTGTGGGTCTCTTTCGGCCCCACACAGACCCAGGCCTCACCCCCAACACAGGACACCTGCACCAGTAACAACACAGATCCCCGCATCACCGACCCCGGAAACGCACACTTCAGCGCAGCACCCCAGGCAGATCTCTCATCTCCACCGCCTTCCGGCGCTGCAAGCTCGCCGACCCGAGCATCTCTGACGCCGAGCAGCGCGTCTCTGCCGCCCACGGGCGATTCAACCCCACCGACCCGACCAGGGCTTCCTCGCTGCCACCGACGCAGATCAGTGCTTCACCGCTGCCAGACCCAGGCTTGTCATTCGCCACCGTCGCTGACCCAATGCCTTCGCTGAGGCTGACACGCCAGCAATACTGACGCAATGCCTCAGACCCGCGCCGCGGACCCGACGCTGCAGCCGCCACCAACCCAATGCTAACCCGCTGACTGGCCCAACACTGGATGCCCGTGCCACCGTCGCCAACGCCGCCGCTGACCCGACCTGCACACCCACGCTGACCTGCCGCCGCCACCGCTGACCCAACGCTGCCACTGATACCTACGTGACGAAACGCTGACCTATAGCTGCAGACCCGCGTCGGTCAGTTGCCTCCCCCAACACTGACGTGATGCTAAGACCCGCGCCGCTGACAGGACGCCACCGCCCCAACAACCCGATGCTGACACACCTACGCTGACCTCAAGCAGACCCACTCCGACCCGCTGCCTCCACAGACGCTGACCCAACACAGCGCTGCAGATCCCCTGCCGCGGCACCCACCTACCCGCTGCCAATACAAACACGGTACCGCAGACCCACCCCGACCCAACGCTGCAGACACAGGCTGACCCGCTGCCTACCCTACACTGACGGGCCACTGACCCCACGCTGACCCCACGCTGACCTGCCGCCGACCCGACGCCGACCCGACGCTGACCCCTCGCTGACCCGCCACCGACCCGACGCTGACCCGCCGCCGACTAAATGCTGACCTGACGCCGACCCGACGCTGACCCCACGCTGACCCGCCGCCGACCCGACGCTGACCCGACGCCGACCCGATGCTGACCCCACGCTGACCCGCTGCTGACCCGACGCTAATCCCTCGCTGACTCGCCGCAGACCCGTCGCGGACCGGACGCTGACCTGCCGAGACCTGACACCTCAGATCCACACTGACCCGCCACAGACCAGACGCCGGCCGACACGGACCCCACGCTGACCCCACGCTGACCCCACGCTGACCCGCCGCCGACCCGACACTGACCTGACGCCGACCCAATGCTGACCCCTCGCTGACCCGCCACCAACGGGACGCCGACCCGACGCTGACCCGACGCTGACCCCACGCTGACCCGCCGCCGACCCGACGCTGACCCGATGCTGACCCCACGCTGACTCGCCGCAGACCTGACACCTCAGATCCACACTGACCCGCCACAGACCAGACGCCCGGCGACACGGACCCCACGCTGATGGGATGCGGACCCCATGCTGACAAAACGCAGCCCGACTCTGACCTCACGGTGATGCGAGGCCAACTCCACGCTGACCCGCTGCTGGCCCCAGCTGACGCATTACCAATGGCGACCTGACGCTGACCCGCTGCCGACCCGTGCCAACCTCACGCTGACACAACGCCAACCCTATACCTCGGATTTTGTCATAAAGTATTGTTATTTTATAATTTGACCTCTTTGAAAGTATATGATTTTGATATTTTATGCTATTTTACTTGTTTGGTAAGTTTTAGTTCCCGTCTCACTACTCATCTTTTTGTTACATTTGCCTTGATGTTTTATGTGGATTATTCGGTTTCTGATGCTAATACTCCTACTTAACGTTGCACTATTGGCCCTCTCCGTAGCCTTTGAGTATTTCTTCTGTTCCTGAGGATGCCACTTTCCTCTTCCAAAATGCCGGAAAAGGTCACGATGTTGATACTACATCGAATCTGTTATCTTGTTCATAAGATTTCAGACACATATTCAGAGCCCTGTCTTCTGAGTTTAGAGTGAAGGTTGCAGCTTTTTCCTGACAGTTTCATTCTCAAGTAATGTGCTCCATAACTCTTTTTTAAAATCACCCATTCTGTACTATGAACCCTGCTTCATAAGAAAAGGGAGCGCAGATTAGTGACGACAGATGAAAACTGCATAAACTAGCTTATTTGATTAAAAACTTGTCACTGGAATCCTCCATTAGCATTGGAAACACTGGATTGCATTACAGCCCACTTACCCACTTGTGTACTCTAGTCAATTAAGTGTATTATGACAGTACCTGCAGATTTAATTAAAGCCTCATGAACTATAAAATCGTTTACAGGTATGCTTGTTATTTTTTTCAATCTAAAATGCATCTTTTATTTTTTTCTTGCTAATTGTGTCGTCTTTTCAGTTTTGAAGTATAGTTGGCTCTTAGAATACAAAAGTTACATACCAGCCAGCGCTGCGGCTCAATAGGCTAATCCTCTGCCTGCATCATCGGCACACCAGGTTCTAGTCCCGGTTGGGGTACCGGATTCTGTCCTGGTTGCCCCTCTTCCAGGCCAGCTCTCTGCTGTGGCCAGGGAGTTCAGTGGAGGATGGCCCAAGTCCTTGGGCCCTGCACCCCATGGGAGACCAGGAGAAGCACCTGGCTCCTGGCTTCGGATCAGCATGGTGCACCGGCCGTGGAGGCCATTGGAGGATGAACCAACGGCAAAGGAAGACCTTTCTCTCTGTCTCTCTCTCTCACTGTCCACTCTGCCTGTCAAAAATAAAATAAAATAAATAAATAAATAAAAGTTACATACCTTCTGGTTCAACCAACCGTCGATTGCAAACACTCAAAAAATAATTTGCATCTATACTGAACATGTACAGATTTTTTCCTTGTTATTCCCTAAACAATACTGTAATGCAAATATTTACATAGTATTTATATTGCATTAAGAATTGTAAGTATCTAGAGATTATTTAAAGTATAAAATAGGATTGTATAGGTTATATGTAAACAGTAGCTTTTGATTTTGGTATCCATGGGGGATCCTAGAAACAATAATCACTGTGAATACCAGGAGACTATTGTTATTATGAAAATTTTAGCATGTTTAGTTAAGAGCTTTATTTACTTAGTAACATAGAGAGTCTGTTCTTAGGTATCAGTCCACTTAATACAGAGTTGTAGTTGTAAAATATGTTTTATGTAAAGAGGCAACAAAATACGATAGGCTCATGAAAGTGTCATTGGTAGGAAAAGTGTTAGGGAAGCAGTATTGGGCTGTTATTAGAAAATCCTCTGTTAACACAGCATGCTTATAGGGAAGGTAACTAGGTATCCAGGGACAGGTGTGATAAGGAAAGTTTTAAACATATAATCGCTTGTTTTGAATTTTGAATCATGTGGGTAATTTTCTTTTTAGAAAAAAAATGTAAAAACTTTATAACGTAGATTATTTTCTTAAAATTCTCATGTGTTCCCTGAGAAACCATCCATAAATCATTGAAATGCAGGATGAGGTATATACCTCAGTTGATCCTCTGATCAAAATTAATCAAGTGTGTGTGTGTGAGATTTTGTCTTTTTTTTTTTTTATAGGCAGAGTTAGACAGTGAGAGAGAGACAGAGAGAAAAGTCTTCCTTCCATTGGTTCAACCCACAAATGGCCACCACGGCCGGCGCACTGCACTAATCTGAAGCCAGGAGCCAGGTGCTTCCTCCTGGTCTCCCATGCGGGTGCAGGGCCCAAGCACTTGGGCCATCCTCCACTGCACTCCTGGGCCACAGCAGAGAGCTGGCCTGGAAGAGAAGCAACCAGGACAGAATCGGTGCCCCAACCAGGACTGGAACCCCAAGTGCCGGCGCCACAGTTGGAGGATTAGCCTAGTGAGCTGTGGCACCAGCCCAACATTTTGTTTTTTTTTATGTTGATTTCTACCTTTCCTTATTACCATTGTGCTGCATATTCAACATGTTCTGAAGGATCTCTGTCCTTATTATGTTGTACTATGCAAATTAGCAGTAAAACTAGTATTCAAACAGTACTTTACACTTTGTGTGTGTGTGTATGCAATCTGTTGAAATTTTTACTTAGTATATACTAAGTTGATCTGTATAGAAAGATAATTAAAAATGAATCTTAATGAAGAATGGGAGGGGGAGGGAGTAGGAGATGGGATGGTTTGTAGGTGGGAGAGTGGTTATGGGGGGAAAACCATTATAATCCAAAAGTTGTACTTTTGAAATGTATTTTTTTTAAGATTTATTTATTTTACTTGAAAGTCATAGTTACACAGAGAGAGAAGAGGCGGGGGGGGGGGTGCCTTCCATCCACTGGTTTATTCCCCAGATGGCTTCAACGGCCATAGCAGAGAGCTGGATCAGAAGTGGAACAGCCGATCTCAAACTGGCACCCAAATGGGATGCTAGCACCTCAGGCGGTGGCTTTACCTGCTATGGCACAGCACTGGCCCCAGAAATTTATATTTATTAAATAAAAGTTTAAAAAAAAGAACACACAAAGAGTGGGCATTTAACCTGGTAGTGTCCCATATCAGCATGCCTAGGTGTGATTCCCGGCTCTGGCTCCTTACTCCAGCTTCCTGCTAATGCAGACTGAGAGGCAGCAGTGATGGCTCAAAGAATCAACTCCTTTATTCAGATAGGAGACCTATATTGAGTTCCCTGCACGTAGTTCTAGCCCCGACCCCTGCTAGCAGTTTCAGGAGTTTGGGAAATAAACTGGTGGATGGGAAACCTTCCCCATTTTGTTACTCTGCCTCTCAACTAAGTAAAAATAAAGTGAAATAAAATAAAAAAATAATGCAGTATAGCAGAGTGTGGCTTTTTCAATAGTATTTCTCAGAAGTTTTTAGAGGGAAGAATTGGATGCATTGTTGAGAAAATGCTTTATCTGTTTTGCTTTTGTTGTTGTTGACCTTAAGCCATCACAATTCATAAGAAGGCACACAGGTTGGTAAATGTTAAAACAAAGATACATACATGCTTATACTCCTCCCAGTTGTAATGTATTCTAATAAGCTAAAATGTAAACTATTTTACTTTTTCTAAAAATTAGTATAATTTTTCATCAGCTAGACAATGAAAAACAGTTAAAGTGGAATATATGTATTACAAAAAACTAATTTTACTGGAATGCAAGGAAAAGTGATCATATAAAGGCATATTTTTTTCTTTACTCCAGTAGGTGGTTTGTCCACATCCATGTAATTTTATATAGATGTATTCAGAGGCTTTAGCATGAGATGATGGCATGCCAGTTATGTCGATGCCTTTGATCCAGTGTGTGCTGCAAAGCCAGGAATGGTATAGTGCTCCATGCTGTCCTCTGCAGCAATGGCTATATTGCTCCCAGGCATCAACAGGCAGCTGTACTTGTAAAACATGTATTTTTAAAATATGATAGATGGTTGTGTTATTACCATTGTCCTATCAAAAATTCTTAAAATACAGGAATGGTGCTTTTAAAGTAAATATGAAATAATGCTGCAACTTTTTAATTTTGCTGCAGAATTTTAACTGAGAATATTTATCAGGAGTAGTCAGGATATTAAAATGCTTTGGATTTATTGCCATGTCTTTTTAAGGGAATTTACTACCCTCATTTTTTTATGTACACAGTATGCATATTGTCTTCGGCATTCCCTTGAGGAGTTATGAAATAGTACAGGTGAATATACTGAGGAAAACCCACAGGAAGCACCAAAAGTTATTTCATTGACTAAATTATGAAACATCTCAACTTTGCACTGTCCTGTTGAGGTCATCTGCCAAAAATAGTTTCCTAAGCCAAGTTAATTGCGAACTGTTATGATCTTACTGGCATATGCTCTTTGGATTTTAATTGTCTTAATTCATATTACTCAGTGAGCCTTGATCTTGATGATATATCACTGGGATTTTTTAAAATCCCAGTAATTTTTATTGAGTCAAAATTCATTTTGTGAACTTTCATCTCAATTTCTCCACCACCTGAGACAGACTACCCATAGTATACAGCTCCTCTCTTCCTTCTGTCACTTTGCCCTTTCTGGGAATGTCTTGTGTATTTTTCAGTTCCAGGAACTAAATGCAAGGCAGTTTTACTAACAATAAAAGTT
Organism: Oryctolagus cuniculus; assembly: GCF_051225735.1. Taxonomy (NCBI): domain Eukaryota; kingdom Metazoa; phylum Chordata; class Mammalia; order Lagomorpha; family Leporidae; genus Oryctolagus; species Oryctolagus cuniculus. Next base: position 27,051,111 of record NC_142885.1, read on the forward strand.
TGAAGGTAGGTATATGGTCTTGTACTAGGTCTTTTTTAATTTAAGTTATACAAGTATTATGTATTTCTTATATATAGATTTAGGAATATAAATGATACTTCCCACTTACACTCCCTCCCACCCATGCTCCAACCCTTCTTCTTCCCACATCTGCTATTCCCACACTTTTTTTTAAAGATTTTTATTTATTTTTACATGTTGAGTTACAGGCAGTGAGAGGGAGAAACAGAAAGAGAGGTCTTCCATCTGATGGTTCACTCCCCAAATGGCCACAATGGCCAGAGCTGGGCCAATCCAAAGCCAGGAGCCAGAAGCCTCCTCCAGGTCTCCCACCCAAATGCAGGGGCCCATGCACTTGAGCCATCTTCTACTGCTTTCCCAGGACATAGCAGAAAGCTAGATCAGAAGAGAAGCAGTCGGGACTAGAACCAAAGCCCATATGAGATGCCAGTACCACAAGCAGAGGATCAACCTATTGCACCACAGCACCGCCCCCCCCTTAAGTTTTACATATTTTCAGTTTACTTAATGATCATAATGTTAACCGTACACTAAGTAAAGAGTTCAACAGTAAGAAGGAAAAAAGCACTGTTCCTCAACAGAAGAGACACTAGGTCTAGACACTTGTCTGCCTTTACTTTCATCAAGCTTAGGTTGAAAATGAAAGAAGTGCTCCAGATATTACCATAGGTAGGTAGAATCCATCTTGTGAATGCATTCTAGAAAAGTGGCACTTGGCATTAACTGGGTCACAGACTCCTTTTGAAAATCTGCTGGAATCTATAGTACCTATACACAGAGAAAAGTACATGTGCGAAACTGCTTGTGTCTAATCTTAGGAGGTTAAAACACGTGCAGCAATGCAAGTAAGAATCCTTGACCTGCAGTTCGCTGGCAGTAGGAACTGAATAGAATAGCGTTCATTTTTGCATTGGTTAATGCCATTTTCTTATTTCTGTGTGATTTACAGTTGAAATCCCTAATTATCCTTTTTTTCCATATTCCTTACCCTCCTAAATCCCCAAATGTTGGTTTTTGTATCTCAACAGAGGATTTTGCTTTGTAGTGGATGTTGTAATACCAACAAAGTATACATTTGAGGCAATTCCAAAAATAATCATCAGTGATGGCAAATTTAGATGGGAAGCCAAATTTGAAATCACTAACAGATGAATATTTTTCATAGCTGGCTGTTTGACCAAGAAGAATTAAACATTTTTAATATTGAATTTTGCTAGAATATATTATAGAGCTTGCTATGGTACTCCTCACTTCTCACCACGCTCACCAGCAGGTGTGGAAAAAACTCAAGCCAGTTCTCAGTATTTGAGTTGTCTTCATTCTAGTCCAGGGAGGCCTACTTCAAAAGCTGGGTCTAAAAGGTCTTTAGCTTTTATCTAGAACAGACAACATGCTTGAGAATGGTCCTTTAATTTTTTTGTTTCAGTTGACATTGACACAGTGGGTCAGATTTGTCCCAAAGCACCATGTCTAAACAGCTTCCTTTATGTGATTCTAATTGGGTTTCTTTCTCGGGAGAGTCAAATTAGGGCTCCTGCAAATTGGAGCTGCAGTGCTTCCAGTTAATAGTATCAAAACAGTTCTGCCTCTTGAGGCATGTAAGACAGCCACTTAGAGTTTGTTCCTACTGACTTTTGACAAATGGCCCTTCTCTGACTCTACCTAATAGACAGTATTTGTTTTTCTTCTGGATCTGTGCCAAAACTGTGGTTTTTACTTAAGCACCTTGCTTGTGCTTTATTTTCTTTGCTTTTGACTTTGGTTTGCCATGAATCTGTTTGTTCAAATGCAATCATGAATTATCTGGTATTCCTGTTATCTCTAGCATACATACATAATGACACCTGGTTTACACAGATTCATTCCAGTAGAATGAATGCAACAGAACATTGAACACCTGAAACTTCTGTAGGTCTGTTTGTGAAGAAAATGTGTGGTAGATCATTTACATTGGACATTGTAACAATAAAATTAATTAGCAATGACAGGGTTTGATCTAAGACTTCTTCCAAAAAAATAATTGATTAGTTGATTACCTCTCATGTACCATGACCTTTGAAGAGATATGTTACATGTGTTAATTTTAACCTTATTTTGTTGAGCATTTTGGTGTACAGATTTTCCAGTGTTCCATTTTTGGTAGCTTTGAAACAGGAAGCTTTTATAAAAATTTTAAATTGCATCATACCAGCTGAGTTTAGTTACTGGAATTTAAGTATGTTCCAGTGCCTTGTTAAATTCTTGTTTAAAAGCCCAAGAAGAAATTTATGACCGTGAAAATAGTAGTGATAAATTGGAGACTAAAGCATGCATTTCTTTTTCCCAATGGCCTGCCTGATAATAGGAGGTCAGATAACTTAAGTCCGTTTCTCTTTTCTGGGTTCTATAATATGCTTGTAGATGAAGGGGAAGAATTGTTTTTGAACAGGGGCAGCAAGAGTGCCAAGTGACTCTTGTCTTCAGGGTCTGTAAAGTTTGATTAGTTTTATGCTCCCTTGACCAAAGTTATTTACAAGGGGGATACTTGATTTAATATTATGAATACGCTTAACACCATGAACATCCTCTCTGACTTGCTTTGAAATACTTTGAGTCATATCAGAGCTCTCTTTGTGGTCAGAAGGATCCAAGTATATGAGGGGGAAAAAAAAACAGAGGCTAAGAAAGGGTACAATAGGATCATTTCCCCCTCTTGCTAGCAAAAGATACATTTGCCAGGCCCTTCTCCCCTGTCCACAAAAGAAAGAAGACAGAATGTGTGAATGTTAAAAAGGATTTCTCCTCCTCTCAAGAGGAGGGAAGCTAAGTGAAGAGAAACACTTTCTGTGCCCTTTGCTTTGTTAGATATGTGATGGGATTTTAGAGAGGACACTTTTTGTCTTCTGATGACTTCTGTTTTTTACTTGCATCTGCTTATTTTTGACAATCTTGACTGTTTTCTTTCCCACTCATGTTGAATGGTTTCTTCAGGCTCATGCTGAGCAGCAAGCTGTCTCAGGCATGGAATTGAACAACTGCCCTGCTAGGGTCTCCATTAAGTCTGTGGGTGTCCCACAGTCATGACCTCTGAGCACACCACATAGTCCCTGCCTTGTTCACATCATGCTCCTCACTCAGCAGACCTGATTTGTATTTGTGTGTGTGTGCACGAAAGAGATTGTTTTAAGAGAATGGCAAGGAACCTCAATAGATAATCTTAGGGAATGCTGTCCTTAAATTACATAGCATCCACTGTTGGATCAGTGTTATATTCTTAAAGATTCTCATACATAGAAATTCCCTATCTCCCTAAGTAGGCATCACTTACCATTTACACATAAAATATATTCAATCTGCATTGGATTTATTGCAATTGTGATAGTCAAACCTTTTCAGTATTCTTGGCTTGCTCATAGATTGCTTTTTTTTTTTTTTAATTTTGCAACTGTTTTAAATTTTCATTGCTCAAGTACCCTGGTTTCTAACCACTCAGTGGCAGGGGCCATATGTTGGTAGTACAGACTCAGTTGTCCTTTCTTTGGATACTATGTGTGCTACTCAGTGTGCTACTTATTGTCTCAGCTCCATCCTCTAAAAAGGGGCACACCACACTGACCTTACAGGATTTTAGTAATGCTAATTGATAACATGTGTATATGGTGTTTGGCACATAGTAATACACTTTAGTAAAAGATGCTTGATCTTAAAGTTTCCTTGAAACTACAACATGATGAACATGTAAATGATGGCCAGTGTTAATAGAATGATTATTACTTAAGAAACATAGTTAAATAAGTATAAATTCTACTGGACCAATGTCAACTAAAGGGGTATGCCACTGGCAACTGCTGAGGGTTGTAGAGAAGACATATAGTAAAACGTTGTTTTTTGAAGGCATACATGTTTAAAAGAAGGAGAACACTCTTCTGTGAAGTCTTTCCCTTTACCTCAGGACCAAGTTAAGCAAGTAAGTGCTGTTATTCTTGTGTTCCTTTTCTTTGTATGTGTTTTGAAAACAAAACAAAGAGGCCGGCACCACGGCTCAATAGGCTAATCCTCTGCCTAGCGGCGCCAGCACGCCGGGTTCTAGTCCTGGTCAGGGCACCAGATTCTGTCCTGGTTGCCCCTCTTCCAGGCCAGCTCTCTGCTATGGCCCAGGAGGGCAGTGGAGGATGGCCCAAGTGCTTGGGCCCTGCACCCCATGGGAGACCAGGATAAGTACCTGGTTCCTGCCTTCGGATCAGTGCGGTGTGCCAGCTGCAGCGGCCATTGGAGGGTGAACCAATGGCAAAGGAAGACCTTTGTCTCTCTCTCTCTCACTATCCACTCTGCCTGTCAAAAAAAAAAAAATCAAAAAAAAAGCATTTTTAATGCTAAAAAGTATTTAAATTTTTTATTCCTATAAAATATATGTAATACACTTTACCATTTTATCCACTTTTAAATACTTATTTTTCATTGATACAAAAAACACTTTTGAGGACCATATGATGTTTTGATATATGTACAGGGATGCTTGAAAAGATACATGAAAAACTTAATTAAAGGGTACACTTAGTACAACCTAAATTGAAATCTATATAATTCTTTCATAATACATTTTTCATGAACTTTTGAAGATCCCCTGTGTGCATGTGTTTCAAAAATTGCATCAAAAATAAACTTATTTTTCACTTCCAATTTCCATAAACTTTGAAGCACCCTCGTATAGATAGTGTATTGTTCAAATCAGAATGAGCATATCCATCTCCTCAAGTGATTATAATTTCTTTGTGGTGGAAGCATTCAAAATTCTTTCTTCTCGCTTGTTTGAAATACACATTCCAGGACCCATTTCTAATTATACAATATTGATCATATTAAGTACAGTCACATGACTGTGCAGCCATCACCACCATTGATTTCTAGAACTTTCTCATCTCCAACTGAATTTTTGTAGGCTTATCTCCCCCTCCCCACTGCCCACTGCTGCACACCCCCATGCTACTTTCTAGCTCTATTTTACTCTTGTAGATTCTGCATATAAATGGAATCATATTTGTCCTTTTGTAATTGGCTTATTGTAAACTAATCCTGTGAGGCCTACATTGTCAGGATGGTGGGACTACCACCTTCAACAAGAAGCTTAGGAGACAAGTTTTGGGTGAACATGTCTGCTTATTAACAGTCAGGCACAAGTTTTTAAAGGGCAGGCAAAGAGGAGTAGCTAGCTCAGGGTAGCAACACTAAAGCAGATACTGCCACCTCAATGCTCCTCCAATCAACTTGAAGGTCATGTAGTGCATGTAGCCTTCCAGGTGATCTTTAAGGATCAGGGCCACACCTGGGAGCTGTTTACCTAGTTGACAAGGCAAAGCCCTTCAGCAGGAAGTGAGGGTGGAAGAAATATGCCTGGGGTCCCTGCTGCCTGCCAGCAGTCAGGTCATTTGTGGCTCTCTGTTAGGAAACTGGGGCAGTTTTAGCCAGGTGGCTGCATGGCCCAGCTACCTGAGCCAGGCTCCACCCCCATCCTAAAGGGATTCGCTGCTCCTGCTTCCCTGCCCACCCTCAGGCAAAGTTTTAAAAGGGCCTGTTCCTGAACACGTGCTCTCTTGACTCCTCTCTTGGCCTCCCTTGGCTCCTCTCCTTCTCTACTCTCTCTTCTCCCTCCTCTCTGTCTCCCTGTCTTACAGTCTCCTTCTCTTTTCCTTCACCACCCCTTCACTCCGGTCTGTTGGGTGTTCCCCAATAAACACTTTCCCTTACTCCGGTGTTCAGTGTGTTTTGCGATGGCTAACATTAATATATAACACTCTCAGTGTGCCTGAGCCCCTGACCAGGGTCTTTCCTGGGAGGCATGGTATGCCATGCTCTCTTAACCTCCTGCATGGGGTAGGCAGGCAGTCTCCCAGCCAGGTACAGGCTCACCCACAGCTTATTATACTTAATATAATGCCTTTAGGGTTTAGTGTATGTAAGAATTTCCTCTCTTTTTCAGGCTGAATAATAGTACATTTTGTGTACACATCATGTTTTGTTTATTCATTCATCTATCTCTTCATGTATGGGTTGTGCCTTTTTGGTATAGTGGATAAGGCACGTAGGTTGCTTTTTTTTAATGCCATAAATAGGCACCACATAGAGTGCAAATCTATATATCAGTCTATGATAATTAAATGTGTGATACCACTAATGTGGACATACTGATACTTTTACATTTAAAATTACCAGATGAGAATAATTTTTAAGTAAATTGTGTGCAAAATAACCCTAAGTACTCTGAAGTATCAGGTACCCTATTTCCCATAGTTGCAATGAAGTTTCTGAATTTTCTCTGATGAGTTACAATTAAATATATGCTTATAAGTTTATATAATGTAAACTTGTCAGAATTGGTATTTCCTTTCCAAACTCCACTTACTGCATTTTGCTAAATGAAATTTTGCCCCATTTGGCATTTTATTATGGTAACTGTTAAGAGTTATTAATTTATTGGATTCATGATTGAGTTTTTTTTTAGTTATATAGTACACACACTTGAAAAGATTCTCTCCTCCCATTTTAGTGTTAAGTAAATGTCATTTCCTTTTGATTAAAAATTCTTGCTTTCTCTTAAAAATTATCTGTGTTGTGACCCAGTTGGTTGAGAGAAAGAGAGAGAGAGAGAGAGATCTGTAGGCTGGCTCACACCCCAAGAGCCTGTCTAATTAGGAAGTCATCATTCATTTGTTCATTTATAGGCAAATTTCAGCAGACTGGAAATGACCTTTATTAACATTCATACTTTTTTCACTCAGGGCAAATTCATATAAGATACAATTAAGCATTTTAAATCATACAATTCAGTAGCATTTTGTATATTCACAATGTGTATTTTTTACAAGTACTAAATAATATTATCTATGACATTCTTGGAAACTTCTTTTGTCAAGATGAAGACTTTTTTTAAAAATTGCAAAGTTTTCTTTTAATTTCTAACTAAATAGAAGTCAGGACATTGTTTCTCCTACATTTGCAAAACCAAAATAATGTTGGATAGGCTAAGCTTCAGTCTGCAGTGCCACCATGCCATATAGGTGCCAGTTTGAGTCTCAACTGCTTTACTTCCCATCCAATCCCTGCTGATATGCCTAAGGAAAACAGCAGAAGATGTCCTAACAGATGTGAATGAAGCTACTGGCTCCTGGCTTCAGCCTGGCCCAGGCCCAGCTGTTGAAGTCATCTGGGGAGTGAACAATTAAAAAAAAAAGTTGGAAATATTAAACTAATAAATGAATTGAGAGTCTTTTTTTAAAGATTTATTTATTTGGTGGCTGGCGCTGTGGCTCAATAGGCTAATCCTCTGCCTGTGGCACAACACACCGGGTTCTAGTCCCCGTCTGGGTGCCAGATTCTGTCCTGGTTGCCCCTCTTCCAGGCCAGCTCTCTGCTGTGGCCCAGGAGTGCAGTGGAGGATGGCCCAAGTCCTTCCTTGGGCCCTGCACCCACATGGGAAACCAGGAGAAGCACCTGGCTCCTGGCTTCGGATCAGCGTGGTGCACCGGCTGCAACACGCTGGCCACAGCAGCCATTAGGGGGTGAACCAATGGAAAAGGAAGACCTTTCTCTCTGTCTCTCTCACTGTCCACTCTGCCTGTCAAAAAAAAAAAAAAGATTGATTTATTGGAAAGGCAGAGTTAGAGAGAGAGAGAGAGAGAGAGAGAGAGAGAGAAAATCTTCCACGTGCTGGTTCACTGTGCAAATGGCTGCATAGGCTAGAGCTGGGCCAGGCCAGTACCAGGAGCTTCATCCAGGTCTCCCACATCGGTGCAGGGCCCCAAAGACTTGGGCCATCCTCAGCTGCCTTCCTAGGCACTTTAGCAGAGAACTGGATCAGAGGTGGAGCAACCAGGGTGAGTCTTCTTTTTCAAACCTTTAGCCAATGAATCTAATCTCTTAGTAAACAGTTTCATAAGAAATTAAGATAATTTGGTGTGTAAATGATTTTATGATCTAAAATCATTCATAAGGCAAGTGCTACAGAATATACATGTGTATATAATATATTCCGATACTGAGATTTGTCATTAGACATAAAAGTCTCTTTGTTAAGTTTGTCTCATAGAAAAATCTGTTTTTCCTGTTCTAACTGTAGATGAAATTGTCTTGATTTTTTATAACTGCTGATTATGTTCATGATCATTATGTTCATGATAATTATTTTTGAAATTTGCTATTAAAATAAATTAGATAGCCACAAGAAAATTTTCACACATCTTTGTTTCTCTCTTTTTTTTTTCCTCCACAGACTGAAGTGAACTTCTTACTATGTAACATCCCTGGAGTTTATTCAATGCATAAAGTCTCATTTTCTTGACAATCTAGAAATTATGATTCTGATATTTAGTCATTTCAGAAGTTCCCTTAGGAGGTATCACCTGATTAACGCTAGAGGAGAGAACTGCCAAAGACCTTAGAAACTTAAGAAACCTTAAGAGAGGCTCTTTTTCAGAACCACAATGGAGCTGGGCAGCTTTTAGGGAATTTGAAAATTACAACAGACTGAGAGTATTCACAGTATTTGGCCCATATGTGGCTTTACTTTCTGTATTTTCAAGTAATAACAACCAAATTGTTTGAAGTAGTTTAGATAAATTAGACAATAGTCTGCCTCTCTCTCTCTCTCTCTCTCTCTCTCTCTCACACACACACATCATGTTCATATAAATTGATGTCTAGCAAGCTACCAATCCCAGAGAGTTTTATTAGGTATGAAAACCAGAAATGACCTCTTGATCATTTATGTCTGCTTATTTGATCATCCAACTAATCCTGGAGAACAGGCAGCTTTACATACCTCACATCATTTCTTATACATAAATTTTTAAACATCCAGTTTTAAAGTTACAGTTATTTAATCAAGAAGCTGCAAATAAAATAAATACAGGTAGCATCATGCCAGATATTATTTTATGGTGACCTCAATTCAACATCCATATATATGTCTGATGTGCTGTCTTTTACTGACTCATTTATTAGCCATTCCTAACATACTGTCTTTATGGCTACCATCAGAACTGTTTATATTGCCAATGCCATAAGTTTTAGATTGTAAATTCCCAAGGGTAGAGATCACATTTTATTAGTGTTATTTAAAATCACCTCAGTGCACAGTATTGTCATGCACTTCAGTAGGTTCAATCAGGATTCATTGCTGAGCATTTAAAATAGTATAGCTTTCATGTGTCTCAATATTTAATAGGTAGAATTTAATATTACAAATCATTTAGTATTTTTCAACTTTTCTTAAGTGATGGCAAATGACCCAGTAGGAAATTGTTTCCAAAATGACTGTCTGTTGTCGATTGTGAAATGGAATCATGTTGACAATGAATTACAAACATTTATAGAATACTTACAATATGCAAGTACTTTGCTGTAAAAGAGCGCTATAACAATAAACAGCTCAGGGTGGTCATTTGGCATGGTCATTAAGATGCCCACATCCCATATTGGAGTGCCTGGTTTGCAGCCTCAGCTCCATTCCCCATTTCAGGATTCTTTCTGCTAATGCAGACACTCTGGGATGTGGCAAGTAATGGCTCAAGTAGCTGGGTTCCAGTCATTAGTGACCTACCTCCATTTGCTCTGGTCCAGTACTGGCTGTGGTAGGCCTTTTGGGAGTAAGCCAGAGGGCAGCTCTGTCTCTGTCTCAGCTCACAATTTAGGAGTGTATGTTGAAGTTGATACTGAGAATATCTTCTAGAGGCATATAGAATAATAGAAGTAAAATATGTTGACTTAACTATTGTAGAGAAGCAACCAATCAATTTGGCCTATATGTTTCTGATAAAGAACTTCAGATATGCATGACAGAGAGGAGGAAGGAGGTAGATTAGAAGAAGATTCCCAAAAAGGTAGGAAACAGAAATGAAGACTAGAAACTTTAAGGAATGTTGGGCAGACTGGGATAGCCATACTCCGTGATGTAGGTATAGGAGGGGCAGCAGAGGAAACTGGCTAGAGGTTAAATCCACATATGGAATACAAGCTCTAGAGTGAGGGTAGTTATGAGGAGTCCATAGTGTTTGGAGCAAGCCTGATAGCAGGAATATAGGTAATCAGCTCCTAGAATAGAGTAAGGCAGTGTGAGTGGAAACCAGATATCTGACTCAGGACACATTGTGAATGGTGACAGATGAACATGCTTCCCTGGGCACCTGGTGTGATGGTACAATGGCTATTTCTATATGGACAAATATATTTGAGATTTTTTTTTGCAAAGGAGGAGCAAACTATTTTTTACATGCTAAGTAATACTTGTAATTAATTGCAAAGTATGTATAAATGAAATCTACCTCTTACTATTTTTCAGTATTATTAAATCTTGTCTCAATCAAGTTAACTTTTCTTTAATCTGGAGGGGTGTGTGACTTTAAGAATTTAAATGGGCTGGCGCCACAGCTCACTAAGCTAATCCTCCGCCTTGTGGCACTGGCACACCAGGTTCTAGTCCTGGTCGGGGTGCTGGATTCTGTCCCGGTTGCCCCTCTTCCAGACTAGCTCTGTGGTGTGGCCAGGGAGTGCAGTGGAGGATGGCCCAAGTCCTTGGGCCCTGCACCCCATGGGAGACGAGGAGAAGCACCTGGCTCCTGCCATCGGATCAGCGTGGTGCGCCAGCCGTAGTGCACCGGCCGCAGCGGCCATTGGAGGGTGAACCAATGGCAAAGGAAGACCTTTCTCTCTGTCTCTCTCTCTCAGTGTCCACTCTGCCAGTCAAAAAATAAAAAAAAATTTTTTTTAAATGTTCTAGCTTATTTGAACTGAAGCGTTCTCACAGCAGAACAACTGATACTTTCTATGATGTGTGGGTACTTAAAATGCAATAAAAATTATTTTGGTACAAAAAATTTTGAAATCCATGGATATGAGGGGGTCCTCAACATTCATGGAAAATGAATGCTATTAAAAAACTGCATAGATTCAAATTTTTAACACTAAAATATTTTAATTATATATTCATGAACTTTTTGAAGTGTTTTCATGTTTATTTTCACTCTTTGTTTCCTTTCAAAACTATATAGACTGAGAGGGAGCCCTATCCTAATAACTGGTCTAAAGACTGGTCTCTTCCAGACTCTTAGTGCTGAGATTCTAACCCTCTGCCATCTCCTTCAGTAAAAACTCCTCTCAATCTGTGCGACCTTTTAAGTCATCCATTGACATAGGCAACACATGCTCATTTTACCATTGATTTTTAAAAATGAAAAGCCACATTACTGTATTTTCAATGGATTACCACTATCAACCCAAAATAAGATTTATTTTTTAAAAAGACTAATCACAAATACTTTTTGAAAGTAATTACTTGAAAAGCAGTTCTTTAATTTTCCTGGCCCCAGGTTCAGAAGAGGAAACAATTCCCCCAGGGGTCACCTGAAGGCTCTCAGTGAGAAAGTGAAGCCTCTTTTTCTTGTGCTAATGGTTCTTTGATGGGGAAGCTCAGTGCCTCAGGTTCTGTTTTCATTGGTGGAGGACTTCATTGATTTAGTGTTAATCTGTAAATGTGTTTGCAATTTAGAGGTTCTGCATCCAAATTCTGTTAATAATTGAGAATTTTAGATTGGAATAACAAGTTGAGATGCAAACTCATGTTACACTTAAGAAAATGTAGGCAAGAAATGCTAATGTTGCCAAGGGCCTCTAAGTGCTGTTTATATTACCCCTTCTCTTGTCAGGCTCATACTACTAGAGAATACTGTGGTCCTTCCTAGGTTCACACAGTTTTCATTTTGGTTTTGCCTTCTTGGTGGTCCTTGCTCCAATTTTTGCATTAAGCACTTGTGTTAAGTGAAGACTTCAGAAAATTTATTTTAAAATGAAGTTAAAAGATAAGTTATTTTGGTAAAAATATTTGTCCTAGTGCATATTTTCTGTGACCTTTATAAAGGCCCCTTGTATGCATGGATTTCAGAATTTTTTGCATCAACACATGCAGACACACACATGTACATGCACACACACACACACACACAGAGAGAGAAACAGAGAGAGAGAGAGGTTTGGTCTGAAGATGCTTGCAGATTCCTGAAACACACTGACACAACAGTCTTAAGCCCAGTAGTTAAGCAAGTGCAAAATTTGAAGGTCATTAATTAAAGTAAAATAATGGGAAATGAGCAACAGAAACCCCATCCTTCACAAGAGTAGAAACCCACTTCACTGTCTTTAAGGGAAATTGCTGCTGGAGTATATGGAATGCGTCACCGCTGCCTCTTGACAGGTTCACCTTAGAGAGACACAAATTAAACCCTTTCAGTTGCTGTTTTGAAACTAAAATTGTTTAAAAGTTCAGTCCCTGAATGATGTTTACGGAATAAAGAGAAAAAAGCAGGAAGCTCTAATTGGCAAATTACTCCTTGAATTTAGCTTGACTTTCAAGTTGGAAATTCCAATAATGAGTAGTTTTGGTGGGACTTGCCCTTAAGCAGAACCAGGGGTTTTTTTTGTTCAAATGCTATTTAATGTGAAGGTATTCAAGAAACATATTGTAGCATTTAAGCCATCATTTTCTATTAAATATCGTTGTATAATAATTTTTAAATCTGTCTCCATGGATACTTTTATGATTCTGAACCATTTAAGGGAAGTGTAAATTGCAAATAAGATGTAAATGGATTTTTCTTGTTATATAGTCTTTATAGGAGTGCTGTTACTTAATGATAATTTCCTAGAATGTTAGAAGACATGCTTACTTACCAGTTATCTTAACATGCCCATGATGGGTATTCTAAACTTCATTAGGAAAAAACAACTCAAGATTTTTTAAACTCACCCCAAACAGAATTAGTGGTGAATATTTACTTTTGAATGTTAGTGATGAATTTATTTGATTGATTAATAAGTTGCAGAAGATGTTTTCTGACATTAATTTTTACTTACTTAAATTGGGGAAAATGAACTCCAATTTGCAAAACTATCTTGCAGACTAATATTACTGAAGGATGGAGGATTATTTCAAATTTGGTGATAGATCAAGGTGCTTAAAAAGTATTTTTCATTTTCTACCTTGATGGTTCCACTGAACCTCAGTATTTAACCTTATCAAAAGTTGTAAAAAGAATGAAATAAAGAACTAGGGTTTTGCTCAATGAAAAGCAATTTTGGAAATAAATGATTATGTTTAACTTTTTTTCTTAAACTTCAAAGATTGGCTGTATCATTTAGATAAATAAAAGCTAAGGCTTTAGTTGAAATTTTCTGTTTACTTTCATTTCAGATAGGGTTATTGGGCTTCAGAGGAGAAAGACTTTTTACTTCATTTTTGTAACTTTGCATATTCACTTAAAAGTCTATTACTTGGATAACAGATTTTACAACATGAATATTACTTGAAATAACCATGCAGTTGAAATGACTGTGAATTAACTACCAGTTTCCTGTTTACATTGAAATGTCTCTCAAAGAAACTATTGATATAGTGCTTTTGGAAATGATGATGGCTCCTGAGGTACTAATCTTGCCTTGTGTAAGGTGTCCCGCGCGTAACAGATCTTCCCAGGCAGATGAATCAATTAATTTACAGGCTTTTATTGGGGTTCCGCTCCCGGGCGAGGTTCCCCGGTCCCAACAGAGCAACAGAGCGGGGGCCAAGGAAGTCGCGCGTCAGAGATTGGGAGCTCCTTTTATATATTCAGGGCATGGGGGTTAAAGGTTGAGGCAGGTCTGATCCTCACTGGTTGACCTTTAGGCACCCACAGGGACCTTGACAAGGACTTTGTTCCCCGGAAGTAGGCCTCTCCATTCTCAGAAGTGTAGGCCTTCCCTCCTTATGGATCCCAAAGCTACCACCTTGTTTCTGAACACTTAGAAGTCTGAGTGGGCCATGGGCTTACACTATGCTGTGAGGAGGTATTAAGCTGGTAAATGAATAGTTTTATGATGAGATATGAGTCTGAAGTTTTCCCCAAGGGTATTTAGCCTTCCTGATTAAAAAGAAGGAAATTGCTTTTTCCCCTCTAGTATTTTAATTTCTTTACATTGGAGTATGTATTTGAAAGTAGTGATTACAATCGGAAGTATGTCAACACTGGCTCCTTCTTTGAGGTGCATTTAGGATCCTTACTCATTGATTAATAGGTTCAGATTCTTTTACCTTGATGAAAATTATAGTAAGCACTCTACCACATGTTGTTTTGGAGGGAAGGATACTAAACTGGGAATACTGTACGCAGTCCAAATTTGTGATTTGGGAAATGATGGAGAATAGTTTGAGCCATGTCATTGAAGTATATGTATGACTTGAATAGCTGCTTAGATTGTTTCCTGTATGTATACTAAGTATGTAGCATACTTAGTTTTCTCTTTTATGACCAGATTCTCAATGAGGAAATGATTAGAAAGCTATCACCAGTGGTCCAGCTAAAGTATGACAAAGGCTGAATGCAGGCAATAAGCTAGTAGATCTATAGAAGAAAGGGGGGAAGTTTACAGTTTTTAAGAGGTTAAGCAGGTTGATTGTTGACTGTGGACTTAGGAATGGAGTGGGGACTGCAGAGGCCTAAGTCAGCCATGATAGTGTCCCATGCTATGAAGTCACCCTACAGCTGATATCCAGGTAACATGACATTTCATTAAGACTCTAACTATTGACCAAGGAAATATCTATTGTACCTTAAGAATGAACAAGCTAACTGTGGGCCAAGGCAGGAGGAGAGATTAAGGACTCCCACTGTTTCCCCTCTCCCTCCATGGCTGCATGAAGGTAAGGCTGAGTGCAGGAATGAGCATGCAAATATACTTCCTTAATCAGTAATCAAGTCTGTTAGCTTTTAGTTCTTCAGTTTCAATAAGCAATTCTCTGATTTTCAATGTGACTGATAACCACACATAAATCTGTATTGTTGAAACTTGATTCAGTACACATACCCACTCTGTAAGAAAAGTGTAAAAAGCTGTAACCAAACTCAGGCTTGTGGAACAGCTGACTCAGGCAACTGTCTCTTTCCAGGTTTAAATTCTCAGTTTGACCAGCTGAGTAAAGTTTCCCTTTGGTTTTCCATCCAGACTGATTATTTCAGTTGCCACAGTTAATTAAAGGAGAAGTATTATATAGGATATTGAATTTTATAACTAGAATTTTGTAGCCGAAGTTGTTTACTTAAATGTTTACTTTTATTGATAGTTCCAGATTATTTTTTCAACTTCATTGTGACAATTTTACTGTCTAAAATTGGAAATAGAAACATATTTAATGTCATTTGCAGCTTAAAATCCTTCAACAAATTCTCATTCCTTTAGGTTAGTGCTCAACCCAATTCTTGAATAGGGCATATAACTAAATGTTTGTGCTAAGAAATTACCCACAAATGTAGGGACTGGAAACACAGATTTGTTTTGTCACAGTTTCTGTGGTCATATGTCCAGGAGCAGTTGGTTAGGATGCAGGGCCTCAACATTCCAGGTGTCAGCCAGGGCTGCACTCATTTCCAAGTGCAACTTAACAGGAATCTGCCTCCAAGCTCGCTTAAGTGGCTCTCAGAGACTGCACAGGCTTTCAATGGAACAATTCATGTCCACTGGAGTGACAGAACCATGGAAGAGTGAGAGAGCACCCAAGACAGAAGCCATAAACCTTAAATTTGACATGCCATCTCTCTTGCTGTATAATCCTTAGAGGGGATGTAATAACCCAGTCCTTGTTCAAGGGCTGAGAACTACACAAACTGGGGATCACTGTGGCCTTCTCAGAGGGCTGCCTGCCACACCTGGCTCACATCAGCAGGGCCCTAACTACTTAGTGCTCTGGTTTTATCCCTTGCCAGTTTTTCATTCCAATTAGACACAGTCCAATCAGATTCTTTCAGTTTCTAAAATGCTTCATGTTCTCTTTTGTTCCCAGACCTGGGACAGATGTCCTGTCTTCTCTTTGCTTGGCTAATTCAAATATGTAGTATAGATTTCAGCTTGATATTATCTGACTAGTCCCTCCCAATTTCCCAAACTTGGGTAATAACTCTTGTTCCTTTTCAATTGTATATGCATGAGACTTGAAGATGTTTGCTTTTTGGTGTGCCTTTTATGCCCACTGTGAACTGTATCCTCAGTGCCTGGGTGTCTGGCACAATACCAGGTACTTATTAATGTTTGTTTATGAAAGGCTAACTGAATACCAAGAGGCAGTAAGGATAGGATCAGTATGATAAGTAAGCTGATGGTCTCACATATGGATCTATCATAGCCACCACATGTGACTTCCTTTGACTACATTTTGTTGTGTCAGATCTCATGTTTGTAGTTTTTTTTGGGGGGAAAGCCAGATGTCTGTTTTATACAGCTTTGTCCTGTTTTGCCTTTTATTTTTTCCAATTCCTTAAGTAGATTTATGTTGCATATTGAATTTGGAGATTAAGATTAAGAAAAAAAAAAGCTCTACTTAAATGAAGATTCAATTATTTGGTAGAAACCAGTCCCTGTTCTGATTTAAGATGTCCTTACCAGTTTTCAAAGTTGATAGTTTCAGAAGGACTAAAGGAATTTTTTTTAACATGGGTATATTTGCTTTCAATCTTGCTGGTGTTTTAACATTAGAAATTTAGTATGAAAAAAATTTTTTTTGCATTTAAAATGGAGGAATGACAGTCTGTGGGACAAGCTTGTGTGATTATATATTATTTTATGTTTGTTTTTGTTATTTATTTTCACATCAGATTGGGGGGTGGAGAACTGAGAGAGAGGGAAAGCACATGAGAAAGTACACTCCCATCCACTGGTTCACTTTCCAAATGCCTTGCAGTGACTGGAGCTTGGGCTGGGCTGAAGCCTGGATCCAGGAACTCAGTCCATATCTCACATGTGGGTGGCATGAGCTTAGCCAGAAGTTGGAGTCAGGAGGGGAACCAGGTATTAAACCCAGGTATTCTGATGTGGGGCATGGTGTCTTTCCTTTTTTAAAGAGTTATTTTATTTATTTGAAAGTCAGAGTTTCAGAGAGGGAAGAGGCAAAGGCAGAGCTCAGTTTGGGCCAAGCTGAAGCCAGGAGCCAGAAGCCTCTTTCAGGTCTCCAATGTGGGTGCAGGGGCCCAAGCACTTGGGCCATCTTCTGCTGCTTTCTTAGTCACACTAGCAGGGAGCTGGATCAGAAGTGGAGCAGCCAGGGCTTGAACCAGTAGATGCTAACACTTCAGGAAGTGGCTTAACCTGCTACACCATAGCACCAGCCCCAGGACATGGTGTCTTAGCTAACTACTAGGTCAAATGTCTTCTCTATTTCTTTTTGAAATTAGAAAATGGTATGGAGACTTTTTTTCAGCAAGTAAACAATAACAAAGCAACACAGAATTAATATAGTTTAACTTCTTCAAAGACTACTCTCTTTTCACTATAGTCATTTCCCCAATCTAACTTAGTCCTCAGTTCTAAATAGCCTGTCTTCCAATTCTGTGTCTTCCTGGAATGTCTTCTGGCAAAACTCATGACTGCCAGTTCACAGCCAAAGGTAAGGGGTGCCATATGCCAATCTTATTAGACTTCTCTACTGCACTTCATTCTTGATCACTGGATCTTTTTTGGAACACTTTTACTTGTGGATTTCAGGGGATCTCTTCTTGTGGTGGTAGTCATGGTTCTCCTTTTCTCTCCCCTACTCCTTCCCTCTTTCTCCTTGGCCTTTCTTCTCCTGCTCATCTTTATTTCTGAACAATTACTTCTCAACTGTCTTGATCTCCTCTTTGTCTAGTGCCTCTTGAGTATGCTACAGGTCCTATTTTGGCCTCCACATTTTGGGGTCTACAAGAGATTCCATCACTTGTGTATTATCTCTCCTCTACAGCCTGATAAATTCAAATCTCCAGCTCAGACTTTTTCTCTAAGTGTCAGGCTTACATTTGTAACCCCAGCTGACTGTTCCAGCTAGATGTTCACAAGCATTTCAGACTTCAAATGTGCCTTTTCCCTGCACTTTTTGCTCATCGCAGTTGATGGCTCCATTATCGATCTGGCTTATACAATAATCCTAGGTTCCTTATTTCTCCACCAAATTAATTACTCAGTCCAAGTGATTATACCTTCTGAATATGTGGCTCTAAACCTTTTTATTCCCCAAGAAGATGAGGACCAAAACTTATTTATAGGCACGTAATAAACCATAATGTCAGTGATCCTCTTTGAAGGTAGAGGGCTGTACTCCTTAGGAGAAATCCTAAGAGAGAGTGTAGTGGTCAGGGTACCTTGAAACAGGCTCCCACGTGGTTCCAATAGATTCCAGAGCTTGGGGACTGCTGTCGTAAGCATTGTGTTAATCAGATGCTCTCTTCCTTGCAAATCCTACTGTTTTAGTTCAAGCCCTTATCAATTCTCTTTTTGGGGCCAGCTCCATGGCTTACTTGGTTCACATGGTATTTTATGAAAGCTTCAGTTATTGCATTTTCTATTTTTCATGGTTTGTAATTTTTTATTTTTCATAATTGACTGACAGATTTTTGGAAGTTGAAGATTTTGTCTTACTTCAGTGTTTGTTTATGTTCAGAAATATTATTGAAGGAAAGGGTGAATTGATTTAATAAATTAGTTCTTTAATTGAAAATATTTGCTGAATGCCTCTGTGTGACAGTCACCATTCTGCTCAAAGTCACAGGTAACAAATTCCTACTACTATAGATGTTATGTTAAATTGCTAATATATCCTTATATAAATACCGCTGGCATTTACAAGAATATTCTGATAAGGGGAGGAGACTTTTCTGATTCTAACTGAACAAATTGGTCCTGGTAAACAATTGAGTCTCTGCTCATTATTTTCTTATTTTGTACCATGGATATTCCTTTCCTCAATGTTTCCTTGTGGGCAAGTACTTATTAGGTGGAGTTTTGGGGAAAAAAACTCCATTAGTCATTATAGTAAATAATAGAAATATTGGATAATAGTAAAAATAAATATTAAGATAGGATCTTTGGAGTGGTGCTATGGCTCATTTGGCTAATCCTTCACCTGTGGTGCCAGCACCCTGGGGTTCTAGTCCCGGTTGGGGCATTGGGTACTAGTCCCGGTTGCTCCTTTTCCAGTCCAGCTCTCTGTTGTGGCCTGGGAGGGCAGTGGAGGATGGCTCAAGTGCTTGGGTCCCTGCACCTGCATGGGAGACTGGGAGGAAGCACCCAGCTCCTGGCTTCAGGTCAGCACAGCACCGGCTGTAGCGGCCATTTAAGGGAGTGAACCAATGGAAGAAAGACCTTTCTCTCTGTCTCTATAACTCTCTCTCTGTCTCTCTCACTGTCTAACTCTGCCTGTCAAAAAAAAAATCTAGGATCTGTTGCTTCCATTAAATTTTTACTTCTGTTATTTGGGTCACTTTCCTTTAGTATCATATTGCTACAAATTATACTGTTTCTTTAACACTTGCACAAATTAAAATTACAAAATCACTTCCTTACTGATATTTCATACTAAATATTATGTTAAAGAAGAAAATTATATTTTTCTTTGTAAGCATATAGAATAGACACATTTTATAGATTCATAACTGTAGTCTTAACATAGTATATGCTGTTCTAGTTACTATAAATGGGTTCCATATTAAAAGTTTTTATTTCTAACAACAATAAATATAGTCCATTTCAGGGGGAAGAAGTCAGATCTAAACATAAAATATCTCATTGTAAAAGATTTATAAAGTGGCTATTCCTATTTTGGGGAGTATATTTATCATCATGAATTGTCACAGCTCCTCTACTACTAATGCTTTGACAATTCAATTGTAAGTGGGAAAAATCAACAGAAGGTATGTCCACACTGTAATATCCAAACCCAGAAGATTGGTGGATTTATATTATTGAAAGAGCCTTTGAAAGCAGTTGTCCCCATTCCTCTGTATTCTAAAAATGAATACTATGTTATCAATTCCTTATATTCAGAGAAGGATAATCCATAACTCCAGAAAACATACTAGAATATGTCAGAATTTACATTGATTCAGTTCAGTTAATTTTCTTGATAGGGAATCAAAATGTCTTCTTTCACTTAAAAAAAAAGAACTCTGTAATTAAGTCCATGTAATAGAATGGATGTGGGTGAAAGCAAATCTGAGATAAGACCCCTATTTCCAGTCTAACAATTATAACAAATATAGCAGTATCATGTTCCAATTTAAAGGATGTTGGAAGTATGGTCTTTGAAAACTATTTTTGAGAAAATAAATATAAACATAAATACATAAATAACATACATATTTTTATATATTTAAGGCCTAAATGCCAGACTATTTCAAGTGTAAGGGCTTCATTCCACCAGACACTGCTTGGATGGGCACAAGCCTCCCCTTCCTCCTCCTTTTTTCTTACTCATTCTCACTCAACCTCTGATACTCTTACTGATGTAGTTATGACTAGCCATCCAACTGCTGCATCCTTTTTTCTTTTTAATATCTAGTTTTTTAAAGATTTATTATTTGAATAGCAGAGAGAGAGAGAGAGAGAGAGAGATCTTCCATCTCTTGGTTCACTCCTCAAATAGCTGCAACAGCTAGGGCTGGGCCAGGCCAAATCCAGGAGCCAGGAGCTTCTTCTGGGTCTCCCATGTGGGTGGCAGGGGCCCAAGCACTTGGGCCATCTTCCACTACTTTCCCAGGCATGTTAGCAGGGAGCTAGATAGGAAGTGGTGCAGCCGGGACTTGAACCATATGGGATGCTGGCACTGCAGATGGCAACCTAAACCATTGCTCCACAGCACTGGCCCCATCTAATATTTTAATCTTATAAACTCATGTAAACTTTTCAGCACCAAGAATCTCAAAAGTCTGGGTGTGATGAAGTTAGGGACCTTTACTGTAGGATAGTGAGATGTGTAAGAGCAAGTATTTTGCTGTCTTGGCTGACAATATCTTGATCACATATTTTTCATTGCTTTGTACCCTCTCAAGGACTTCTCCTACCTTTTTATACTTGCATATTGCCACCAAATATTTATAAATATGTGTCATTTAAAAACATAGTATATTCCCTGCCAAGTGAGTACAGCACTATGCTTAAAGCTTCATGCAAAATAATCTAATCTTGCTTTCTATTATCTTTTACATTTCAGCTGTATCAGTATCAAGAAGAGTGCTTAGGGGGAGGGTTGCGGGTAGGAGGGACGTTATTGGGGGGAAGCCATTGTAATCCGTAAGCTGTACTTTGGAAATTTATATTCATTAAATAAAAGTTAAAAAAAAAGAAGAGTGCTTACAGTGAAAAAGCCACATATGCTATTTTAAATTTTCTAATAGCCATGTTTAAAAAATAAAAAAAAAATGTGAAATTATTTTGTCTAACCCAGTATATCTTTTTCTTTTCTTTTAGGCACTTTTTATTTTCCAAAAAAAAGTCATTAATACATAAACATCTTGTTCTCTTGAAAAATTCTACAACTATACACCTGTTTATTATTTGCATAGTAAATTACCACAATACAAAAATAAGGGAAAAAGAAGCAAAACAGCAACTAATTTATGCTTTTTATGTAGGTAATGTTTCCATGTATAAACATTTTGAAGCCTCTTACAAAATTATTTACACTGTTCATCATCTATTTACATCTATTATTATCTATTTAAGAGCAACATTTCAAACAAAATTATAATTTATCAAGTTATGAAAATTATTTTCTAAAAAACACATACTATATTACCACAAAACAAATAAAGATGAATGATATTTTTAAAACAAAATTAAATTTTAGTTTCAATTAAGACCCCTTTTGTCATTTTGCTTATGGATTCTGCCCTTTGGTTAACAGCATCAGTATCACATTACTGTTTTATATTGCACATATGTAGCACTTGCTGCCTTACGTTTTCAACATAGCATTTCTGTTTAAAGGCAGACACAGTATTAACAACAGATTAACTAAACTGCACTGTAATTTAGATTAAATTACTGTGTCTCACTGTATATTACATGCAAAACCCACATAAATTGTCTTTTATTAAACAGTACTGAATGAGCAAACATCTCAGTATATGAAAACATCATCATCAATACAACATTGCCATATGTGAAAACTACAGTCCTTCTTAAAAATGATACTGTGTGCCGGCACCGTGGCTCAATAGGCTAATCCTCCGCCTTGCGGCGCTGGCACACTGGGTTCTAGTCCCGGTCGGGGCACCGCATTCTGTCCCTGTTGCCCCTCTTCCAGGCCAGCTCTCTGCTATGGCCCGGGAGTGCAGTGGAGGATGGCCCAAGTCCTTGGGCCCTGCACCCCATGGGAGACCAGGAGAAGCACCTGGCTCCTGCCTTCGGATCAGCGTGATGCGCAGGCCACAGCGTTCCAGCGTGGCGGCCATTGGAGGGTGAACCAACGGCAAAAGGAAGACCTTTCTCTCTGTCTCTCTCTCTCTCTCACTGTCCACTCTGCCTGTCAAAAATAAAAAAAAAATGATACTGTGTTTAGCTTATTTTAAGAGGTTTAACTTTCGTATATGGTAACTATCTTGAAGCTCTTTGGTTTACAATTCATATAAAATGTCTTTTATTTAAAATAAACACTATTTTAATCAGTGCATGAAATTTGCTTTTAAAGTTCATTGAATGATTATTATTCCTTCCCCTCAAAGAAATGAATTTGATGATGTTGAAAGGTATCTTACCACAAATTCTGTGAATGTACTCATGGTTATTTTCAAAAAGAAATATGATTTTTCCCAAAAGGATCCTAAAAAACTTATAATAAACCTATAAAGCTGATTTGCATGTTTACAAAATCTTGAATAGCAAATATAGGCAACTCATATATAAAAAAAAAAAACAAAACACATTTGTCCAATGGCTATTATTTGTGAGTTACCAGGTACTGCTGTGCACCTGTCTGGAATCATCTATCCTCAAAAAATCCACTCAACGTCAAGTAAAATCTTGACATACAGTCCATCCATCCTTCTTCCGGTGCCTGCCAGCTGACTTGTTTACTGGTTACTACAGTAGCAATGATGTTATAATATCTGTTCTGTCAAGTTCTAGCCCCTTGCTGCCAATATTCATGGTTTTATAGCAATGGAATGTTAACCGTTTTATGCTCTAGGGATACTTTAAGAAAATATTGATTACCCATTTCAGTCTTAATTTTTGAAAATTCATTCAGAGCTTGTGTAGACTGAGCATGAAATATACCACTTAAAAGAAATGGGTGTTCAGCATCTTGCCAGCTGTGCTTAGTAGACAGTTTCTGTAATTTGGAAGTGGTACTTCCTCAGAAGTCTACTTTCTTTTTTTAAAAGATTTATTTTATTTATTTGAAAGACAGAATTACAGAGAGAGGTAGAGACAGAGAGAGAGGTCTTCCATCTGCTGGTTCACTCCCCAGAAGACCACAATGGCCAGAGCTGCACCAATCTGAAGCCAGAAGCCAGGAGCTTCTTCTGGGTCACCCATGCGGGTGCAGAGGCCCAAGGACTTTGGTCATCTTCTACTGTTATCCCAGGCCATAGCAGAGAGCTGGATTGGAAGAGGAGCAGCTGGGACTAGAATCAGTGTCCATATGGGATGCTGGTGCTTCAGGCCAGGGCATTAACCCACTGTGCCACAGTGCCGGCCCCTCAGAAGTCTATTTTCTGTGTCACTGGGGATAGATACATCTGTGTATTGAATAGATACCTAGGTTATAGCAATCTTGAAAAAATACTTGTAATCATTAGTGATGTAATACCATCAGTGTTGCTTCCCTAAGGGATAGCAATCTGCTTCTGCCTTCCACATGCACATTGTGGGAATAGATGGAGTTTAATTTGTATATCCCTATGATAACTCTTAGGAAAACAGCTTCTCTCTGTAGATACAGATTCTACTGGAAAACAGAGTATTGTTAGGTGGAATTACATCTTGGAATATATCTGCTTACTTTTTCTGTTGTTATTACAGGGGAAAAATGGAGAGTAGGAGGTTCTTTGCTTTTTCAAAAAACCTCTGTGAGTATTCCTATCTAGCTATATCTTAGTACCCCTACTTTTCCCATCTCTCTTTCCCATTTACTTTTCCCATTCTCTGGTAACCACTATTCCACTCTGGGCTTCCAGGAGATCAATTTTTATAATTTCCACATGAGTGAAATCATGTGGCACTTACTTTTTGTTTGTGCTTGGACAGTACATAATGTATACATGGATTGAAACATCACATGGTACCTCATAAACATGAAGAATTTTAATTTAATTTTTTATTTTTAAAATTCTATAAGTATTAAATATAATAAATAGGTTACCTCAAACATTCAAGATGATCAGCTCAGTACTAAAAACAATTAAATATGTTCTTTGAGAAACTCTCAGTTATAGTAAAAGTAGAGATAAAATGCATATATTTTATTATATTTTTGTACCCAAAGAAGAATGGTACATATGTGATTACTTCTTAAACACAATGAGTTAATAGAACTACATTATTTGGCTATGATTCTGTGTTTTGTTTCTTTGATTTGGGGCAGAAAATCTTTCTAGGTATTAGGACAACTCAAGGAAAGAAGTGAATCATTTTGCACTTATTATTGGATATCTACTATATAGGGAAACTTTTCAAGTGTTAATACATTATTTTTAATGATTTATTTTTATTTATTTGTATAGGCAGAATTAGAGACAGAGACAGAGATCGATCTTCCTTCTGCTGGTTCACCCTCCAAATGGCCACAATTGCTGGGGCTGGGTCAGGCCAAAGCCAGGAATCTGGAACTCCATCCAGGTTTCCCATGTGGGTAGCAGGGGTCTAAATGCTTGGGCCATCTTCTGTCGCTTTCTCAGGTGCATTGGCAGGGAGCAGGACTGGACTCAAACCTGCATTCATACAGGATGCTGGCATCATAAGCAGCAGCTTAACCTGCTGCACCACAATGCCACAATGCTGGCCCCAACACACTTTTTAAAGAAGTTATAATAACTATTTGTTGTCTGCTACCAGTCTGTCACCAATGAAAGATTAGAAGCTGGAAGGAAAATGAAATGTTTTGGGGTTTTCTTTCCTTTTTCCTTTTTTTAAAATCTGTGTCAGCATGACTTTTTTCATGTGACATTCTTTGTCATTGTTTGAATAGAAAAATAGAAAAGTTGTTTATCATTAGAGGGAGATTGTATCCATAATGAAAAATATCACACAATCATGTCTTTTAAACTTTTACTTTAGAGGGTGATTATAGTTAATAACATCTAACCTCCAGAGTACTTTGCCCACATAACTGTATGGTGTAACTTAGCATTGCATTTTAGGACACTAATTAAAACCTTGAAGACAGTATAAAATATTGAGAAATATATGGGAGAAGGGAGCTGAAAAACTGTTTTGCTGCATAAAATTAAACATTGATTAAAAAGGAGAAAAGATTGTAAAAAATACCATCTCACACAAAATGAAATGCCGACTTGATGTTTTAAAATAATTTTCAATACTTGAAACAGAGTGGTGAAAATAATCATACAAAGTGGAGATTTTTCCATGGAAAGTCTTTAGTGGAAAACTTGGGGCTCAGGAGACTGGTTTGAAGAAGCTCAGAAGCTTTATGTATCTATGCCTTGCTGCTTGCATTTATGTATCAGAGGCAACAAATCAAGATCGTGAGATCCCTGTATCTCACGATGAAGAGGGGTGTGGGTTTGGCACAGTGGTTAAGTTCCCACTTGGAACACCAGCATCCCATATTGGAGTGCCTGGGTGCTGCTTCTGATACCATCTTAACTGCTAATTCTCATGCTGGGAAGCAGTGATGATGGCCCATATGCTTGGGTCCTTATCACTCATATGGGAGCCCCAGAGTGGGCTCTAGCCTGACCCAATCTGACTCTAGCCTGACCCAGTCTGGATTATTAAGGACATTTAGGGCGTGGATCAGTGAATGGTAGATCTCTGTCAGTCTGTCTCTGAATCTTTCTTTCAAGTAAAGAAATAGATACATACAACTCCCCACAATTAAAAAAAGGGGGGACTCCTAGGGAGACAAGAGTAATTGTAATGGCTCTGGGACTTGACTTGGGCCCATGCCCAAGAGCAAAACCTGGAATCATAGAATGCTTTGAATAATTATAAATATGTCATGGTTCTTTACACAGATGTGGAAATAATTTTATTTTTCAATTCCATCAGTTATATATCTTTGTAATTGTGAAGTGCCTTATTAATCTCTGGTCCAAATTAGAAAATATGGCTTATACTTCCATATATTCATCAACTTAGCTAAGCCTTACTTTTACCAAAATTTAATCATATGCATTTAATCATTTATTCATCATTTTAAAACATCTTATTTATATAAAAAGAACAAATTCTATTTCCCTTTCTCCTCCTCCCACACTTTTCTTTTAATTTTTACAATGACATATTTTCAATTTACTTATTCTTTTAAAAACATTATTAATATGATTTTGGAACTTATTTTCTGGTTTGACACAAACAATATTGTGAAAATAATAAAAATAAAACTTCATTTAGACATTTTTAATAGATTTGTATGATTTTGTTTCGTTAAGGAAATACCTGTAGATTTATACTTAAAAGAAGAAAAACTTCTCATTAAGGCAGTTGCTCTGGTATCACTAACCTTGAATTTAAGAGGTGGGAAGGCTTCCTTATTAAAGTTCTTGAGGACAGAGAAGGTTAAACATCCCACACTTCAGCTGTTTATGTAAATACTGGTTGTTATACTTGAAAAGTATTGGATATCTTCTAGAAGGAATTTCATATCCCTTAAATAGTGGGCTTAATTTGAAAAATATTTGATTCCTCTTGTGTAGCTTTTTTAGTGACTCCACAGTAGTTGAGCTTTTCATTACTGTTACTATTCATAAACTAATTGTGGGGTGGGCATTCAGTGTGGTGGCTAAGTCACAGCTTCAGATGGCCACATCCCTAATCAGAGTGCCTGGCCCAAGTCTTGTTCCTGGCTCCTCTGATGTTGATTCAGCTTCCTGCAAACATTAGCTCTGGGAGGCAATGGATGATGGCTCAAGTGCTTAGGTCATTGACACTCATGTGTAGGACCAGGATGGAGTCCCTGGCTCCTGGCCTCAGCCTGGCCCAGCCCCTCTGTTGTGGGCATCTGGGGAGTGAGCCAGTAGATAAAAATGGATCTTTCTCTGTCTCTCTCTCTCTCTCTCTCTTTTTTTTTTTTTTTTGGACAGGCAGAGTTAGAGAGAGAGAGACAAAGAAAGATTGGTTCTTTCTTTGTTGGTTCACCCCCCAAATGGCTGCTAAGGCTGGCACACTGCCCCGATCCAAAGCCAGGAGCCAGGTGCTTCTTCTGGTCTCCCATGCTGGTGCAGGGCTCAAGGATTTGGGCCATCCTCCACTGCCTTCCTGGGCCACAGCAGAGAGCTGGACTGGAAGAGGGGCAACCAGGACAGAATCCAGCGCCCCGAATGGGACTAGAACCCGGGGTGCTGGTGCTGTAGACGGAGGATTATCCTAGTGAGCCGCAGTGCCGGCCTGGCCCCTGGATTTCAATTTTTGTAATAAAAACTTTTTAACACAAATTTTCACAAACTTTAGTATTTTTATTTATTTATGTTAATTTTATATGAAAGGCAGAGAGACAGATCTTCCATCTACTGGTTCACTTTCCCAATGCTCACAATAGCTGGGGCTTGCCCAGACTGAATCAAGGAGCTCAGAACTCCATCCTGGTCTCCCAAGAAGTTGGCAAGGACCCAAGTACTTGAGCAATCACCTATTTCAAGATTGAGTTTTAATATTTGAATTTGAAATATTAATAAGTAATGGAAATGCAAGTACTACACAAAGTAGCAATCCATTTATATACAGTTACATCTGTGCTTATTAATATTAATTGTCTCCTTTGGATAGAAACTTTTTTAAAAGATTTATTTTATTTATTTATTTATTTGAAAGAATAGAGAGGTGCAGTTCACTCCCCAAATGGCCACAACAGCCAAAGCTGAGCTGATCCAGAGCCAGGAGCTTCTTCCAGTTTTCCCACTTGGGTTTAGGGGCGCAAGGACTTGGACCATCTTCCACTGCCTTCCCAGGCCATAACAGAGAGCTGGATCAGAAGTGGAGCAGCCAGGACTTGAACCAGTGCCCATATGGGATGCCAGCACTGCAGGCCAAGGCTTTAACCCACAGTGCCATAGTGTCAGTCCCTTACAGAAACATTTTAATCTGCACACTAAAGATGTTTAACAAGTTGTTTGATGAGAAACATCTTTCACAGTTTTACAGATGTTGTAAGTGAAGGAAACAAATGCTAAACTGTGTTCCTAGGTTGTCACTTTCTTGTCTGTTTCATCCCAGTGTTTAAAAGCTTTAAGCTTTTGATAATTTTTGAAAAGTTACAGAAATCCCTATTCTATAGCCAAATTGTGAAGAAAAAAAGTGTTTACTTTGTTGAATTACCTAAATTATATTTAAAAATTAACATGAATAGTTTATAAAAAGTGTATGTTTTAGAACAACAACAACAAAAGATTGATTTATTTGAAAAGCAGAACGACAAACAGCTTCCATCGACTGATTCACTTCCCAAAAAGCTGCAGCACCCAGGTCTGGGCCAGGAGGAAGCCATGAGCCTGGAATCTCATGCTGACCTCCCACACAGATGGCAGGGGCCCAAGTACTTGGGCCATCATCTCTGAAATGGTAAGATTAGATATTACATATTAGATACTCTCAGATCCATTAGCAAGAAGAAGAATAAACTTGAACTGGTGTTCTGGTATGGAATGCAGGCATTGCAAGCAGAGGTCTAACCCTCTGTGCCAGAATAGGCACCCCTACTCCAGAAGCATGATCTTAACTGCTGCACTGAACACCTGCCCCATTTCTACAGCCTCTCTGCAGTATTCTAGGTATATATGATAGAAAGATTAAAGCAAACTAACATATCTATCACCTTATAAAGTTCATCATATTTTTGTGTTGGGAATGCTAAAAATATGTTTTTTTAGAAATTTTGAAATATGTGATACATTACTTTTAACTGTGGTCACCATGCAGATCATTAGAATTTATTTCTTCAGACTAACTAACTTTGTAGTCATTGATGAATGTCTTGCCTTTCCTTTTAGACAGTATAAAGATGGGTTTCTTTTTTTTTTTTTTGAAAAAAAGAAAAACGGGGTTTGTTGATTTTCTTTAACCTGCAAATAGTTGTCACAAAAAGGTTTTTTTTCTTTTAAATAAATTCACACAAAGAAAGAGAAATAGAAAGCAATGGTGGTGGCCAGCCAAAGGAGTAATTACATTCATCTTTGTATGTGTGCACACCAGTTCTGTTTACATCAACATCGGAAAACTCCACCCCTAGAATCCAGAACCTTAGCTCTGCCAGAGGAATGTTGGGATGGGCGTGTAGAAGTTAAAGGGTTTCTCTCGCTTAGCTCCCTTTCAGAAGGTACCCTGACAAGCTGGTTCCCTTCTGCACTGTCACAGAACTTCTGCATACATTCTCAGTCCTAGTCGTGAGAGGCTGAAAGAAACTGAATTTGCAGTCCAACACAAAGGGGGGAATTTCTAAAATACTCAGCAGACTCATAGAATGGCAGATGTCCTAAATAGCACTCTGGCCTCAGAATCAGCCCTAAAGGCATTCGGATCTGGCTGAAAAGCCCATGAGAGTATTTCAGGCATGGAAAGCCAAGACACTCTGGCAAAAGATCTCTGTGAGTGAGATCCCAGTGGAAAGAACAGGTCTTCAAAGAAGGAGGTACCTTTCTCTGAAGGGAGGAGAGAACCTCCACTTTGACTATGACCTTGTCTAAACAAGATAAGAATCGGAGAACTCAGAGGGCTTCCATAGCCTTGGAAACTCATGACTGGAGCATAGGGAGATTACTGATGCCATAGACAGGAGTGTCAATTGGTAAAGTCAACAACAGGAGTCACTGTGCACTTACCCCTCATGTAGGATCACTGTCCTTAATGTGCTGTACATTGAGATTTAATGCTATAACGAGTACTCAAACAATATAGTTCACTTTGTGTTTCTATGGGGGTGCAAACTGTTGAAATCTCTACTTAATGTATACTAAACTGATCCTCTGTAAAAAAAAAAAAAGAAAGAAATTATCAACTCTCAACTTGACTCTCACTGGGATTAAACATGACAATAGGTCTGATCTGATTTCATCATCATTTAAAAAAATCATCTATTATTTTTCACTTTATGTTTCTGTGTGGGAGCAAACTGCTGAAATCCTTACTTAATGTATACTAAGCTGATCTTCTGTATATTAAGATAATCGAAAATGAATCTTGATGTGAATGGAAGGAGAGAGGGAGTGGGAAAGGGGAGGGTTGTGGGTGGGAGGGACGGTATGGGGGGGAAGCCATTGTAATCCATAAATCGTACTTTGGAAATTTATATTCATTAAATAAAAGTTAAAAAAAATAATCCAACAGGTTTTTTTTTGCATTTTTGAATTGATTTTTCATTTATTTAAAATAAAATAACCAAAAAAGTGTAAAGTTACAAAAAATGTTGTTTAAGAATAATATATTAAAACTGTGGACATAAAAAAGGGATGACACGTCACAAAATTTTAAGATTAATATGAAGATCATAATTTAACATAAAAATATATTCTATGGATTTGTCATCCTGATAAATATGAACAAAATTAACAAAAAAGGCATAGTCTGGCAACAAATACGTTTTTTGTTTTTTTCTTGATCACAGCAAAATATACACATTTATAACAGATACACTGTCGGGAGGAACAGGCTATTTCCCACAGGCCACAGCTCACAGTTTACTGAGCCTCCGGAGGAGGAATGTCATCACTCGGGGAAGGAAATCCACTCACAGGAAGGCTTCATCTGCACAATGAGTTTCCTGGTCGAGTCTTCTCGGGCAGCTGCGGGCTGACCCTGGTCTTTGACGAT
The DNA here is from genome assembly GCF_051225735.1 of Oryctolagus cuniculus. NCBI lineage: Eukaryota > Metazoa > Chordata > Mammalia > Lagomorpha > Leporidae > Oryctolagus > Oryctolagus cuniculus. Next base: position 27,081,915 of record NC_142885.1, read on the forward strand.
AGACAATGCATCCGGGTGCTGTTTTCATACCTATGCTCTCAGAAACAGCTGAGCCCTCGGGGGGTTGAACATGGCCTCCTAGGTCTGCAAGAATTCAGGCTGCACGCAGGCCACTTTCCGGAACTCCTTAGTGTGGGTCTTAGGGCACTGCATCTCACACCAGCTGATGGGAACCAGCTGGACAGTTGACTCACTATGGGCCACCACCACTCCCAGCTCATTTTCACCTGTGGTCAGCAGGTAGTTGGACTGGGTGTCACCTAGAGAGATCACTTTGGCCAAGACAATGTCCCCTGGACAGAAACTCTTGTATATTTCAACCTTGTCTTTTTCAGTGGCTGGAACATCTTCCTTCCGGATAGTTCCTCGAAAAAAGTTCTTAAGAGGTGTGGATCCCACGTAGAGGATGTGGACTTTGGCAAAACATGAATTGATGCTGGAGACCTTACATGTTACAATAGAGCCCACATCTGGAAGTAATTGGGATTCCGCTTCTCTCATCACAGACACTACCGGGAGCGCGCCGTTCTCGCTGGTCTTCGTTAGACAGCCGGCGAGGGAAGAAAAGATGTATCCGTGCTGTGTATAGGTGCCGCTGCCTGGGCTGCCTTCCTCCAAGTTACGCAGACGTTCGCCGGGGATGCAGTACCTTACGGGTGGCGCCATGACTACAACAAATACATTTTGATAAGTTAAATAAGCTTTTTTATATTGATGTTCAGCGACAAGCAAAATTCTTCAATTTCTAAAAGTTACATGAAGTTTAAATCCCAGGGGAAAAAAGCACGGTGTGGATGCTCTAAGGAGAGATCTACGGTATTCTAGAGCAAAACATCATTAATGCTACTTCTACAGGAAATCGCCTTACACAGATACTGTATGTGGAATGAATATCATTAACTGCTCACCCCTTACATGTTTTTTTTTTCTTTTTTTAGCTTTTCTCTCATTTTTTTTGGTTACTTTTTTCCGTAAAAGATGTCACATATGAACTGGGGAACTTTAGCACCAAAATCAGGTCTCTCATAGTCCACCTAACGTCCCCTTCCTCCCCACTTAAAAAAAAAAAAAGAAAAAAGTTAAATCACAAAGTCCCACGGATGTCAAAATCTTCGTGTCTGCTTTTCCCAGCCTTCCTTCCTGCAGCATTAGCAAACCTGGGCAAGATTAGTCAACAGGGGCTCGGGATGGAAGGAAAAAGACTTTCAGGCATCAAAACCCAAGTTTGCCAAGAACAACTCTCCTGAGGCGGGGAGAGGGGTCCCGGGCAGGGAGGAAGAAATGTGTAGGAAGCTGAGGCAAGCGCAGGCACAGCTCTGTCGCCAGAGTGGGGAGCTGCTAGTTCTGGGTCACCTCCCCCTCCCCCGGGCAGAGGCTCCGGGAGGCCCAAGGGCGCCCCCTGGCGCTGAAGAAGCAATATAGTCGCAATGACAAAGTTCGGTTACAAGGCACTAAGTTGCTTCTATACACTGATACTGCTTTTTCTTTTGTGATTTAGCACTTAAGGCTTAAGTTGGAAACAGGCGTCCACTGACGAATATGTGACTTGTCTGTTATGCGCATTGAGTGGGCTGTGAAAACCTAGGGAGGGGGAGTTTCAAGCCAGAAGGAGCTACCGACAAATGGACTTGTCCTCATTTTAGGCGCGGACACCGGGGGGCGGGGGACACGGGGAGAGGCACTCCAAGGTTCCGGGTGTGTAGGGGCAGGGGTTGAGTTTAACCTTGCTGGGGGCCTCGGGCGGGTAGGGGGTCTGGGGGTGTGGGGTGGGGCGGAGCAGGCAGGGAGTCCCTCCCTACCTTGGCTTAGTCATCTGAGATGTAAAGTCTGCTGAAGATGGGCAGACATCTTGAGTTGTCCAAGGTAGGGGAATCGGAGCCACTGTGGCTGCTGCTGGAACTGCTCAGGTAGCCCTCGTGGTCTGAGAGCGAATCCTGAGGGCTGGGGGCTACTCGGACATGGGCCGGAAGAGGAAGGCGGTCGGGGAGCCGCCGCCCGGCAGCCCCATGCTAGGGGCAAAGAGGTTCGCCAGCTCCTGGCTGGCGAAGGCGAAGGGGTTATTGTGCCGTCCAGCAGGGTAGGTGAGCCCAGGAGGTCATCGGCGCTCAGGATGGGGGGTGGGGTGATGGACGTGGGGCTGTCCAGCAGCCCAGAGGCGGCGGCGCCGGGAAACCCAGCAAAGCTAAAGCTATGCTGGAGGCGGGGGCGGTCGGCGGAGAGGTCCCGGGCCCGGCCAGGGCGCGGCGCTCCCCAGCGCTGTGGGTGAAGTGGCAGCGGGCCCGTAGGGGCAGAAGCCGATGGTGTGGAAGGTGCGGCACAGCTCCGTCTTGTACTTGGGGCGGCGGGTCAGGCTGCGCAGCTCGTGGATGCCTGCTGGCACTTGACCCCGTACTTACAGGCGCCGTTCTCCTCGAAGGGGCGGCACAGCTCCGTCTTGTAGCGGCTCGAGTTGACCGGGCCGCTCCCGGGCTGCTTCTGCGCCGGCAGCAGTCGCTCGCCCCCTTCGGAGAAGGAGCGGTCTTGGAAGCTGCTGTCCCGGGAGCTCAGGGCCGCGGCCGGCTCGCCCTTGAGGCTGCTAAGGAGTTGGTTCTGGTGGAATTTGGAGCTGGGTAGGATGACCGAGTGCCTCCGGGGGAAGCCCCCGCCGGCAGGGGTGCCCACTGCCTTTTTGTCCAGCAGGCAACCCGCGGTGCTGGGAGCACTGTAGTTGATCATCCTGTTACCCTTGCATAAAATTTCGCTCAGGTCGAAGATGGTGGCAGACACAAGGGTGGTGGTCATCCTGAGAGCTCGCACGGGGGACAGAGGCGAGGGTCTGGTGCGGGGAAGGCGCAGCCGCAGGCTCTGAGGTCTGGACTCCCACGGGCCTGCTCCCAGCGCCCCTCGCCTGTCTCACTCTCCCTAAATGTGGATTTCTTGCCAACAATGTAGTTTGTCTTGCTTTTTATCTACTGTGACAATTTCTGTATTTTAATTCTTGTATTTAGAACATTGATGTGTAAAGTGATTATTGATATAGTTATATTAATAACTACCATATTTATTTTTCTATTTCTTGTCATTGTTCTTTATTACTATTTTGTCTAATATACTTGTCTGTATTTTATGGTCTCATTTGAGCATTTTAAACTTTCATTTTTTCTTCCTTTTTTTTTTTTTTTTTTTTTTTTTTTTTTTGGACAGGCAGAGTTAAAGAGAGAGAGAGACAGAGAGAAAGGTCTTCCTTCCTTTGGTTCACCCCCCCAAATGGCCACCACGGCTGGCGTGCTGCGCAGATCTGAAGCCAGGAGCCAGGTGCTTCTTCCTGGTCTCCCATGCGGGTGCAGGGCCCAAGCACTTGGACCGTCTTCCACTGCCATCCTGGGCAACAGCAGAGAGCTGGACTGGAAGAGGAGCAACCAGGACAGAATCCGGCACCCCAACCAGGGCTAGAACCCCGAGTGCCGGCGCCGTAGGCAGAGGATTAGCCTAGTGAGCCATGGCGCCGGCATTTTTTCTTCCTCTTTAGCATATTATACTTTTTAATTTCTTTAATATAGGTGCTGTAGAGTTTGCAGTAAGCATTTACATGTAATTTAAATCCATTTTGTGAATAACACTATGCCACTTGACACATAGTGGAGGCTACTTCATGATTTCAATATATTCCTAATTCCATCCTCCAATTCCTTCTATCATTCTCTCATCTATACGTGTGTGTATAGACATGCATAATGAATAAAATTAGCCCATTTCAGAGTAAGTATAAAGTTTTTTCTTATTCTTTCTCTAGCGTTCCTTTTCTCTTTATGTCCATTTGAATTTCTGACTGCTTTCCTTCTCTAGGAAGAATCTCCTTTAATAGTTCTCACAAGCCAGATCTCCTAGAAACAAATTCCCTTACTTTTTGTTTGAGAAAGTTTCTGTTTCTCCTTCATTATTGAAGGATACTTTCACAGGGTGTAGAATTCTAGTTTGGTTGTTTTCCTTCAACACTTGAAATATTTCACTTCACTCTTGAAGAGAGGTTAGATGTAACTTTTATTCCATATGGTTTGTTACTTAAGGTTTCTCTTTCCTCTGTAGTTTTCCAAGGTTTTTTCCTGGGTATTTGGTTTTTTGTGGGGCTTGAATACGATATGTGGCCAAGGTGTATTTTGTTTACATTCATCCCACTCAGTATTCCTAGATGTGTGGTTTGGTGTCTGATGTGGATTTGGACAAGTTCTCTGTCATTGTTTTTTCAAACATTTCTTCTTTCCAACTTTTTTCCTTCTGATATTCTTATTACATGTAAGTCACACTTTTTGTAGTCCCCTCAGTTCTTGGATAGTCTTGTTTTGTTTGTTGAGGTTTTTTTTCCTTATTTTTGGGAAGTTTCTACTGAAATATCCTAAAGCTTGCAGATTCATTCTTCAGCCATGTCCATTCTGCTAAAGAGCACATCAAAGGTGTTATTCCTTTGCATTGCTTTGTTTTGATCTCTATCATTTCTTTTTAATGCTTTCTTATAATTTCTCTGTTTTTGTAATTATCTATCTGTTCTTGAGTGTTGTGTATTTTTTTCTATTGAAGTCCTTGTCACAGTCTTTTTTTTTTATAAGTTCTGTTCTTACAATTCCAACATTCCTCCTATATATGACTCTGGTTCTGATGCTTTTTAGTCTCCTTAAATTGTGACTTTTGCCCTTTAGTAAGCCTTGTAATTATCTTTGAAAGGTAAGCATGTTGTACTGGGTAAAAGGAATTATGGTAAATAGGCCTGTAGTAGTAGTAGTAAGGTCTAAGGGTAGGAGAACCAGTCTATAGTTGAATGATTAGCATTCAGTCTCTTGAAGAGCTGATACCCCTGGATTGAATTTCACCAGTGCCTCTCAGTACCCCCCCCCCCACACCTTTATGTCAGACAGAATGACTAGAGGCGCTGCAGTTATGCATTTCCTTTCCATATGTGGATAGCTAGAAGGTGTTGGAATTAGGCATTTCCCTATCCCCAGGTAGGTCAAGCTCTAATACAGTTCTAACAGGCTAGGCTTTGATGAAATAAGTTCTCCTGAGGGTAGAGCATGTTAAGAATAGAATGCTCTGCAGTATTTCAGAATTGTTGGTTTCCCCATCTTCTAGCCATCGGCATTGATATTCACTGCCTGTTTTTCTGCCACATTCCCTGGGAAGATCTGGTAGAGCTCCTAGAGGTAAAACTCACAAAGGTTTGTGGACCACCACATGGTTGGGTGGCCCAGGAATTTTTGCTCACAGTTGTCCACACTGAGGCTCCAGCAACTAGTCAGTTACAGTTGAGGCTTTGCAATCCTGGCACTGTCAGAATTTTCTGCTCTAGCAAGTTGAGTTTCTCTGTATCTGTCACTGCAATTTTGTGGGGAGTGAATCATGTTGTGATGGTGCCTTTCTGACAAATTTAAGATGAACAACAGATTGGCTGGCCTTTCAAATTATTCAGCTTTTGACTTGTTAGGACAGGGTGGTGACTTTTAAGTTCCTTCATGTGCTGTACCAGAAATTGGAACTTAGGTTTTTTGAAAGCATGAATCACAGCTTACTCAGCTCTTTACATCCCCTTTTGGAATTTGCATCATGCCTCTCAAATAGTTGGTTCTCAATGTGTGCTTTACCTAAACTTCTCTGTCATCATTTCAAATGTTGAAAATCCCTGATGGTTTGTTTGTTCTCTTTTTTGTTGTTGTTGTTTATCTGTTTTAAAGTGTGATACCTACACTGTTAACAGGTTTTGACCTAGAATCTACAGTTCAAATATGTAAGTAGCATTTGTCCCAGCTTTAATCAAGGTAACTATCCCTTATCTCATATTTATAACCCAAAGCCCACCTTCTTTCAGGTATATGGTAAGCAGAGGCAGCGTTTCATGTGCACTTGAGACATTACCTTGGCAGAACTTCAAATTTTCTGTTCTCTAAATTTAAGTGCTGCTTGCTCTACTTCTTATATTGACATATTAAGAACTTGAACTCTGGAACTACTTCTTTTTTGATGCTAGTGTATTTACCTTGGCCCCAGAAGGATTTATCAGAAAATCCATTGTTCTTTTTATTGCCTAATATCTTAATCTTCCCCCCCAATGTAATTGTCCATGTCTCCTTACAGCATTCAGTGGTTTCAATCAGCTTTGCTCAGGGAATGCAAATGGTTGATGGGAATGTCAGCATAGAGAAAGAAAGATGTTAAATTGATGTTATGACCAACTCCTTTATTCAATTTAAACCCTAATTTCTCCACTCTCTAGCTTGGTTTATTGACTTGACATCTTCCCCGTGGTTCCAGCATCCCATATGGGCACTGGTTCCTGTCCCTGCTGCTCCTATTCCAATCCAGCTCCCTGCTATGGCCTGGGAAAGCAGTGGAAGATGTCCCAAAGTCTTGGGCTCATGCACCCATGTGGTTGACTGGAAGAAGCTCCTAGCTCCTGGCTTCAGATCAGCCCATCTCTGGCTGTTGTGGCCATTTGCAGACTGAACCAGCAGATGGAAGATCTTTTTCTCTCTCTCTCCCTTTCTCTCTCTCTCTTTGTCTGTAACTCTGCCTCTCAAATAAATAAATAAATCTTTAAAATAAAAGAGAGATCTTCTATCTGCTGCTTGACTTCTTGACTCCCCAAGTGGTGACAGGAGCCAGGAGCTTTTTCCAAGTTTCCCACATGAGTGTAGGAGCCAAAGTACTTGGGCCACCTTTTGCCACTTTTCCAGGCACATTAACAGGGAGTTTAATTGCAAGTGGAGCAGCCTGGGCTCAAACCGGCACTGATGTAGGATGCCAGAGCAGCAGGTGGAGGTTTAACCTACTGCATCACAGGACTGACCCCAAGATGTTCAATTTAGCATGGGAGGTAGAGTGTTTTGTGATAGGGCGAAGTGCAGCCGAAGGATCTAGGGGGTCTTGCACCTATAGTTTTGGATCTCTGTGGTGTTTTCCTGCTGAAGTATTACTCTTCTTCATTCTTCATGATACTCGAGTGGGTCAAACACTCCCACATGCCCAGCACTACACTTGATCTTATCCAAAAGGTGGAGAAGTGATGTGCCCGTACACCTCTTCACACACTCTTCCCAAATATAAAAGTGTTTTTTTGTGGAGAGAGCAATAGAAATCTATGATAAACAAATATATTTCCCTAAATTGATAGAAACTGAACATTCTCATGCCCACAACTGTCCTGCTACCAAGTCACACTGAGAAGTGAATGTCGTATGAGGAATGGGTTCACACTATGCTGTTTACAGAAAATAAGGCAACTCCCTGGCTCTCTTGGCATCACCTTGAAATCATGCTTTTCTATAGCTTATGCCATTTCACATTCGAAGTAAAGAGCATAACCTACAATAATATCTGGGAATTAAAAGAGAAGTTATATTCTATTTTTTTGAGAAATTTAAAAAAACTTTGTTTTTGTTCAAGTAACTCTTCCAGCAGTGGAGGTGGGGTAATTCTTCTGATTGCTGTTTAAAATCTGCTGGAAATGATTAAGAAAAACTTTCAGTTGTATAATTTTGTAATGTATATAATATTACAAAAGTGTTCTACCTTATTTTGACTCTTACTTAAATGATTTTATTTGGGACCAAAACCATTTCAGTAAATTTTTATTTCTGTTTTATAAGCACTTCATTGGATGACTATCTTCATAAATTTTAAATAACATCTGCTTCCTACTGTTCTAGCAATTAGTGGTCTAGCTGTCTAATTTGAATGCAGTTTGATTTTTCTTGAATAAATACTTTAGTGGAGCCATTCTTTACTATGTTAGTAATTTTCTTATGCCCTAAGTAAATAGCCACTCCTTCCCTTGCAAGATCAAAAGATTTGGTGGTCTTGATAATATAGTCCTATTACAACTTAAATTCAAGAGTAATTTTGGCATCCAGATTGCCATTTTTGTTAACAGTACTGCACAAGTCTTGCATAAGGACATGGCTTGGCAACCTCACATTTTAGTTACCTGCCAAAAATGAAAATCCTAAATACCATGTTGATATTCTTAGTAAATGTGTTTGAGTCCTATGCTGCAGCCTTACTTGAGGTATTTGGTGTTCCCAGAATAAAGACTGCTTATGTCTTCACTTCTTTCACATGCTGTTCCCCAAGCCTAGGTGACACAATTTAGCTCTCAGTACCACTCTTTGTTTACTTTTATACCTGGATAACTTCTGGTTTTTCAAATTTTAGCTCTCTGTCAGATCCTTTGGGATCTTTTGTCAATTCTGACTTCTTCAAATCTGGATTGAATACTTAGCTGCATTAATTCTTACACATAACTATCTCTGTAGACATACAGTTTTTATACATCATTGTCCTAAATTGTGACCCTGTTGATATATGCCATTTATCTCCATATTTCCAGGAAATAGTACATGATCAATTCATGTTTAAGGACCTTCTATGAGTGTTGCTTGTAGATACTCATTTGAGTATTCATTTTGGTTTATTTATTTATTTATTTATTTTGACAGGCAGAGTGGACAGTAAGAGAGAGAGAGAGAGAGAGAGAGAGAAAGGTCTTCCTTTTACCGTTGGTTCACCCTCCAATGGCCGCTACCACCAGTGCGCTGCCGCTGGCACACTGTGCTGATCCGAAGCCAGGAGCCAGGTGCCTCTCCTGATCTCCCATGCGGGTGCAGGGCCCAAGGACCTGGGCCATCCTCTACTGTACTCCCAGGCCACAGCAGAGAGCTAGACTGGAAGAGGAGCAACCGGGACAGAACTGGCACCCCGACCGGGACTAGAACCTGGTGTGCCAGTGCCGCAGGCAGAGGATTAGCCTATTGAGCCACGGTGCCGGCCTCATTTTGGTTTATTTTTTGTACCTGGATGATATATTCTGATATTATTTTTATATTAAATTACTCACAAATCCTAAGGAAGGAACTTTTAATTTCATAATATTTTCAGATCTTGGGGCCAGTGCCGTATCTCACTTGGTTAATCCTCCACTTGCGGCACTGGCATCCCATATGGGTGCTGGGTTTCAGTGCTTGGACCCCTGCACCTGCATGGGAAACCAGGAGGAAGCACCTGGCTCCTGGCTTCAGATTGGCATAGCTCTGGCCATAGTGGCCATTTGGGGAGCGAACCAACGGAAGGAAGACCTTTCCTCTCTGTCTCTCTCTCCCACTGACTCTATCTGTCGAAAAAAATTTTAAAAGTTTTTCAGATTTTATTGTGAAACTGTTGTTATTTAGTGACAGACATTGGCAATTATTGGTCATTTATTAAATGTTAGACTTGCAGCTAGGTACTTAGTGTATTTCTTCATTTAATGCTTCTGATCTTTTCAGATTGGTTTTATCTTTATTATATTTTTGAACTAGACACTAAAACATAGTAAGTAATTGACTCCATTTCTTATTTGTTTATTGCTAGAGCCAGGTTTTGGATTCTGGGTCTATCTATTATTTAGAACACACTTTTTTGTACTATGTATGTTGTCTTTCTATAGATGTATATGGAAATGCTTATGAAAATGTTTAGTGTTGATCCAGTGCTTATGAAGGGTTACTGTAAGGACATTTTCTTTTATGAAAATAGTACCAAAAGAGTGATTCAGAGAATGTTTGGCTCAATGACCTAGTCTTTATTGCCAATTTGTCATAAATTACTAGTTGATTTTAAAAGTGTTTTATATTAAATGCAAATATGAAATAACAGGATTAGCATTTTCAAAAATGCATTGGTATAAAAACAAAGCCTCCTTGGTTACATTGAGAATTAAAACAAAATTAATAACAATCCATGGACTAGAAACAAAATTATGTTTGAGATCACATACACCAAAATCAATGCATGCTAAGCCATGAAGACAGACTTTGTGTTCAAAACAAAACAAAAAAAACCCTCTTGTGTTATTAGAATGTTAGTTTTGAATTCCTTTAAAATGTGATACCATGCTTCTGTACAATGTCCAAGATACAGGGTCTGGTTTGCACATTTGTGACAAGTCTTTTCCCAGACCTGCAAAACAATTAGTTTCTGTTATCAGGGGGTTAAAGAAGCAGTTTTCTTCCTGTGCTTTTGAGACTTTTTTTTCCCTAAAAGATCAGGGAAATACATCAGAAGAGATTATTCACATTTGCCCCAGTGCTACTCAAGCTGTTTGCTTTTTCTCTCTCAATTATAGAAGCTTTGTCTATTCTCCTCTTATCAAAGAAATTGAAGAACTGCACCTGTGTGCTGCCACCGCTGCTGCTGTGCTTTGATGCCCCCCACCCCGTATTCATCAAGTTTTAACTTGAGTTCAAAGCTCAGCTGAATTTGGTGGTCCTTCTTAAATCTTTGTGGACATTTGCCAATTTTATAAAACTGCTACAGAATTCAATAAACTTTTGCATTCTTGGCAAGGTTTCACCTCTGAGAAATCTGGGATAAGAATAGAACAGCATGGAAAAAGAGAAAAACTTTTGTGGAAATGTGATGCTTGCTTAGTTTGCTCTGCTCAGCATTGGTAAGATTTTGTCAAGTTACATTAAACATAAAATTCTCTTTGGGACTACTTTTATTTTTCTGAGGATAAGTTTTCTTAATAAGGAAATAATTACCTATTAATTTTACTTAGAATTTAATATAGACTGAGTAGATATATTCCAAAGATAAAAAAATGAAATCTACTTTTTATAGATACCATAGCAAGAATAGAGATAATTATTTTGTCTAATATTTTATAAAATCATAAATTCTAAGAAGAAAACAAGTGGAATTTTAAACCAAAGGCAATTTTGGCATAATGAAGTTTTTTAATCCATAATCAATCATATTTATGACAAACTGGCAAGCTTTAGCTTAGAAAGGGCATACTTGTACCTTGATATACCTCAAAAAAAATAGACTGTGGCCATCATTTTTAATCATGTCAAGAGCCTCAGGTGCTCTCTGAGGTCATACGTAAGAGTGTTGTTAAATTAACAACAGGAGTCACTGTACACTAACTCCCCATGCAAGATTTCTGTCCTCAATGAGTTGTATTATGAAAGTTAAAACTAGTTATGAGAGTGTAAAACTAGTTCTCAGTTTGTGTGTGTGTGCAAATTGTTGAGCTCTTTACTTAGTATAGAGTTGGTCTTCTGTGTACAAAGTTAATTGAAAATGAATCTTAATGGCGAATGGGACTGGGAAGGGGAGAGAGGGGAGGAGGAGGGGTGGGAGTGTGGGTTGGAGGGTAGTATGGTGGGAAGAATAACTATATTCCTAAAGTTGTACTTATGAAATTTGTATTCCTTAAAAAATATATTTAAAAAATACTGAAAATTTTCTATAAAAGCAGAGTTTATTACCCAAGTTTATTGATAAGAAAATACAAATTCACCAAGGTCACTGAATTTGTATTACTAAATCAACTCATTCATTTACTATTTAAGTCATTTAATAGACATATTTTCAAAATTTTTATTTAGAGGGAGCATGAGAGAGAGAGAGATAAGCCAATAAATCCCATTTACTGGTTTACTCCCCAAATGCCTGCAATAGGCAGAGCCTGCTCAAAGCCAGGAGTCAATAACTCAATCTAGGTCTTCCAGATGAGTGTCAAGGACCCAAGCGCTTGAGCCACCATCTCCCTCCCAGTTATGCATTGGCAGGAAGCTGGAGTCAGGAGTCAAAGCTGAGAATTGAATTTAGGCATTGCAATACAGGGTGTGGGGACCTTAACCAGTGTCTTAAGCATTTATTAGTCTAAATGCCCACTGTTTAATAAATATTTAGTGCAAATAAAAACAAGAAAACAAAAGGTACTAAGAGAAAAATAGGAAAGCAGAAACTAGAGAAAATATCTAAAAACCTGGAAAAATAGTAATATTAAAGATTAAATATTATATCCTGGGGCCAGTGCTATGGCGCAGTGGGTTAATACCCTGGCCTGAAGTGCCAGCATCTCATAGGGGCACCAATTCAAGACCTGGCTGCTCCACTTCCGATCCAGCTCTCTGCTGTGGCCTGGGAAAGCAGTAGAAGATGGCCCAAGTCCTTGGGCCCCTGCACCTGTGTGGGAGACCTAGAGGAAGCTCCTGGCTCCTGACTTCAGATCGGCACAGCTCTGGTTGTTGCAGCCAACTGGGGAGTGAACCATCAGATGGAAGACCTCTCTCTCTCTCTCTCTCTCTCTCTCTCTCTCTCTCTCTGCCTCTCCTCTCTCTGTGTAACTCTGACTTTCAAATAAATAAATAAATCTTTAAATAAATAAATAAATATTATATCCTTCCTACATATTGGTACATGAACTTCTTTAGTCATAAGGAAAGACTAACTGGAGAAAAGTAATATTGAATAAGAATTTTCCTCCTTCAAACATTATATGTTAAATATCTATCATTTTTCTAACATTATTGGGTATTATGAATATAAAATAAATACTACATTCCTTATGTAAAGTATTCATAGCCTAATGGGGGAGAAAAATCAATACTATTAAAATAATATGAAAGCTGAATTGTCATGGGGTAGCTGGGTTCAGGTTTTTCTTTTAGACGCAGATAGAAATTCCAGGACAAGACATAAGTAGAGGTTAACAAAGAAATGAGATTTTTTTGCATGCACAGTCACAGCCATGTTATTTTTGGTCAGCTCTAGTTCTGAGTAGTAGTTTCACAGAAGCTGTGGTTTTCTACTTCGTGGTGTTTGGGTGTTGTAGACAGGGCTGCAGGGTGGAGTCTGGAGACCTTAGTACATCCTTACCTATAATGCAAATTTATTTAGAGCCTTAGTTAATTAATCTTGGAGATAACAAAAGGCTTCATAGAGGAGCAGTGATTGAAACTTTAAAAATGGGAAATATTTTGCCAGGAGATGTCACTATTACCCAATTGGTTAAGGCCAAAGGTAGACCAAATGCATAGGTTATATCTGCAGTATCCATGAAAGAACTTCCAGTGGATTGATTCCAAAGGCATTATTGGTCTGTTTGCACTGGTGGTTCATGGCTGAAGAATTTGTAAAGCAAAGGAACAACCATTGATACAAGGCTAAATACAAAAGAGGAAAAAAAGAGGACATATTGGTGCTTCAAATCTAGAAGAGGCTATGTCAATTCCTACTGGATAGAGAGATGTGGACAGGGAGATGTTCCATACAGAAAGACCAGTATTTGCAAATACACACTTTATAACACGGGGGGAAACACAATTTACACCTCAGTTAGAGATTCCACATGCACAAATGTAGAGAGGAAGATTAGAGAACAATTTGAAATTGCAGCCAAAGAGGTTTTGAAAGGACTAGTGTGCTACATGGAGTTTTGCGCTGAACATATAGCTGATGAAGAATCCCTGAAGGGTAAATATTGTCAGCTTTGAATTTTAGAAGAAACATGCTGGAACTTGGCTTGAGGTAATGGGTCATGGAGACTTGGTAGGATGCTACTGCAGTAGTGCAGAAAAATGCAGGTGAAGAGCTGGACTAGAAGCAAGGGAGACAAGGGAGAAAGGGAACTGTGCATATTCTAGAAACAGCTGTCGGATAAGTGTGGTGATCCAAAAGTAGAATCAAAAATAAGTGTTTTACTTCTTGGTAGACAGAAACCAGGTGAAAAGAACAGGCTAAATTGGAGAAATTTGAGTTCAGGGCAAAGAACTGGGAAGAGAGCACAAATGATCTGAAAGTTTCAGTTTTTTGTGAATTACATCTGAGGAATCTGGAGAATTGGTCCCTATGATTTTGGTAATATTGGAATGGAGCCACATTGGTTGACTTCAAGCCATGAATGTAGGTGAACTTCAAGAAAAAAAGTTAACAGAGAAAATGGGGTAAAGCTTAAGAACTTTGAGAAACACTAAATTCCCAATGAGAAGAAATGGAATCTATAAATAATGGGATTTTGGAAACCAGGAATAAAGAAGTCTTAAGGATACTGCAAAAACATAAGCACTGGAAAGAACAGATGAAATTGCTTAGTGCACACTAGCCCAAAATCGTATTGGGGATAGGTCACAGATGACCGGCTTCATATCATTTTGGAAGTACCTGGTTTCTCCAACCTTGGAATTCAGCATACTCAAGAAGAATGGCCACAATTTATTATAAAACAAAAACAATAATGATTAACATTTTAATTTTTAAATTAAAAATCCATAATGAAGGATTAGAGGAAGAGAGAGGGGCTATTAATAATATAAAAGTCCATAGTTGAATGGTGCTGGCAGTTTTTGTTCAATAAAAAGTAAATAGCAAATAACTATAGGTCAGAATGGAGACGGGGAAAATTAAGGAGTAGGGATGCTTCCTCGAATTTCTGTAACAGAGCATGCAGTATCCTGTCCTTTGTAGGGGAAACTGAACTTCCTCAATAGCTTGTTCTTGTCACTGATGAAAGCCATTATGGACATTTCTTTAAATTTTATTTATTTATATACTTATTTATAAGGGAGAGAAACAGAGACACAGGGAGGGCTATCTTCTGCTTGTTAATTTACTCCCCAAATGACCACAACAGCATGGGTTGCACCAGGGAAGAGCCAGGAATTACAAACCCCATCTGGTTCTCCCACATGAGTGGCAGGGACTCAAATGCTTGGGCTATCATTTGCTGCCTTCCAGGATGCATTTGCAGAGTAGCTAGAATTTGAACCAGGCTGTCTGACATGGGATTCCAGCATACCAAGTTGTTACTTAGGCCACCACACCACAAAGTCCACCCCAGATACCTTTCTAATCCATCCCACTGGCTGTAATGTAAAAGTCAAGAAATGGTGACTTGTAATGACAGTCTGAGGAAAAAACACTAGGATAGACCAAGTAGTTGGAAAGAAGTATTAGGGTTGTTAAGTCCTAAATTCATGAATTTTTGAACAAATGTTGGGAACAAGTGGTAGTAACAGTCTCTGGAGAGAAATGAGACTGAAAGAAGCCAATTTTGCAACAGGGAAGACCAATGGCTCACTCTCTGAGCTGGCAGTAGCAGGAAAAGCAAACCTGCAAAAGACCATTACTATTCAGAAAAGAACATGTGCTTTCTGCCAGACACTAGCCCATCAGAAAGAAGAACCCACATTAGAGAACATCTAGCACTAAGCAACAAGGGGAATTAGTGGGCTTCCAAGGCTAATATGCAGTCGAATGTAATGACAGTTAGCCAGAAGCAGCCCAGAATTTGAACTCTAGCAAATATGCATTTTAATCTGTCCCTTCTCCCTTCCCTTTACAACTTAATACTTGGCAGTAGAAGGGTCACTTGACAATATTTATTAGCTCATTAACTGTAAGTGTCTTTGCTACCATGGGGGATTTTTAAAAAATTTCTGTTCAGCTGACGCCATGGCTCACTAGGCTAATCCACCTGTGGTGCCGGCACTCCGGGTTCTAGTCCCGGTTGGGGCACCAGTCTGTCCTGCTTGCTCCTCTTCTAGTCCAGCTCTCTGCTGTGGCCCCGGGAAGGCAGTGGAGGATGGCCCAAGTGCTTGGGCCCTGCACTCGCATGGGAGACCAGGAAGAAGCACCTGGCTCCTGGCTTCAGATCAGCACAGCATTGGGGGATAAACCAACAGAAGGAAGACCTTTCTCTCTGTCTCTCTCACTAACTCTGCCTGTCAAAAAAAAAAAAATTCTGTTCTCCATACTGCACCGCAGGTGTCTTTCCATTGTGTAATTGAAATGCTGAGCACTCGCTCTCTACTGGCATCCAAACTCCATAACTGTAAGTTGCTTTTTTCCCAAGATGAAGAGAAGGAACACGATAAGACATAAGTCAGTTGTGGCTAACTTACATGAGGCCGACTTGGCGAGTATCAGTGGTGCCACATGAGCAGGTCTTCCAAGATGGTAAGCTGGGGTGATCTCAGACTTCCATCCTCAAGAAAAGAAAGAGAACTCCCATGCGCTGAGTCCAGATCCTATGTTAGCACCCCCATATACACTATTTAGATTCTCCCAATAGCCCTATTCAACAGGAAATGAATTTTGTCAGTATTAAACCAGGTAGGGAAACTAAGTCCCAGAGAAATTAATATGCTCAGTTATAAAACTATTATGTGGGGAAGCTGGGATATGAACTTAAATCCATGCTTGTTCTAACACACAATATTCTCTGTTTAAAAAAAATAGTACAGGGCCTTGTATTGTGGTGCAGTGGGTTGAGCTGCTGTCTGCAATGCTGGCATCCCATATGGGTGCCAGTTCAAGTCCCAGGTGCTCCATTTCTGAACCAGCTCCTTGCTAATGTACTGAGAAAGAAGCAGAAGGTGGTCCAAGTCCCTGGACCTATGTCGGGGACCAAAATGGAGTCCCTGGTGTCGCTCCCTGTCTTTGTGGAGGAACGACACAGGACCCTGCGCTGTTGTTTCGTCTGCTCGGCCCTCCCCGGGTTTGCTGCTGGTTCTTCCCGGGTTGGCTACCGTCCCTTCCACCTCCATGGAAGGGCGGTTCCCCCTGCCACATTCCCCACTTCCGCGGGGGAGCAGCACACCGCCGGCCGGCTCTCTCTCGGGGGCTGCTCAGGTGTTCCTTCAGATGTTCCCCTTAGATGTTCCTGGTGCATGTTGTCTCTCTCCTCCTTTATAGTCCTCTTCCGCCAATCCCAACTCTGCTACCCACACGCCGAGTACGCTACTCTCCTCCAATCAGGAGCAGGTCCTGCTGTTTATTGGTTGAACTGGAGGCAGCTGTGTAGAAGCTGTTTCTCCCTTCTCAGCACCATATTGTGGGAGACCAGATGCATAGAATAAGTCTTAATTCCAGTAACTTAGTCTAGTCCGAGTTGCTCCCCACACCTGGCTTCTGGCTTCTAACCAGCTCAGCATGGGCCATTACAGCCATTTGGGGAGTGAACCTGCAGATAAAAGATCTGTCTATCCCTCTCTCTACAATTCCACATATCAAATAAAATACATAATCTTAAAAACATAGTATAGTATCCTCAAATATCAAACAATGCCTCATTACATCTCCAAAAAAAAATATGAAGTTGGCTTTGGATAATTCAGTGGCAGCAATAGAATAAAATGTCATTAGACCCTGAAAAAAAATCCTCTAAGAATTAAAGACACTGTGGTGAGCATTTTGCTTAATGATTAAGATGCCTACATCCCATATAGGATTACCTGATTTGATTCCTGACTCACTCCTGAATACATCTTTTTGATAGTGCCTACCTCAGAGGCAATGGTGATGACTCAGTGCTGGACTCTTGTTACCTAGATGGGAGACCTGGATTGAGTTTCTGTCTCCTGCACCCCCAGGGCCATTGTGGTCATTTAGGGAATGGGCTGGTGGTTGAGAACTCTTTTCTCCCCTTTCTATCCGTCTGTCTCTCTGCCTCTCAAAATATCACAATAAAAAAATTTAGGGACTTTTAAATTACAAATATATTTTAATTAGTTTTTAAATGCAAATATGAATCTAATAATAAATCATTCATGAGTTATGTTTTCTTCAGGTGCATGAGTCAATAAGGCCACCAGCCCCAACTGGGAGTGATATGATGCTCACTGACCAAAAATACTGATTAATATCATTCCTGCATCCACTCATCTATTCAGTCTCTACATTCACATCCTGGCCTTGAGCTGACTAACTCCCTTTATTCTTAAAAACTCATTTCAAGTGCCAGCTTTTCTGAGAAAGTTACCTTCTCTTTCACGTATGATATTCAGCCTTCTTCATTTTGTACTGATGACTCTGAACTTTCTTTTCATTGATTTGTTTGTCCAACTGAAAGAATATTGATTCTGTGAGGGAAGAGATTTTGCAGCACTCCTGTGTTCTCAGTGCCTAGCCTGCTGATGGGCTTGCAGTGGGTTCTCAAGCTAGTTGTTGAATGATGAATGAGAGCCGGCGCCGTGGCTCACTAGGCTAATCCTCCAGGTTCTAGACCTGGTCGTGGTGCTGGATCCTGTCCCAGTTGCCCCTCTTCCAGGCCAGCTCTCTGCTGTGGCCAGGGAGTGCAGTGGAGGATGGCCCAAGTACCTGGGTCCTGCACCCCATGGGAGACCAGGATAAGTACCTGGCTCCTGCCATCGGATCAGCGCGGTGTGCTGGCCGCAGCACACCAGCCGCAGTGGCCATTGGAGGGTGAACCAATGGCAAAGGAAGACCTTTCTGTCTGTCTCACTGTCCACTCTGTCAAAAAATTGAAAATAAATAAATAAATGAATGATGAATGAGTAACTGGCTAATAGGATGAGATGATTATTTATTTGACACCACAGCTGTACCAAAATTTCACATATTGTCTCATGTTGGGTGCCATTCTTTGGTGATCTTTGAATCAAAAGTGCTTGGGTCGGCTGGTGTCACAGCTCGCTGGGCTAATCCTCCACCTGTGGCGCTGGTACTCCGGATTCTAGTCCTGGTTGGGGTGCCGGTTCTGTCCCAGTTGCTCCTCTTCCAGTCTAGCTCTCTGCTGTGGCCCGGAGAAGGCAATGGAGCATGGCCCAAGTGCTTGGGCCCTGCACCCACATGGGAGACCAGGGGGAGACACCTGGCTCCCGGCTTTGGATTGACACAGCACCGGCCATGTCAGCCATTTTGGGGGTGCACCAATGGAAGGATGACCTTTCTCTCTGTCTCTCTCTCTCACTGTCTAACTCTGCCTGTGGGAAAAAAAAAGAGTGCTTGCTGGGTCTCTCACTATAACTCTACCTGTCAAATTAAAAAAAAAAAAGTGCTTGGCATAATGACCACATTGCAACACTAAAGGATAAATATAGCAAACACCAAATCAGACTCCATCTTCCTCCCTCCCTCCATTCATCCTTCCTCCTTTTTTTTTCCTCTTCCTTTTCCTCTTTTCTCCCCCTTCTCTCTTTCTCTCTTTTATGCCCCAACATCTTTTCTCAGATCAAGGAATTTGTAAAACATAACATTTGTTATGGGAAAATTGTATTTGAGGTTCATTTATGTAGGTCTGATTTGAAATGCACATAGTGTCTTTGTGACATTTATCCATCATGAGGGTTCTGGTAGATTTTTGAAGAAAATGCTGTCCATTGGGAGAGAGGTTTACCAGTATTTGGGAACTATCCCATAGAATGTGCAACTTAGAGTTCATATTCTTCTGAGTTGAGGAGAAAGCTTTTGGCAAAAGAGAATGTTTAATCATGACAGGCCAACTGGTTTAACTTTTTATCATTTTTAACTTTTAAAGTTAATGCCTATTTCTGATGGACTCAGTCATTCCAAGAGGTGAGAATACAATATATTTAAATAGAATCATCACAGAATGTAAAAACAGGAAGTTTTTCCAGAGTTTTGAAATAACTTGATTTTATAAGATAATTTACTGAATTCCTCACGTACCTGTTCCTTTTCCATTGGAATCACTTTTAAGAAGGAAGCATTAAGGATTATTTATCTTAATTTTCTACACTAATAGGCACTCAGAAAAGGGTGTTTCTGTTTTGCTTTACTCTATTGTTATGGTCAAAGAGGAGCTAATGAGCCCAGCTGAACAGAAAGGAACATGGTTGCTACTTGGAACCAGCACTGAGGTTGCCAGGGATGGCAGAAATGTGGAGAGGAAATGGGGTGCCAATGATATTAGGGAGAGTGGCTTTTCAGGGGAAAGCATTTATTTCACAGGTTTCAGGAGAGCTATAGGGATAATTAATATTGGCAGTCATTCACATTTTGTGCAGGCAGTACTTTAAACAGTGACTGACTAGATGCCAACAGATGTGAAAATAACAGTCCTTTGGATTTAAAATGCTGTCTACACACACACGAGGGAAAATCCAGAGTTCTTCTCATTCAGTGAATGTTCAGCACCAGCAGCCACAGCCTTATAAATTATTCACTATTATTTTGTCCTACAGAGAGTACTCCTGAGATTGCCTCTAAGAATTGTTCTTCCTTTCTGAAGCCAGGTACCCCACAGCCAGCACAACCATATGTCCTAGAATTTGGAGAGTGGTTCTGACTTAAAGTAACCTCTCCTGCTGCATACCTCCTGTGTTTGAGATTGTGTGACCAATTTGGGGTTCTGAAGTATGGTCACCAAAGATTCAGCCACTCCAGACACACACTTGCATTCCATCAACTCACAGACTATGTGATCTGCTGCTTACTTTAGCACCTCCTCCAGCTTGGACTCCATGCACTGTTGTTTCCAAGTGTAAGAAAGGAGGAGAAAAAGAAGGAAATTACTATTTTATAATATTATAGGGATCCCACACTGTACAATAGCTTTAAAACAAGGAAAACTTGTATTTTTTAATTACAAAGTTCATAATGTAGAAAAGTTAGAAAACACCACCAAGCAAACAAAAGAGAAATACCCAGTACTACCAGCTGAATAAAATTACTGTTTATTATTTTAGTGTGCATATGTAAACATATTTTTATATTCCTTTTTTAACAAAAATGTGATCTTAATGTTCATGTACAGGTTTGCCACTGTATTTCTCATTTAACAATGCATTGTGAATATTTTTGTACATCATTAAAGTCATCATCATAATTTATGCCTGGTTCTCAGTAATAAGAATATGCAATAAATTACTTAAAGCTCTTGGTTTTTTGGGGGGAGGTGTTATGTAGAATGCTGAGAAAAGGCACAGCTGTCTATGTACAGTCTTTGGGTGGTAATATGGGACCTGACCTGTACAAGCGTGCAGACCTTCCTGTGTGCAGCCAGAACTGACAGCTTGCTGTGATATATGACAGTCCAGTCATCTGGCCGGTTAGAGCATGTACTAATATATGACACTCTAGTGCTCACGGATTCAGACACGTCAACAATACACTGATGAACCTCACTTTAATCTTTGCTATCATTTGCTGTTGGCTTCTCTTGTGTTTCTCAAGGATTCTCTGGTGTCTGGACCAACTTCCTTGATTATCTTGTTGCCAAAATTTTTTTTTGGCTGAGGTCAGTCTTGGTTGTTCTGAAGCAGTCTGTGGTTGAGTCTGGATTACATTTTTGTGTGGTGCATCACACACCATGTCTACTCCTTGGCTCCAACCAGGACTTTAAAGAGATTTAAAAAAAAAAAAGGCCCAGAAAGTTTCTTGAATATCAAAATGGCTCTTATAAAAATAACATTTTTATGACTTAAAATGTAAATGAATAAGAAGCATTTGGATTCAGGGTTTAAAAACTGAAGGGAAGAGCACTTGCAAAATGAGTTAAATCAAGTTTTGCCAAAAATGAAGCACTTGAAAAATCATTTGGGATGTTTCACTGATCCTTAGGTGCTCACAGGGTCTCCATTCTCTACTTGAAAAGTACTTCGATTTTGAAATTTAAAGCATTCAATAAAATGTGCTTCAGGTTAATTCAATGGGTATTTGGCTCTCTAGTTCAGGAGTTTCAAATGAAATCAAGAGTCCTTGAAATATGCCTACTTCTTCATTATCTCTTGATTTCCACCTTCAGCTGTGATCCTGTATTTCCTGTGTGAAGGACACTCCAAGAGAACTCAGATCATGTTAAGGAAAGATTGATGGTCTCTATCAAGCCCAAATTAACACTCCCCACTTGCTCTCCCTTTTCCGCCAGCTTTGCCAATCATTCTCTACTCTTCTATCTTAGATCAGCATCCATGGAAGCAGAGGCTAGAATGGGGATTCTTGTCTAAGTGATTTATTGAGGAAGCTCTCTCAGGAGAAATCTGGAATAAGTGTAAGAAGCAGACAAGACCCATGCAGAAGCTATGCAAAGATGTGGTTTCAGTTGAAGTCTAGCCTCAATGCTCCCACAGGGAGCAAGAATGGCTTCTCAAAGTTGTTTCACCTTGAGACATTGCCTGAAACACATCTGTCTTTCAGTGGCTGTCAGCTGTCCCTGCCGGTGAAGCATAATCTCCCTGGCAAATCTTTCTGAGGGCATCCTGAGGACACTGCTGCAGACAAGGGTGTAGCTGTGATTTTAGCAGACGATATTCTCAGCAGCTGGGAGATGGATTCTGTGAGCACATAGAGGAGATCCAGGCAGGGTATCAACAGTGTTCATCACAGCCCTCTTTCTCAAAACCTTGCAGACATCATAAATTTCTGCTTGCCATGCTTCTCACTTATTCAATCAGGTACCAATTCTTTCTGTTTTATTTTTTGCATTTTCTTGAGTTTCTCTTCTTTGCCTATTTCTTACTTTAGTCATGCTAGTCTCACTTCTCATCTGATAGCTGTATTTCCCTACCCTTTTCCCAGCTTAATTCCATTTTAGAACATTCTCTGAGATTGTCCCACACATTGCTATTATCACTTTTCACCTCCCAACACCACTTGCAAGTGTTTAAGAATCTGCTGTAGTTTTTAAATATCTATGTGAAAAAATAAATAAATATCTATGTGAACATTTCTCAAATTTTTAACAAGACAAAGACTGGAGCAGAAATTTGGTGCACTGATTATTGACCATATCCCATCTTGAGTGCTTGGTTCAAGTCCTATCTCCACTGCTGATTCCAGCTTCCTGCTAATGCACATCCTGGGAGGCAGCAGCTAATGGTGCCAACACTTGTGTCTGAGCCACCTGCATGGAAGACCTGGATTGAGTTCTAGACTCTCAGGGTTGGCCTGGCCCAGCCTTGATAATTTGAAGAGTAAATGAGAAAATGTAAAATCTCACTGTATGTCTGTCTTTGTCTCTGTCTCTCTGTCTTATGCCTTTCAATTAAATGAAAATAATTTTAAAAAAAGATGGGAAGGAAATTGGAATCATAATGCTCTCTTTGGAGCCCCATTAAATGCTAACATAGCAGCCTTCCAATAATGTAGAAACAATTGGCTGTACATATACTAACGCAAACTACAATATGGAAAATAAAGCCCAAGGAAAAATAATTTACAAAAAATATTGAGAATTCATCAATTAGTTAAACTAAATTTTTATTTAAATGAAATAACATATAAAGGACTTAACATGAGTGATAAGAGTAAGTGCCCTATAAATATTGAATGTTTTTATTTCTTTTATAGCTGTAGTCACATAACTGGTCTCTCTAGTTACACTTGTGTCAATATCCAATGGTGGTTTTATACATGAAAGCCAGAGTGGTCATGTTTAATCCTGAATCAGGTTCTTGTGTTCATGCCTTGCTATTCTTTTGCAAGTGTATTTGAGAATGAAATATGACTGAAACCTTAGTCTATAAAACAGAAGATCCTTTCCCTGTCCATGTTTCCAATCTTAGCTCCAGCTACTGCCAAGCAATACTTCCAGCACATGGGCTTCAGGTTCCTCTTTCCTGCCTCAAGGCCCTTGTATCTACTGTGTTTTACCTGGAAAAGTCTCCTTTTACCATATCCCTTGCACGAGAGGCTCCATTGTTGGTGTCATCTTAAATGTTTACTTCTCAGATTTCCTTACAATATCATTCATTCATTCAATAAGCAACTACTGTACTAGGTGCAATTTTAATTTCAAAAAAAGTAAAAACTGGCCGGTGCCGTGGCTCAATAGGCTAATCCTCCACCTTGCAGCGCCGGCACACTGGGTTCTAGTCCCGGTCGGGGCGCTGGATTCTGTCCCAGTTGCCCCTCTTCCAGGCCAGCTCTCTGCTGTGGCCCAGGAGTGCAGTGGAGGATGGCCCAAATCCTTGGGCCCTGCACCCGCATGGGAGACCAGGAAAAGCACTGGCTCCTGGCTTCAGATCAGCGCGGTGTGCCGGCCGCAGCGCGCCGGCTGCAGCGGCCATTGGAGGGTGAACCAACGGCAAAAAGGAAGAAATTTCTCTCTGTCTCTCTCTCTCACTGTCCACTCTGCCTGTCAAAAAAAAAAAAAAGTAAAAACCATTATAATAGACTGCAATAGTCCCTCATCCTCATAGAGCTTACATATTAATAGACAGAAAAATAAGTAAGCTGATTATATGTGTGTGCATTTGTGTTAGCATGTCTAGGTATGTGAATATTTGAGAAAATACACATAGATAAGGAATGTTGGAGTAGAATTATTGCTATTTTAAATATTTTAAGATGCATTTCTTATTTGAAAGGCAGGTTTTCCTCCTCCTCTTCCTGTTGTGAGCTCTGTCAGGCACTGCCAGGGCCCTTGTGAACACGCAGCTGGACACTCTGGTTATTGTGCTCTCTACTCCCCTCACACATACCTCATTGTTGTTTGCCCTCCTCTGGGTCTGAGGACTGACACATCAGTTTTGTGATCTGCTCTTTGGTTTGGTAGTGGGACTTGGTGAAGTGCTGTAGAGGAATAAGAAGTGAAACCAGGAGTGTTCACCAAAGAATCCTGAACATAGGACCCAGAGCATGGTCTACTAGACACTGGTATTCTGGCCTGTCAGAAAAAGCTCAGAGGGCAGAGAGGAGCTTCAGGGACTGGGATGCCAACAGTGTTGATGCCAACCTGTTGACTGATTCTTCAGCAATTCACAGCAGTTTGACCACTTTCATTCCTGCCCACTATAGTTATTGAGAGGGAATAGTTATGAATTCCCCTATGTTACTGAAGGAAAATGATCTAGAGAATGGTATTTCAGGAGAAGTTGAAAGGTTCATAGTTCAGTGTTCTACTAGATACTTGATTGTGCATGATATTTTTGTTTTATTTCATGCTTCTTTAATAGCTAAGGCTATTAAACATCTCATGATGTTCATTTACTTACCACATATGTTTACTTTATGGTAAATTTTCTGTCCAGGTATTTGCCCACTGATGTATTAGGATTTTAGAGCATTTCTGGTTTATTTGAATGTTTAGTAATCTTCCTTTGTCATTTAATTTTACTTATTTCTCAATTTACAAAGGTTTTACATTCTGTACATTTTAGAGCATTATGATTTATGTTGTACAAAATCTATTAAAAAGAAGAAATGTGTTATGTAGTGTGGGGAGCAGCCCGGACTGGACTGAGTTACTGGAATTAAGACTTATTCTATGCATCTGCTCTCCCACAATATGGCGCTGGGAGAGAAGAAAACAGCTTTTACACAGCTGCCTCCAGTTCAACCAATAAACTGTAGGACTTGCTCCTGATTGGAGGAGAGCAGCGTACTCGGCGTGTGGGCAGCCGAGTTGGGATTGGCGGAGGAGGACTATAAAGGAGGAGAGAGACGGCATGCACCAGGAACATCTAAGGGGAACATCTAGCTGAAGGAACACCTGTGCAGCCCCCGAGAGAGCCGGCCGGCGGTGTGCCGCTCCCCTGCAGAAGTGGGGAATGTGGCCAGGGGGAACTGCCCTTCCACGGAGGTGGAAGGGATAGTAGCCAACCCGGGAAGAACCAGCAGCAAACCCGGGGAGGGCCGAGCAGACGAAAGAACAGTGCAGGGTCCTGTGTCGTTCCTCCACGAAGACGGGGAGCGACATAATGGTGCCGTGACTCGGATATGAAACCTAGGCAGGGTTTAGTGTCGTTCCTCCATGAAGAGGGGGAGTGACAAAAGGTGCCGGAAGAAGCTATTGAAAGCCTAGGCATAGACTGATACGGACTACGGGGGGAAGCTGGGAGAAATCTCTAAGGTCGAAAGCGAAAGTGAAAGCTAGAACAAACAGACTCGGATACAGACTGTGGGGAGAAGCCAGGAGAAATGAGGGAGGAGTATTGTTGGAGGAAAGCTTGGGGAAATATACCAGGTAGAGAAAAATGTTAGGGAAATTGAAGCCGCGGGGGGCAGGCCGAGGCGGAAACATAAGCCAGTTTGGGATTCGTCAAGTCAGCCCGGGGAGCAAAAGGCGAAAATCTAAAACTAGAGGCGGAGATGTATGAGCTAGGTTGGAATCCGTCAGATTAGCCTGAGGAGCAAAGGACGGGAAGCCAGACCAAAAGGCGCAGACGCGAGAGCTAGGTTGAATTCGCCAGGTTAGCCCAGGGAACTTAGATTGAATACTAGTGGCGGAGACGTGAGCTGGGGCTGTGTGACTCGCGGAAGCCGCCGCGTGCAGAGAGAGCACGGGGCGTGAATAGATAGGGAACGCGGGGCAGCGAGGCGCCGAGAAGCAGCCTCGGGGCGGGTGCCGGGAAGCCGCAGGGATAAGAGAAACAGAAGTTTAGAAGTAAAATGAGAGAAATAGGAATGCTGGTAGATAGAAGTAAAATAGGAGAAATAGGAATGCCCGGAGATAGAGAAATAGAGAAAGGCCTCCCCACAACATGGCAATGAGAGAGCTTGGATTCGGTCTGCCTGATTAGTAAGGCGGTAAGCACCAGCAGGCAGCTCGACCAGAGTATGAGCTGCAGGTCACCGAAGATAGGCATGAATCAACACCAATAAGCCTCCCCACAATATGGCAATGAGAAGGCTTGGATTCGGTTTGCCTGATAGGGCTTGTAAGCACCTGCAGGCAGAGCAGAGCATGCGCTGCAGGGCACCGAACACAGGCACGCATCAGCGCCTAAAAACCTCCTCACAACATGGCGAAGAGAGGACCCGGATTCAGTTTGCCTGATTGATAGGACTTGTAAGCACCTGTGGGCAACTCTAGCAAGCAGAGCAGAGTGTGTGCCGCGGGGCACCGAAGACAGGCGCATATCAACGCCAAAAAATAAAAAGAAAGGGGGATCTGTGGGGAGCAACTCGGACTAGACTAAGTTACTGGAATTAAGACTTATTCTATGCATCTGCTCTCCCACAATATGGCGCTGAGAAGGGAAACAGCTTCTACACAGCTGCCTCCAGTTCAACCAATAAACTGTGGGACCTGCTCCTGATTGGAGGAGAGCAGCGTACTCGGTGTGTGGGTAGCAGAGTTGGGATTGGTGGAAGAGGACTACAAAGGAGGAGAGAGACGGCATGCACCAGGAACATCTAAGAGGAACATCTAAGAGGAACACCTAAGGGGAACACCTGTGCAGCCCCCGAGAGAGCTGGCCGGCGGTGTGCCGCTCCCCTGCGGAAGTGGGGAAAGTGGCCAGGGGGAACCGCCCTTCCACAGAGGTGGAAGGGACGGCAGCCAACCCGGGAAGAACCAGCAGCAAATCCGGGGAGGGCCGAGCAGACGAAAGAACAGCGCAGGGTCCTGTGTCGTTCCTCCACGAAGAGGGGGAGCGACACTGCTCCACTCCTCATCCTCCTGGGCTTGACCCAGCTCCCCTCCTTGCCTATCAGGGCCAAGCCCTGCCATACTCAAAGCCCTCCAGAGCTGACCCCTCTCTCCTCTTCGTCCTCCCGGCTCTGGGACCTTCTCCACTCCTTGCACTCCAAGCCTGGGCCCCGCTCCCATTCCAGCCCTCCATGGTCGGGCCCACTGCCATCAACACCCTATAGGGCCGGACCCTGCTGCACTCCTAGACCTCCAGGGATTGGACTCCACTCCCCACACTGCCCTGGAGGGCCAGGCCACACTCTTCTAAACACCCTCAGGGCCAGATCTGCTCCCCTCCTCACTCTCTAAGGCCGGGCCCCACTCCCCTCCTCACCACCCAGGGCCAGGGCCTGCTCTCCTCCTTGCACTCCAGGACTGGGCTTTGCACCCCTCCTTGCCCTCCTGGGTTCAGCCCTGCTACCCTCAGGCATGGCCATGGCCACCTTCCCGGGCTCAGCCCCCCTCCCCTCCTTGCCCTGCAGTATCAGGCCCTGCTCCCCTCAAGCAGTTGCTGGCCTATTCCAGGGCGAGGCCCCACTCCAATCCTGGCCCTCCAGGCCTGGGTCCCCCTCCCCTCCTCACCCTCCCGGCCCAGGGACATCTCCTCATGTTCCCCCCAGGGACAAGTCCTACTCCCCACACTGCCCTCCAGGGCCAGGCCCCAGTCCCCTCCTCGTCCTCATGGACCTGGGCACACTCTGCTCACTGCCCTCCAGGGCCAGACCTCCAACGCCTCCTCACCCTCCAGGGCCTTGACCCATTCCCCTCCTAGCACCCAGGGCCAGTGCCTCTTCTCCTCCTAGCCCTCCAAGGTCAGGTTCTGCTCCGCTCCTTGCCCACCAGGGCCTGGCCCCACTCCACACGCTGCCCTGAATGGCCGGACCCCACTGCCTTTAACACCCTCCAGGGCCAAGCCCTGTACCCCTCCTCACCCTCCAGGGCTTGGGCACAGCTCCTCACGCTGCCCTCCAGGGCTGGGCCCCACTACCCTCAACACCCTCCAGGACCAGACGCTGCTCCACTCCTCGAGCTCCAGGGCAAGACACCGCTCGCCTCCTCGCCCTGCAGGGCCGGGCCTGCTCACCTCCTCGCCCTCCAGAGCCAGGTCCTGCACCTGTCAGGTGCATCCCTGGTCTCCATCCAGGGCCAGACCCGCTCCCTACTTGTCTGTCATGGCCTGGGCCCGGCTCCCATGGCTGCCCACTAGGTCCAGGCCGCACTCCCCTCCTCACCCTCCAAGGCCAGGCCTCGCTCCTCTCCTTGCCTTCCAGTGCCAATGCCTGCTCCCCTCCTCGCCCTCCAGAGCCAGGCCCTGATCCCCTTAGATTGTTCCTGGCCTCCTTCCAGGGACACACCCTGATCCCCACTTGCCTTTTATGTCCTGGGCCCGACTCCCACTGCTGCCCTCTAGGGCCTGGCCCCACTGCCTTCATCGCCCTCCAGGGCTGGACCCCGCTCCACTCCTTGCCATCCTGGGTCAGGTCCTGTTCCCCTCGTCGCCCTCCTGGGTCGGGCCCAGCTCCCCTCCTCACCCTCCTTGGTCAGGTCCTGCTCTCCTCCTCGACCCCCAGTGCCAATGCCTGCTCCCTCCTCGCCCTCCAGGGCCTGGGCCCCCTCCCATCGCAGCCCTCCATGGCCGGGCCCACTGCCCTCAACGCCCTCTAGAGCCAGACCCTGCTCCACTCCTCGCCCTCCAGGGCCTGGGCTCTTCTCCCCACGCTGCTCTCCAGGGCCAGGCCCCAATGTCCTCCTCGTCCCCCAGGGCCAGTGCCTGCTCTCCTCCTTGCCCCCCAGAGCCTCCGCCTACTCCCTATGCTGCCCACCAAGGCCAAAGCCCACTGCTCTCAGCACCTTGTAGGACTGGACCTGCTCCACTCCTAGATCTCCAGGGATTGCACTCCACTCCCCACGCTGCCCTCCAGGCCTGGCCCCACTCCCCTCAACACCCTCCAGGGCCAGGACCAGCTCCCCTCCTCACCCTCCAGGGCCTGGGCTCCGCTCCCCATGCTGCCCTCCAGGGCCAAAACCCACTCCACACACTGACCTCCAGGGCCGGCCCCACTACCCTCAACGCCCTCCAGGGTTGGACCCTGCTCTACTCTTCACCCTCCAGGGCTGGGCTTGGCTCCCCACCTTACCTTCCAGGGCCTGCCCCGCACTGCTCAAAGCCGTCCAGAGCAGGACCCCACTCACCACCTCATCCCCCGTGGCCTGGGCCATGCTCCCCTCCTCACCCTCCAGGTCTGGACCCCACTCCCATGGCAGCCCTCCAGGGTCGTGCCCCACTTCCCTCAACACCCTATAGGGCCGGAACCTGTTCCCCTCCTCAAGCTCCAGGGCCAGGCCCCACTCCCCACACTGCCCTCTAGGCCCAGGCCCCAATACCCTCAACGCCCTCCAGGGCTGGTCCCTGTTCCCCTTCTCGCCCCCCTGGGCCAGGCCCTGCTCCCCTCCTGGCCCTCCAGGGCCTGGGTGTGGGCCCCACTCCAATCCTCACCCTCCAAGGCCGGGCTCTGCTCCCCTCCTCACCCTCTAGGGCCTGGGCCCTGCCACCCCACACTACTATCCAGGGCCGGGCCCCACTACCCTCAAGGCCTTCCAGGGCTGGACACTGCTCCCCTCCTCACCCTCCAGGGCCTTGACCCACTCACCTCACCCCCCTCCAGGGCCAGACACTGCTCCCCTCCTAGCTGTCCAGGGCTTGGTCCCCGCACCCCTCCTCGCCCTCCAGGGCCTGGGGCCTGCTCTGTTCAATGCCCTCCAGGTCCAGATCCCAGTGACCTTAATGCCCTATAGGGCCACACCCTGATCCCTTCCTGGCCATTCAGGCCTGAGCCCTGCTCCCCCCGCTGCCCTCCAAGGCTGGAACCCACTCCCCTCAGTGCCCTCTTGTGCTGGACCCTGCTGTATTCCTCGCCCTCCAGGGCTTGGGCTCCGATCTGCACATGGCCCTCTAGGTCCTGTCCCCACTGCCCTCAACACCATCCAGGGTCGGACCCCACTCCACTGCTCGACCTCCTGTGCCAGGCTCTGCTGCACTCCTTGGCCGCCAAGGCTGGGCCCAACTCCACACGCTGCCCTCCACGGCCTGGGGCCTGCTCCACTCCTCATCCTCCTGGGCTGGACCCAGCTCCCCTCCTTGCCTATCAGGGCCGAGCCGTGCCATGCTCAAAGCCTTCCAGAGCTGACCCCTCTCTCCTCCTCATCCTCCCGGCTCTGGGACCTGCTCCACTCCTTGCCCACCAAGCCTGCTCCCTGCTCCCATCCCAGCCCTCCACGGTTGGGCCCACTGCCATCAACACCCTATAGGGCCAGACCCTGCTGCACTCCTAGACCTCCAGGGATTGGACTCCACTCCCCATGCTGCCCTGGAGTGCCAGGCCACACTCCTCTAAACACCCTCAGGGCCAGACCCTGCTCCCCTCCTCACTCTCTAGGGCCGGGCCCCACTCCCCTCCTCACCACCCAGGGCCAGGGCCTGCTCTCCTCCTTGCACTCCAGGACTGGGCTTTGCACCCCTCCTTGCCCTCCTGGGTTCAGCCCTGCTACCCTCAGGCATGGCCATGGCCACCTTCCCGGGCTCAGCCCCCCTCCCCTCCTTGCCCTGCAGTATCAGGCCCTATTCCCCTCAAGCAGTTGCTGGCCTATTCCAGGGTGAGGCCCCACTCCAATCCTGGCCCTCCAGGCCTGGGTGCCCCTCCCCTCCTCACCCTCCAGGCCCAGGCCCATCTCCTCATGCTGCCCTCCAGGGCCAAGTCCTACTCCCCACACTGCCCTCCAGGGCCAGGCCCCGCTCCCCTCACCACACTCCAGGGCTGGGCCCTGCTCCTGACCTCGCAATCCAAGATCAGACCTCGCTCTCCTCCTCACCTTCCAAGGTCAGGTTCTGCTCCCCTCCTTGCCCACCAGGGCCTGGCCCCACTCCACACGCTGCCCTGAATGGCCGGACCCCACTGCCTTTAACACCCTCCAGGGCCAAGCCCTGTACCCCTCCTCACCCTCCAGGGCTTGGGCACAGCTCCTCACGCTGCCCTCCAGGGCTGGGCCCCACTACCCTCAACACCCTCCAGGACCAGACGCTGCTCCACTCCTCGAGCTCCAGGGCAAGACACCGCTCGCCTCCTCGCCCTGCAGGGCCGGGCCTGCTCACCTCCTCGCCCTCCAGAGCCAGGTCCTGCACCTGTCAGGTGCATCCCTGGTCTCCATCCAGGGCCAGACCCGCTCCCTACTTGTCTGTCATGGCCTGGGCCCGGCTCCCATGGCTGCCCACTAGGTCCAGGCCGCACTCCCCTCCTCACCCTCCAAGGCCAGGCCTCGCTCCTCTCCTTGCCTTCCAGTGCCAATGCCTGCTCCCCTCCTCGCCCTCCAGAGCCAGGCCCTGATCCCCTTAGATTGTTCCTGGCCTCCTTCCAGGGACACACCCTGATCCCCACTTGCCTTTTATGTCCTGGGCCCGACTCCCACTGCTGCCCTCTAGGGCTGGGCCCCACTGCCCTCATCGCCCTCCAGGGCTGGACCCCGCTCCACTCCTTGCCATCCTGGGTCGGGTCCTGCTCCCCTGCTTGCCCTCCTGGGTCGGGCCCAGCTCCCCTCCTCACCCTCCTTGGTCAGATCCTGCTCTCCTCCTCGACCCCCAGTGCCAATGCCTGCTCCCCTCCTCGCCCTCCAGGGCCTGGGCCCCCTCCCATCGCAGCCCTCCATGGCCGGGCCCACTGCCCTCAACGCCCTCTAGAGCCAGACCCTGCTCCACTCCTCGCCCTCCAGGGCCTGGGCTCTTCTCCCCACGCTGCTCTCCAGGGCCAGGACCCAATGCCCTCCTCATCCCCCAGGGCCAGTGCCTGCTCTCCTCCTTGCCCCCCAGAGCCTCCGCCTACTCCCTATGCTGCCCACCAAGGCCAAAGCCCACTGCTCTCAGCACCTTGTAGGACTGGACCTGCTCCACTCCTAGGTCTCCAGGGATTGCACTCCACTCCCCACGCTGCCCTCCAGGGCCCGGCCCCACTCCCCTCAACACCCTCCAGGGCCAGGACCAGCTCCCCTCCTCACCCTCCAGGGCCTGGGCTCCGCTCCCCATGCTGCCCTCCAGGGCCAAAACCCACTCCACACACTGACCTCCAGGGCCGGCCCCACTACCCTCAACGCCCTCCAGGGTTGGACCCTGCTCCACTCTTCGCCCTCCAGGGCCGGGCTCGGCTCCCCACCTTACCTTCCAGGGCCTGCCCCGCACTGCTCAAAGCCGTCCAGAGCAGGACCCCACTCACCACCTCATCCCCCGTGGCCTGGGCCACACTCCACTCCTCACCCTCCAGGTCTGGACCCATTCCCATGGCAGCCCTCCAGGGTCGTGCCCCACTTCCCTCAACACTCTATAGGGCCGGACCCTGTTCCCCTCCTCGAGCTCCAGGGCCAGGCCCCACTCCCCACACTGTCCTCCAGGGACAGGCCCCTATACCCTCAACGCCCTCCAGGGCTGGTCCCTGTTCCCCTTCTCGCCCCCCCAGGGCCAGGCCCTGCTCCCCTCCTGGCCTCCAGGGCCAGGTTCCCACACCCACACCCACACCCCTGCTCACCCTCGTGGACAAGGGCCCCACTCCAATCCTCGCCCTCCAAGGCCGGGCTCTGCTCCCCTCCTCACCCTCCAGGGCCTGGGCCCTGCCACCCCACGCTACTATCCAGGGCCGGGCCCCACTACCCTCAAGGCATTCCAGGGCCGGACACTGCTCCCCTCCTCACCCTCCAGGGCCTGGGCCCTGCCGCCCCACGCTACTATCCAGGGCCGGGCCCCACTACTCTCAAGGCCCTCCCGGCCTGGACACTGCTGTCCTCCTCACCCTCCAGGGCCTGGACCCACTCACCTCACCCCCCTCCAGGGCCAGACCCTGCTCCCCTCCTGGCCGTTCAGGGCCTGGTCCCCGCACCCCTCCTCGCCCTCCAGGGCCTGGGCCCTGCTCTTTTCAATGCCCTCCAGGTCCAGACCCAGTGCCCTCAACGCGCTATAGGGCCACACCCTGATCCCTTCCTGGCCCTTCAGGGCCTGAGCCCCGCTCCCCCCGCTGCCCTCCAAGGCTGGACCCCACTCCCCTCAATGCCCTACAAAGCTGGACCCCGCTCTCTTCCTCGCCCTTCAGGGCTTGGGCTCTGATCTGCACACGGCCCTCTAGTGCCTGGCCCCACTGCCCTCAGCACCACCCAGGGGCAGAACCTACTCCACTGCACGCCCTCCTGGGCCGGGCTCTGTTGCACTCCTTGGCCTCCAGGGCTGGGCCCAGCTCCCCTCAGGCATGGCCTTGGCCAACCTCCAGGGCTGGGGCTTACTCCCATACTTGACGTGCAGGGTCAGGCCCTGCTCTGCTGAGGTATGGCCATGGCCACACTCCAGCGCTAGTCCCCACTCCTCACGCTTCCCTCCAGGGCCAGACCCCACCGCCCTCAACGCCCTCCATGGCCTGGGGCCTGCTCCACTCCTCATCCTCCTGGGCCGGACCCAGCTCCCCTCCTTGCCCTTCAGGGCCGAGCCCTGCCATGCTCAAAGCCCTCCAGAGCTGACCCCTCTCTCCTCTTCGTCCTCCCAGCTCTGGGACCTGCTCCACTACTTGCACTCCAAGCCTGGGTCCCGCTCCCATTCCAGCCCTCCATGGTCGGGCCCACTACCATCAACACCCTATAGGGCCGGACCCTGCTGCACTCCCAGACCTCCAGGGATTGGACTCCACTCCCCACACTGCCCTGGAGGGCCAGGCCACACTCCTCTCAATACCCTCCAGGGCCAGACCCTTCTCCCCTCCTCACTCTCTAGGGCCGGACCCCACTGCCCTCCTCACCACCCAGGGCCAGGGCCTGCTCTCCTCCTTGCACTCCAGGACTGGGCTTCGCACCCCTCCTTGCCCTCCTGGGTTCAGCCCTGCTACCCTCAGGCATGGCCATGGCCACCTTCCCGGGCTCAGCCCCCCTCCCCTCCTTGCCCTGCAGGATTGGGCCCTGCTCCCCTCAAGCAGCTGCTGGCCTATTCCAGGGTGAGGCCCCACTCCAATCCTGGCCCTCCAGGGCCAAGCCCTGTACCCTTCCTCGCCCTCAGGCCTGGGCCCATCACCTCACGCTGCCCTCCAGGGCCAGGTCCCACCCCCATACTGCCCTCCAGGGCCAGGCCCCACTGCCCTCAACATCCTCTAGGGCTTGGCTTGCACCCCTCCTTGCCCTCCATGCCAGGCCCAGTTCTGCCAAAAGCCCTCCAGAACTGGACCCTGCTCCACTCCTCATCCCCAGGGCCAGTGCCCGCTCCCTTCAGGCAGGGCCCTGGCCACGCTCCAGGGACAGGCCCCTCTCTCCTCCTTGCCCTCCAGTGCCAGGACCAGCACCCCTTAGGCAGGGCTCTGGCCACCTCCCAGTAATGGACCCTTCTCTCCATGCAATACCGAGCAGGGCCCTGCTCCCCTTGGGCGCTGAAGTAGCCACCCATGAGTTCTGGGCCCCACTCCTCTCCTTGCCCACCCGGGCCTGCGCCCAGCACCATTGGTGCCCTCCAAGGCTACACCCCACTCCCCTCACCAACCTCCAGGACTGGACCCCGCTCCCCTCTTTGCCTTCCAGGGCCTGGATTAAGCTCCCCATACTGCCCTCCAGGGCCAGTTCCCACTCCTCTCCCTGAGTGCCTCATTCTCCCATGCTCGGTAGCTGCCTGTCCCTGGGAGTACAGGCTGGTCCTCCATGTGGTTTGCACTTGCAAGTCCCTCCTGTTGTTCAAACCCGTCCTGTGTACGTGCACAGCACTAACTGATTTGCAT
Organism: Oryctolagus cuniculus; assembly: GCF_051225735.1. Taxonomy (NCBI): domain Eukaryota; kingdom Metazoa; phylum Chordata; class Mammalia; order Lagomorpha; family Leporidae; genus Oryctolagus; species Oryctolagus cuniculus. The sequence goes on from NC_142885.1 coordinate 27,116,607, forward strand.
TTATGATCTCATTTCATCCCACCAGGAGCCCTGTCATCACTGGATCGTCTTTCTCTGTGCAACCTGTCTCCTACTACCTCTCTGCCTTGTTAGGGACAACCTTCTCCTCCCCCCGCCTCTGGTTCACCCTCCCTCCTGTGCCCTCTGCCTGGAGCCTCAATGCTCCTCCATATTCCTTGTCCCAATCATCTGGACGACTCCAACGTATCTCTGGGGGTCTCCGTGTAAGTCACTGCCCTGGGGAACCTGCTGGGTGGCACGTTGGATCCTCCTGTGGCTGTGACAAGCTCCCTCCTGCTGTCTCCTTCATGTATTGTACCTTGTGTTTTTCTTTTATTTGACAGGTAGAGATATAGACAATGAGAAATAGAGAAAAGAGAGAGAGAGAGAAAGAGAGAGAGAGAGAGGTCTTCCTTTCATTGGTTCACTCCCCAAATGGCTGCTATTGCCGGTGCTGAACCAATCTGAAGCCAGGAGCCAGGTGCTTCTTCCTGGTCTCCCATGCGGGTGCAGCAGCCCAAACACTTGCACTGCCTTCCTGGGCCACAGCAGAGAGCTGGACTGGAAGCCGAGTAACCAGGACAAGAACCCGGCGTCCATATGGGATGCCAGTCCCACAGGCGGAGGATTAACCAAGTGTGCCACGGCGCCAGCCTGTACCTTGTGTCTTGTAGTGACCCATTCTTCAGCTAGACGGTAAGGTCTAGAAGGTGTCATTTTTCTTTCTTTTATACTCAGCTCTTCGTGTAGTCCCTCGTGTGCGGGAATGAGAGTCAGGCTCAAGCAGAAGCTAAATGTCATATTAGTTAATGTATAATCAAGGCTACACCCAGGCCCCCAAGTTCTCAATCATGGGTCCTGTCTAGGCCCCACCCACTGATGTGGCTAGAAGCCACCTGGAAAGCAACACCTCGAAGAACACGACTGCCTGCTGGGAGCAGCTGTTCCGCCCAGGTCCAGGGGAGAATCTTGTGGTTGTACTGGAAGCATCAGGATGCATCCATTTTACAGGCTGCTAGGAAGCAGGAAGAGGAGGGCCTTAGAGATGCCCCTTTCCACCCACTCCCAGCCTGCCCAGGAAGGAGCCACAGGAAGGCCACAGCATGGCCATGTAAGTGCGGCAACTCCAAAGTGGACACTCAGGATGAAAGCCAGGAGAATGGGAGGCACCACTTGGAGGACCCACGTGGTGCTGCGAACCAGGCCCCTCTGTAGACACCACTGCCTGCCTCCTGACTCAGCCCTTGGATGAGGATGAACGGTCGCTGAAGATACTTCCAGAGAATTTTGTGGCTGAGAACTGAAACTGCTCTTTTGACCTGACAACAGAGGAACTACCCAATACCCAAGGGAAGGAGACTGGACAATGAGGGACACTCGCGGAGAGGGTGGCAGCACACATGGTGCTGAGAGTCTCTGGCCCCAAACCTCTGGCTCAGCTGACACTTTCTTGTTGAGAAAAATAAAGCAGAGGAAAAGAGATAATATTGCGGGGAACTGAACTTTTTATTCTGTAACAGGGTTAGTTCCAGAAAGGTCTCTGGACCTTAGACAATCTCTGCTTTGATTTTGAAACATTGCTCATGGCTCGGTAAGGTCTGAACAGTGAGGATGTGAGCAAAAGTGGCCTTTGTCCTTTGTCCTATACACTGTGTCCTGTAGCCCGTGTCCTATGTCCTGTATCCTGCATCCTGTAGCCTGTGTCCTATGTCCTGTGTCCTGTGTTGTGTTCTGTAGTCTGTGTCCTATGTCCAGTAGCTGTGGCCTTTGTCCTGTGGACGGTGTGCTGTATGCTGTGCCGACTTCCTGTGTCCTGTAGCCAGTGTCCTCGTCCTTTAACCTGTTCATATAGCATGTAGCCTGTGTCCTTTACCCTTGTCCTGTGTCCTGTAGCTTGTGTCATATGTTGTTTAGCCTTTGTCCTGTCTCCTGTGGCCTGTGGACTATATCCTGTAGCCTGTAACCTGTGCCCCATAGCCTGTGTCCTGTGTTTGGTATTCTGTGTCCTATGTCCTGTGTCCTGTATCATCTGGGCTATGTCCTGTGTCCTGTAGCCTCTGTGCTGTAGTCTGTGTCCTGTGGCCTATGTACTGTGTCTCGAGTCCTGTAGCCTGTGTCTTATGACCTGTGTTCTGGGTCCTGTAGCCTGTGTATTGTGCCTGGTAGTCTATGACATAAGTCACAGGACACATGTTACAAGACAGAGGCCACAGGCTATAGGACACAGGACAAGGACGCAGGCTGAAGGACACAGGACAAGGGCTACAGGACTCAGGACATAGCCCAGATGACACAGGACACAGGCTATTGGACACAGAATATGGAACCCAGGACACAGCCTAAAGAACACAGGCTACGGGACACAGGTTGCAGGACATAGGACATAGGCAACAAGCTACAGGACACAGGACAAAGGCTACAGGGGACAGGACACAGGCTCCACAATCTAGGACACAGTCTACAGACCACAGGACAGTGGCTACAGGACACAGGCTACAGGACACTCTATCCTATAGCCAGTGTCCGCTGTCTTGTTCCCTCTTTCGTTCAGCCTGTGTCATGTAGCCTGTGTTCTGTGTCGTGTATCCTGCAGCCTGTATCCTTTGTTCTGTAGCTCTGTCCTGTGTCCCATAGCCTCTGTCCTGGAGCCTCTGTCCTGTGTCCTGAGTCCTATGTTGTGTAGCCTGTGTCCTGTGTCTTGTACCCTGTGGCCTATGTACACATCCTGAGTCTTGTGTGCTCTGTCCTCTAGCTGGTGTCCTGTGTCCCCTAGCCTGTGTCCTGTGTCCTGAGCCTGTGGCCTTTAGTCTTTGTCCTAGGGCTGGATTCCCCTTTTCTGTAGTCTGTGTTCTGTGTCCTGAAGCTGGTTTCTTGTAGCCTGTGGACAATGTCTTGTAGTGTGTGTCCTGTGTCCTGTAGCCTGTTCTCTGAGCTTTGGGGCCTAGGTCCTGTGGTCTGCGGCCTGTGTCCTGTGTCCTATGTCATGTAGCCTGTGTCCTGTAGCCTGTGTCCTTAACCCTGCAGCCTTTGTCCTGTGGCCTCTGTCCTATAGCCAGTGGCCTGTGTCCTGTTCCCCTTTTCCTTCAGTCTGTATCGTGTAGCCTGTGTCCTGTGTCCTGTGTCCTCTGTCATGTATCCTGTGTCATGCATCCTGTGTCCTGTGCCCTGTATTCTGTATCCTTTAACAAGTGTCCTTTAATCTGTGTCCTCTGTTGTGTATCCTGTGTCCTATATTCAGTCTCCTGTAGCTTGTGGCCTATGCCATCAGCCTTTGTCCTGTACCTGTGGCCTCTGTCCTATGGCCTGTGTCCTGTATCTTTTTTCCTGTGTCCTTCAGCCTGTGTCATGTAACCTGCATCCTCTGTCTTGTAGCCTGTGGCCTATGTATGCATTGAGTATCCTGTGTCCTGTGTCCTGTGTCCTATGTCTTGTATCCTGTGTTCTATATCCTGTGTCCTATGGTGTGTAACCTATGTCCCGTAGCCTGTGTTCTAGCCTGTGTCCTGGGTTCCATGTTCTGTGTCCAGTATCCTGTGTCGTATATCCTCTGGCCTATGCCCTGAATGCTTAGCTTGTGTTCTATCTTGTGTAGCTTGTGTCCTGTAGCCTGTGTGCTGTAGCCTGTGTTCATGTCCTCTACCCTGTGTTTTGTGTTCAGTAGTCTGTGTCCTATATCCTGCAGCTGTGGCCTTTGTCCTGTGGACGGAGTGCTGTACACTGTGGCCTCTTTGCTGTGTCCTGTAGCCAGTGTCCTCGGACTTTAGCCTGTGTCCTGTGTCCTGTGTCCTGTATCCTGAGTGCTGTAGCCTGTCCTTGTGTCCTGTAGCCTGTGTCCTGTTTCCTATGTTGTTTAGCCTTTGTCCTATTTCCTGTAGCCTATAACCTGTGTCTTGTAGCCTATGTACTATATCCTGTAGCCTGTAACCTGTGTCTTATAGCCTGTGTGCTATATTCTTTATTCTGTGTCCTATATCCTTGTCCTGTTTCATCTGGGCTATGTTCTGTGTCCTGTAGCATGTGGCCTCTGTGCTGTAGCCTGTGTCCTGTGGCCTATGTACTGTGTTCTGGGTCCTGTAGCCTGTGTCTTATGTCCTGTGTTCTGGGTCCTGTAGCCTGTGTATTGTGTCTGGTAGTCTGTGACATAAGTCACAGGACACAGGCTACAGCACAGAGGCCACAGGACACAGGACATAGCTCAGATGACACAGGACACAGGATATAGGACACAGAATATGGAACCCAGGACACAGCCTAGAGAACACAGGCTACGGGACACAGGTTGCAGGACACAGGACATAGGCGACAAGCTACAGGGCACAGGACACCGGCTCCAGGAGACAGGACACAGGCTACACAATCTAGGACACAGTCTACAGACCAAAGGACAGTGGCTACAGGACCCAGGTTACAGGACACTCTATCCTATAGCCAGTGTCCGTTGTCTTGTTCCCTCTTTCGTTCAGCCTGTGTATTGTAGCCTGTGTCCTGTGTCGTATAGCCTGCAGGCTGTATCCTTTGTTCTGTAGCTCTATCCTGTGTCCCACAGCCTCGTTCCTGGATCCTCTGTCCTGTGACCTGTGTCCTATGTTGTGTAGCCTGTGTCCTGTGTCTTGTACCTTGTGGCCTATGTACACATCCTGAATCCTGTGGCCTCTGTCCTCTAGCTGGTGTCCTGTGTCCCCTAGCCTGTGTCCTGTGTCCTGAGCCTGTGGCCTTTAATCTTTGTCCTAGGACTGGATTCCCCTTTTCTGTAGTCTGTGTTCTGTGTCCTGAAGCTGGTTTCTTGTAGCCTGTGGACAATGTCTTGTAGTGTGTGTCCTGTGTCCTGTAGCCTGTTCTCTGAGCTCTGGGGCCTAGGTCCTGTGGCCTGTGGCATTTGTCCTATGTAGTGCAGCCTGTGTCCTGTAGTCTGTGGCCTCTGTCCTGTGGTCTATATCCTATAGCATGTGTCCTCTGTTCTGAACATTGTCCTGGGTCTTGTAGCCTGTTGCTTTTGCCCTGCAGCCATTATACTGTGTCCTGTGGCCTCTGTACTATAGCTGGTGGCCTGTGTCTTGTTGCCCCTTTCCTTTTATGTGTGACATGTAGCCTGTGTCCTGTGTCGTGTATCCTGTGTCATGCATCCTGTGTCATGTAGCCTGTGTCCTGTAGTCTGTATCCTTTAACCAGTGTCCTTTAATCTTGCCCTGTGTCCTGTGTTGTGTATCCTGTGTCCTGTAGCCAGTCTCCTGCAGCATGAGGACTATGCTTTGCAGTCTTTGTCCTGTGTCCTGTGTTGTGTGTCCTCTGTCCTATAGCCTGTGTCCTGTGTCTTGTTTCCTGTGTCCTGCAGCCTTATGTAGACTGCATCCTCTGTCTTGTAGCCTGTGGCCTATGTATGCATTGAGTATCCTGTGTCCTGTGTCCTGTAGCCTCTGTCCTGCATCCTTTGTCCTGTGTCCTATGTCTTGTATCCTGTGTTCTATATCCTGTAGCCTCTAGCATGTAACCTATATCCCGTAGCTGTGTTTTAGCCTGTGTCCTGGGTTCTGTAGCCTCTGTCCTGCATCCTTTGTCCTGTGTCCTATGTCTTGTATCCTGTGTTCTATATCCTGTGGCCTCTAGCATGTAACCTATATCCCGTAGCTGTGTTTTAGCCTGTGTCCTGGGTTCTGTGTTCTGTGTCTTGTATCCTGTGTCCTGTATCCTCTGGCCTATGCCCTGAATGCTGTAGCTTGTGTTATATCTTGTGTAGCCTGTGTCCTGTAGCCTGTGTGCTGCAGGTGTGTTCATGTCCTGTAGTCTGTGTCCTATATTCTGTAGCTGTTGCATCTGGCGCCCCAACTGGGACTAGAAACCAGTGTGCTGCCGCTGCAGGCGGAGGATTAGCATAGTAAATCGCAGCGCCAGCCCACGATAAATTTTAAAAGAAAAAGGAAACAGACCAGGAGTCTCTCCAGTGCCAGAAGACTTCCTGCAGGCAGCAGGAGAGGGAGTAACAGATGAGTGCATGGGGCTGTGGTGAGCTCGGGGCTCGGGGTCCGTGCTGTCGAGAGAGCACAGCACAAGGGACAGTGTGTCCCGAGAGCACAGTGCTGGGGGCCATGGTAAGCTGTGGGCCATGGTGGAGCACAGTGCAGGGGAGGTGGTGAGCTGGGGGCCATGGAGGAGCACAGGGCAGGGGGCCGTGGTGAGCTGGGGGCCATGGAGGAGCACAGTGCAAGGGCAGTTGTGAGCTCGGGCCTGTGGTGTCCTAAGAGCGCAGTGCAGGGGACAGCTCACCACGGCCGCGGAGCTCACTGCCACCCTCTGCACTGAGCTCCCGAGGGCCAGACCCCAGGCAGGGGTAGAAAACCTCTGGAGAACCTGACTAGCCCTAAGAGAAGACTGGACAGTGACCGTGGGGCCTTCCTTAAGGCCTGGGCAGATGACCGACCGAAGGCAGATCCACACGCACCTCCCGGACAGCCAGCTCAGAGCGGGGTGGAAGGCGATGTTTTCTGAGTCACAGCAGGGCCCGAGGCGGGGGCTCAAGTCCTCATGTCCCTGCCTCCCACCCCAGACCAGGTGGAGCTCCCGGCTCCCAGCTGTTGTGGGTGTTTGGGAGTGAGCCAGTGAATGGAGCTATCTCTTTCACTCTCCAATAAATAAAAATGAAGCTAAAAAATGAAACCAACCCCCTGCGATCACACACACACAGGACACTCCTTATGGCATCAGGGTTCCACGTGGCACCTGCTGGGGTTGCTCTCAGGAAACCGGCCATCCCCCCCCCTCCCCAGGGAACCAGGGGTGCAGCCCTGCACCTGCTCCCGACTCTTCCCAGGGTGGCGTCTGCAGTCCCCATTCATGGGCTCACCCACCACCACGTCTGCTTCTGCCCCTCCTCACCGGGACGGGGTTGTGACACAGCGGGCTCACCGGGACCCGGGCATCCTGGACCTCATCCAGGAGCCTGGGCCACACTCCCCTCCTCCCCTTCCAGAGCATGGGCACCCCTCCCATCCCAGCCCTCCAGGGCCAGGCCCCACTACCCTCAGTGCCCTATAGGGCCAGACCCTGCTCCACTCCTCATCCTCCTGGGCCTAGCCCTGCTCCCCTTTTTGCCCTCCAGGGCCAGGCCCTACTCTTCTCAAAGCCCTCCAGAGCTGGATGCCAATCTCCTTCTCACCCTCCAGGGTCTGCACCTCACTCCCTCCTCGCCCTCCAGGGCCTGGGCCCCTCCCATCGCATCCCGCCAGGACCGGGCCCCTTCCCATCGCATACCTCCAGGGAAGGGCCCCACTGCCATGAAAACCCTAGAGGGCCAGACCCTGATCCACTCCTAGACCTCCAGGGCCTGAGCTCCACTCCAATGCTCGCCCTCCAGGCCTAGGTCGCACACCCCTCCTCACCCTCCAGGGCCTGGGCCCCACCCCCCTCACCCTCCATTTCTCTCTCTCCAGGGCTGGGCCATGCTCCCAAGCTCGCATCCAAGGTCAGACTCTGCTCCCCTCCTCACCCTTCAGGACCTGGGCCCTGCCCCCCACACTGCTCTCCAGGGCTGGGCCCCACTCCCCTCAAGGCCCCCCAGGGCCGGACGCTGCCCCCTCCTCACCCTCCAGGGCCTGGGCACGCTCTGCTTGCTGCCCTCCAGGGCTGGACCCTGTTTCTCCTCCTTGCCTTCCAGGGCCGGACCCCACTGCCCTCAAGGCCCTCCAGGGCTGGACCTGCTCCACTCCTAGACCTCCATGGATTGGACTCCACTCCCCACGCTGCCATCCATGGCCCAGCCCCACTCCCCTCAACACCCTCTAGGGCTGGACCACACACCCCTCCTCACCCTCCAGGGCCTTGGCCCCAGTCCCCTCCTTGCCCTCCAATGCCAGTGCCTGCTCTCCTCCTCACCATCCAGGGTTGACCTGACACTTTCTTGTTGAGAAAATAAAGTGGAGGAAAAGAGACAATATTGCAGGGAACCAAACCTTTTATTCTGTAACAGGGTTAGATCCAGAAAGGTCTCTGGACCTGGGACAATCTCTGCTTTGATTTGGAAACATTGCTCATGGCTCGGTGAGGTCTCAACAGTGAGGCTGTGAGCATGAAGTGGCCTTTGTCCTTTGTCCTATAGACTGTGTCCTTTCGTGTATGTCCTATGTCTTGTGTCCTGTAGGTCCAAGGTCCAGAGACCTTTCTGCAGCTAACCCTGTTACAGAATAAAAGGTTCGGTTCCCTGCAATATTATCTCTTTTCCTCTGCTTTATTTTTCTCAACAAGAAAGTGTCAGCTCAACCAGTGGTGGGAGAGGAGGAGATCAGGCACTGGCCTTTGTCCTTTGTGACATAAGTCACATGACACATGCTACAGGACAGAAGCCACAGGCTACAGGACATAGGCTAAAGGCTACAGGACACAGCCTACAGGCTACGGGAGACAGGACAGAGGACACAGGCTACAGGACACAGGACATAGCCCAGATGACACAGGACACAGGATATAGGACACAGAATATGGAACCTAGGACACAGCCTAGAGGACACAGCCTACGGGACACAGATTGCAGGACACAGGACATAGGCGACAAGCTACAGGACACAGGACAGAGGCCACAGGACACAGGACACAGGCTCCACAATCTAGGACACAGGCCAGAGGCCACAGGACAGTGGCTACAGGACACAGGCTACAGGACACTCTATCCTATAGCCAGTGTCCGTTGTCTTGTTCCCTCTTTCCTTCACCCTGTGTCGTGTAGGCTGTGTCCTGTGTCATGTAGCCTGTGGCCTATATCCTTTGTTCTGTAGCTCTGTCCTGTGTCCCATAGCCTCTGTCCTGGAGCCTCTGTCCTGTGTCCTGTGTCCTATGTTGTGTAGCCTGTGTCCTGTGTCTTGTACCCTGTGGCCTATGTACACATCCTGAATCTTGTGGCCTCTGTCCTCTAGCTGGTGTCCTGGGATCCTAGCCGGTGTCCTGTGTCCTGAGCCTGTGGCGTGTAGGTTTTGTCCTAGTGCTGTTGTCCTCTTTGCTGTAGTCTGTGTCCTGTGTCCTGAAGCCCGTTTCTTATAGCCTGTGGACAATGTCCTGTAGTGTTGTCCTGTGTCCTGTAGCCTGTTCTCTGAGCTCTGGGGCCTAGGTCCTGTAGCCTGTATCCTGTGACATATGTCCTATGTTGTGTAGCCTGTGTCCTGTAATCTATGGCCTATGTCCTGTGGCCTATAGCCTGTAGCCTGTGGCCTTTACTCTGCAGCCTTTGTCCTGTGTCCTGTGGACTCTGTCCTATAGCTGGTGTCCTGTGTCTTGTTACCTCTTTCCTTCAGCCTGTGTTGTGTAGCCTGTGTCCTGTGTTGAGTATGCTGTGTCCTGTAGCCTGTAGTCTGTATCCTTTAACCAGTGTCCTGTAATCTGTGGCCTGTGTCCTATGTTGTGTAGCCTGTGTCCTGTAGCCCAGCTTCTGTTACCTGTGTCCTATGCCGTGCAGCCTTTGTCCTGTGTCCTGTGGCCTCTGTCCTATGTCCTGTGTCTTGTTTCCTGTGTCCTTCAGCCTGTGTCATGTAGCCTGCATCCTCTGTCTTGTAGCCTGTGGCCTATGGATGCATTGAGTATCCTGTGTCCTGTGTCCTGTAGCCTCTGTCCTGCCTCCTGTGTTCTGTGTCCTATGATTTGTATCCTGTGACCTATATCCTGTGCCATCTAGCATGTAACCTATGTCCCGTAGCCTGTGTTCTAGCCTGTGTCCTGGGTTCTGTGTTCTGTGTCCTGTATCCTCTGTCCTATGCCCTGAATGCTGTAGCTTGTGTTCTATCTTGTGTAGCCTGTTTCCTGTAGCCTGTGTGCTGCAGCCTGTATCCATGTCCTCAACCCTGTGTCCTGTGTTCTGTAGTCTGTGTCTATATCCTGTAGCTGTGCCCTTTGTCCTGTGGCCAGTGTGCTGTACACTGTGGCCTCTGTGTTTTGTCCAGTAGCCAGTGTCCTCGTCCTTTATCCTGCTCATGTAGCCTGTGTCCTGTGTCCTGAGTCCTGTAGCCTGTCCCTGTGTCTTGTAGCCTGTGTCCTGTGTCCTATAGTGTTTAGCCTTTGTCCTGTCTCTTGTAGCCTGTAACCTGTGTCCTGTAGCCTGTGGACTATATCCTGGAGCCTGTAACCTGTGTCCTGTAGCCTGTGTCCTCTGTTCGCTATTCTGTGTCCTATATCATCTGCCCTATGTCATCTGGGCTATGTCCTGTGTCCTGTAGCATGTGGCCTCTGTGCTGTAGCCTGTGTCCTGTGGCCTATGTCCTGTGTCTTGAGTCCTATAGACTGTGTCTTATGTCCTGTGTTCTGGGTCCTGTAGCCTGTGTATTGTGCCCGGTAGTCTGTGACAAAAGTTTCAGGACACAGGCTACATGACAGAGGCCATAGGCTACAGGACACATGACACAGGCTACAGGACAGAGGCCACAGGCTACAGGACACAGGACATAGCCCAGACGACACAGGACACAGGATATAGGACACAGAATATGGAACCCAGGACACAGCCTAGAGGACACAGGCTACGGGACACAGGTTGCAGGACACAGGACATAGGCGACAAGCTACAGGACACAGGACAGTGGCTACAGGAGACAGGACACAGGCTCCACAATCTAGGACACAGGCCAGAGGCCACAGGACAGTGGCTACAGGACACAGGCTACAGGACATAGCCTTTGTCCTGGAGCCTCTGTTTGTGTCCTGTGTCCTATGTTGTATAGCCTTGTCCTGTGTCTTGTAGCCTGTGGCCTATGTACACATCCTGAGTCCTGAGGCTTCTGTCCTCTATGGTGTTCTAGGACCCCTTGCCTGTGTCCTGTGGCCTGTAGTTTTTGTCCTAGTGCTGGTGTCCTCTTTGTTCTAGTCTGTGTCCTGTGTCCTGAAGCCCATTTCTTGTAGCCTGTGGACAATGTCCTGTAGTCTCTGTGCTGTGTCCTGTAGCCTGTTCGCTGAGCTCTGGGACCTAGGTCCTGTGGCCGCTGGCCTGTGACCTTGGCCTTTGTTCTATGTCATGCAGCCTGTGTCCTTTAATCTGTGACCTATGTCCTGTGGCCTATACCCTGTAGCATGTGTCCTTTGTCCTCAATTCTTTGTCCTATTTCCTGTATCCAGTGGCCATGGCCTGCAGTCTTTGTCCTGTGTCCTCTGTCCTATACCCAGTGGGCTGTGTCTTGCTCCCTCTTTCCTTCAGTCTGTGTCCTGTAGCCTGTGTCCTGTTGTGTATTCTGTGTCGTGTATCCTGTGTCTTGTAGCCTGTGTCCTATACGCTGTGTCCTGTGTCCTGCAATTGTGTCCTATGTCCTGTAGTCTGTATCCTTTAACCAGTGTCCTGTAATCTGTGCCCTGTGTCCTATGTTGTGTATCCTGGGTCCTGTAGCCCGTCTCCTGTAGCCTGTAGCCTATGCCCTGCAGCCATTTTCCTGTGTCTGTGGCCCCTGTCCTATAGCCTGTGTCCCGTGTCTTGTTTCCTGTATCCTGCAGCCTGTGTATGTAGCCTGCATCCTCTGTCTTGTAGCCTGTGGCCTAAGTATGCATTGAGTATCATATGTCCTGTGTCCTGTAGCCTCTGTCGTGCGTCCTGTGTCCTGTGTCCTATGTCTTGTATCCTGTGTTCTAAATCCTGTGGCGTCTAGCATGTAACCTATGCCCCGTAGCCTGTGTTCTAGCCTGTGTCCTGGGTTCTGTGTTCTGTGTCCTGTATCCTGTGTCCTGTATCCCTCTGGCCAATGCCCTGAATGCTTAGGTTGTGTTCTATCTTGTGTAGCCTGTTTCCTGTAGCCTGTGTGCTGCAGGTGTGTTCATGTTCTCTACCCTGTGTCCTGTGTACTGCAATCTGTTTCCTATATCCTGTAGCTGTGCCCTTTGTCCTGTGGCCAGTGTGCTGTACACTGCAGCCATGTCCTGTGACCTGCAGCCAGTGTCTTCGTCCTTTAGCGTTTGTCCTGAGTCCTGTAGCCTGGGTCCTGTGTCTTTATCCTGAGTCCTCAAGTTGTCCCTGTGTCCTGTAGCCTGTGTCCTGTGTTGTTTAGCCTTTGTCCTATCTCCTGTAGCCTGTAACTTGTGTCCTGTAGCCTGTGAACTATATCCTGTAGCTTGTAACCTGTGTCCTGTGTTCAGTATTCTATGTTCGATGTCCTGTGTCCTGTGTCGTCTGGGCTATGTCCTGTGTCCCGTGGCCTCTGTCCTGTGTCTTGGGTCCTGTAGCCTGTGTCTTATGTCCTGTGTTCTGGGTCCTAAAGCCTGTGTACTGTGTCTGGTAGTCTGTGACATAAGTCATAGGACAGAGGCCACAGGCTACAGGACAGAGGCCACAAGCTACAGGACACAGGACATAGCCCAGACGACACAGGACACAGGATATAGGACACAGAATATGGAACCCAGGACACAGCCTAGAGGACACAGGCTACGGGACACAGGTTGCAGGACACAGGACATAGGCGACAAGCTACAGGACACAGGACAGAGGCTACAGGAGATAGGACACAGGCTACACAATCTAGGACACAGGCCAGAGGCCATAGGACAGTGGCTACAGGACACAGGCTACAAGACACTCTATCCTATAGCCAGTGTCTGGTGTCTTGTTCCCACTTTCCTTCAGCCTGTGTTGTGTAGGATGTGTCCTGTGTCCTGTAGCCTGTGGCCTCTATCCTTTGTTCTATAGCTCTGTCCTGTGTCCCATAGCCTCTGTCCTGAGCCTCTGTTCTGTGACCTGTGTCCTATGTTGTAGAGCCTGTGTCCTGTAGCCTGTCCCTGTGTCCTGTAGCCTGTGTCCTGTGTCCTATGTTTCTTAGCCTTTGTCCTGTCTCCTGTAGCCTGTAACCTGTGTCCTGTAGCCTGTAACCTGTGTCCCATAGCCTGTGTCCTTTGTTCGGTATTCTGTGTCCTATATCCTGTGTCTTGTGTCATCTGGGCTATGTCCTGTGTCCTGTAGCCTGTGCCCTCTGTGCTGTAGCCTGTGTCCTGTGGTCTATGTCCTGTGTCTTGAGTCCTGTAGGCTGTGTCTTATGTCCTGTGTTCTGGGTCCGGTATCCTGTGTATTGTGTCTGGTAGTCTATTTCCTTTGTCCTCTTTCCTATAGCCTATGTCCCGTATCCTGTGTGATGTTGCTGTGTCCTTTTCCTTTAACCTCTGTTCTGTGTATGTGTCCTGTGTCCTATGTCTTGTATCCTGTGTTCTATATCCTGTTCCTTGTCCATAGCCTGTGTTCTACCCTGTGTCCTGAGTGGTTCCCTCACACTGTGTGGTCTAGCCTGTGTCCTGTGTCATGTAGTCTGTGGCCTCTGTTCTGTGGCGTTTATCTTTGTCTTGTAGTCTGTGGCCTATGTCCTTTTGTCTATGTCCTGTATCCTGTATCCTGTGTTCTATGGTGTGTAGCCTGTGTCCTATGTCTTGTAGCCTCAGGCCTATGTATGCATCCTGTGTTCTGTGGCCTCTGTCCTATAACTGGTGTCCTGTGTTCTGAGCCAGTGTCCTGTGTCCTGAGCTTGTGGCCTATAGTCTTTGTCCTAGGGCTGACTTCCTCTCTGCTGTGGCCTGTGTACTGTATACTGAAGCCAGTGTCTTGTACCTGTGGACAATGTCCTGTAGTATGTGTCCTGTGTCCTATGTCCAGTTGCCTGTGTCCTATGTCCTGTGTCCTGTGTCTTGTGTCCCATAGCCTGTATCTTATGTCCTGTGTTCTGTGTCCTATAGCCTGTATCCTGTAGCCTCTCTTCTTTGCCCTGTAGCCTGGGTCCTATGTCCTGTATCCTGTGTCCTTTGTCTTGGATCCTGTGTTCTGTAGCGTCAACCTATGTCCCATAGCCTGTGTTCTAGCCTGTGTCCTGGGTTCTGTATTCTGTGTCCTCTATCCTGTGTCCTGTGTCCTCTGACTATGTCCTGAATCCTGTCGCCTGTGGCCTTTGGTTTGTGGCCTCTGTCCTGTGTCCTGTAAGCTGTGTTCTGTAGCCGTGTCCAATATCCTGCACCACAGCATACAGCACACCGGACACAGGACAAAGGCCACAGCTACAGGACATAGGCCACGGACTACAGGACACAGGCTACATGACACAAGACAGAGGCCACAGGCCACAGGATAGGATGCAGAGCACAGGGCACAGGCTACAGGCTACAGGATACAAACTACAGGACATTGTCCACAGGCTACAAGAAACCGGCTTCAGTATACAGGACACAGGCTACTACAAAGAGAAACCAGCTCTAGGACAAAGACTACAGGCCACAGGCTATAGGACACAGGACACAGGCTCAGGACACAGGACACAGACTACAGGACACTCGACACAAGCTCAGGACACAGGACACAGGATCAATACACAGGAAACAGGCTAGGGGACATAGGACACCAGCTAGAGGACAGAGGCCACAGGACACAGGTTGCATACATAGGCCACAGGCTACAAGACAGTAGACACAGGCTACACGACATAGAACACAGGCTAAAGGACTTAGGCTACAGGACTCAGGACAGATTTCAGGACAGAGGTCACAGGCAACAGGACATAGGCTCCAGAGCACAGGCAGGGCCCTGGCCATGCCCCAGTGACATGCCCCTCCCACAGGTCACAGGACAAAGGCTGCACATTAGGCCACAGGACACATGCAGAAAGAAACAGGCCAGAGGACACAGGACACGGATTACAGGACACAGGACACAGGCTAAAGGACACATGCTATAGGACACAGGCAATGGGACACTGGCTACAGGACAAGGACACAGGCCACATGAACAGGCTAATGGACACAGGACACAGGATAGAGGACACAGGCTACAGCACGCAGGCTACACTCTATAGGACAAACTATAGGTCACAGGCTACAGGAAAAAAGACAGAGGCCACAGGACACAGCACACCAGCCACAGGACATAGGACAGAGGACACAGGCTACAGGACACAGGGCAGAGGCCACAGGACACAGGCTTACAACACAACACACAGGCTACAAGATACAGGCTACACAACTTAGAACACAGGAGAAAGGACTCAGGCTACAGGACACAGGACAGACTTCAGGACACAGGTCACAGGTCCCAGGACATAGGCTCCAGGGCACGGGCAGGGCCCTGGCCATGCTCCAGTGACAAACCCCTCTCTCCTCCTTGCCCTCCAGGGCCATGATCCCCTCAGGCAGGGCCCTGGCCACCCTCTAGGGCTGGGCTCCTTCTCTTCTCCATGCCCTACAGAGCCAGGCCCTGCTCCCCTCAGGTGTGGCACTAGACACCCAGCAGGGCTGCCCCACTCTCCTTGTCCTCCAGGGCCTGGGCCCCACTCCCCTAGTTGCCCACCAGGGCCTGGGCCCAGCTCCCATTGCTGTCCTTCAGGGCCAGGCCCCGCTCCCCTCACTACATTCCAGGGCTGGGCCCCGCTCCCCTCCTCACCCTGCAGGGTTGGACCCTTCTACTCTCAGGCCTGGCCCTGGCCACCCTCCAGGGCTGGGCCCCTGCTCCTCTCGTGCCCTACAGAGCTGGGCCCTGCTCCCCTCGGGCACGGCACTAGCCAGCCACCAGGCCTGGCCCAACTCCTCTCCATGTCCTCCAGGGCTGGGCCCCACTAACCTCAACAACCTCCAAGTCCAGACCCTGCTCCCCTCCTCCCCTACAGAGCCACGCCCTGCTCCCCTCAGGTCCATCCCTGGCCTCACTCCAGGGCCAGACCCTGCTCCCCTCCTCACCTCCAGGGCCAGTGTTCCCCTCCTTATACTCCAGTGCTGGCACCAAAAGCCTCCTCACACCCTTGGTCTGGGCCTGCTCCCCTCCTCCCCCTCCAGAGCCAGGCCTTTCTCCCACAGGCCCATCCCTAGCCTCCCTCCAGGGCCAGACCCCACTTCCCTCCTCACCTTCAGGGCCAGGCCCTATTCTGCTCCTGGCCTTCCAGGGCCTGTCCCGCACCTCTCCTTGCCCTGCAGAACCTGGGCCCCACTCCAACCTTCACACTCCAGGGCTGGGCCCCACTTCAGGGCTTCCCTCCAGGGCCAGGCCCCACTACCCTCCTCACCTCCTGGGCAGGCCCTGCTCCGCTCCTCGCCTTCCAGGGCCTGGGCCCACTCTGCTCGTCACCTTCCAGGACTGGACCCTGCTCCCCACCTTGAAACCAGAGCCTGGGCCCAGCTCCACTCGCTGCCCTCCAGGGCTGGACCCTGTTCCCCTCCTCACCCACCAGGGCCGGAACCTACTCTCCTCCTCAATCTCCAGGGCCAGGCCCTGCTCTCCTCTTCCCCCTCCAGGAGCAGCATTGGGCACCCCACACAGTTCCCCAGCACCTACCACTTCATGGCATGCCTTGGCTGCCTCCTGCTTCCTCAGGCACACCCAGTGAAGCCACGTCTTTGTGCCCCAGTGCAGCCACCAGGAGCCACCCGTCATGGGGCCCCCAGCACGGTCCTCAGCAGCCTCCCTATGATTGCCCCAGGATTCTTCCTACTTCTTCTTGGGCTCCCCTGTGGTTATCTGAGCCCTCTGTGCAGCCCCCAGGCCCCACCACATGGTCCCCAGGCCCCACCAGCTCCTTCCCTGGGCACTCCCACTGCCACTGCATCACTAGGTCACCACGTGGACCCTAGCAGCTGCCTCCTCCTTCCTCGGCCCCCCCCAGCAGCCGAGTTTTAGGACCCCCCATTCTCCCAGAAGTCGCTGAGTCTTTGGGGTTCCCGCAGTCCCTAGCAGTCATTGCCTCAGCCCTCTGTCACTCCTGCTGTCCCTGCATCATATCTGAACTTGGAAATGAGGCTCTACAAAGGGGATCTCAACTAACTCTCTTGTTGCCAAAGTGTGGAGGGTGGGCAAGTGGTCCGTGCTGCAGGACTGTTGAATGTGCAGAGGGGGAACGTGGGTGTGGCATGACGATAGAAATTTCCCCTGTGAGTCACCTTTAAGAGCATGGCTCTGGGCAGGAATGACTTCCAACATGTTGTTTGCCAAAGAAAACCCTGGGCAGGAAAACGGAAACCATGGGCACGAGTTAAGGTGCCAGGTGACTTCTTCCCAGACATGTGGGTCCTGAGTTCTTTGGGGCACACAAGAAGGCAGCTCAATGGGAGAGGCCACCTCGGTCTGCAATGCAGGCTCCTCAGTTCAGATCTAGGAGCTCTAAGTGTCGCAGGGACCTGGGAATTTGGGCTTGGAGAAAGAAACTCAGGGTGAGAATAATTCCCAGGGTAGAGAGCCACCTGAGCACAGAATGCAGGCAATTATCAAAGGCAGAATAATGTGGCAGGAGGACAAAGAGTGTCATACAACGTGGGCCCTGTATCTTACAACCAGCATCCCACACCAATCGCTTTGAACTGGCTCAGAGACCTGGGGAATCTAAAAGAAAAATGACCATGTAGAAGATCAGGGGTTTTCCAAACACCAGAGAAGCAGTCTGCCTTACTCACCTTTCCCATGGAGCTGAGTCCATCCACGTCAGGCACCAACGATGCTGCGGGAAGTTCAAGTCCATTCGTTCTCTCACATAATCCCAACACGGATCATGAGGGTGAGGGAGAAAAAGCAAAAGTAGGTTTTTGTGAGAAAATGACACCCCTGCCAGCCAGAAGGGGGACTAAGGGAGGGGTCAAATAAAGCCTGCGTACAGGAAGTTTAACTAGGGAGTGATGTTCATGGATTAATCTTCTAAACAAAATCCAACACCATGTTCTTCTATCTTAGGAAAAGGTCATGACCCCTAACCATGCAAACATGTTTCCTTATGGCCATCTGAAAAATGCAACAATATCTTCCCTCTCTGCCTGCAGTTTCTCTTACTGCCTCCTCATCTGCCCTCCTCCCAGACAGGAGTCCATGACTATCCCTTCATTGCTTCACTCCTCAGGGAAGGGCCCCTCCTCGGGGGCATTTCCCAAGAGGCTACTAAGAGGCCACTTTCCTCTCTGCACTCAAGGGCTTTCCTCTGGGGCTGGCAGGACACAACACATCCAGCTGAAGCATTGGATGATCCTCCTGCCAATCCCCAGGCGACCCTTGCCCTTTCTGGCCTGCGTGTCTGAGGTCCCTGCCTCCTCCTCCTGCTGCTGCATTCCTGGGATGCTCTGTTCCTCTGAGGCACCCTGGGAGCCGCTCCTGACTTCTACATCAGCCTCACTGCTGTTGGTGCTCAGTGTGGTGGAAAGAGAGGACAGAGCATCCTGGCTGAGGACTGCACAGGCAGCGGGGCTCCTTGTCCACACGGCCCGTTGGGACCTGTCTGTCCTGCAGGACTCACTGCTGCTCACACTGGGAGTCCCATGGCAAGGAGTCTGCCCCGACTGGCCTTCTGCAAGCACCAGTGGTTGGGAGCTGAGAGCAGCACACTCACGGGCTCTGCTGTTGCAGCCTGAGTGTCCCTGGAGGCACTGGAGAACGGGACAGCTCTGAGCACCGGGGATGGCCTGAGGCATGGGCTTCCCTTTGCTGTGATCCTGCTGAAGTCCTGGGCACAAGGCACTGGCTGGGAGCCTGGGTGGCAGGGAGCCTGCTTGATGGCCCAGCTGGCATCCCAGGTCCTCAAGGGAGCTTAGAGCTTCAGGACCCTGAGGAGGTACTGCAGGCTCCACTTGGCTCTGTCTATGTATTTCTGGGATGCTGAAGCCCTGCTGTTGGGAGATCCCCCAGCGTGGCACAGGGGGCAAGGGGTCATCCCATTCATGAAGCCACAGTGGAGGGCAGAGGCCCCATGGGAATTCCCATCCTTCCTGCTCCTGTGGAAGAAACAGAAACTCGTCACTGGTTCCAGCTGCTCCATGTCCTGCATGGAGCCATGGGTGGCCCATGATGTCTGCCACTGTGGGCCTGGCCTCAGGGTCCCGGGTCAGTAAGCTGTCCACCAGGTTACACAGCTCTGGGTTTCCATAGTGGGGGATTCTGTAGTATCCAGACAGGATGGCTGCCCGCAGCTCCACAAAATCCTCTCCAACAAAAGGCAGTGAGCCTGCCACCATGGCGTACAGGATCACGCCCACACTCCAGCCATCAGCCTTGTACCCGCAGAACTCCTCACCTAAGAATTCCTCGGGCGCACAGTAGGCAAAGGTCCCGCACAGATTCTTCAGGCGCTCTCCACCAGCCAGTTTGCAGCTGAGACCAAAATCGCTCAACTTAATGTTTAGGTGGGCGTCGAGAAGCAGGTTTTCTAACTTTAAATCCCTGTGCACCACGTGCTGCGAATGGCAGTAATGCACAGCAGATAGAATTTGTTTAAATAGCTGACGAATCTCTCCATCCAGCAGGTACCCTCGTTCTACCATGTAACATCTAAGGTCCCCCCTGACTGCGTATTCCATGAAAATGTAGCCCCTCTCTGTGGTGTGCCTGACCTGCAGTAGTTGAATGATGTGAGGGTGATGCAGCCCCTTCATTATTTCTGCTTCTGTGCACAACTGCTGGAAGCTGCAGGAGTGCTGGCCACCATTCTCCACAACCTTCACAGCCACCTGGGTCCTGCTTTCCCAATGATAGGCCAGGATCACCAGCCCAAAACCGCCCTGGCCGAGGACCCTGAGGACCTGGTACCCATCCAGGACCTCCTCCTCACTGGTGAAGGCGGTGAGGCCTTCCATGGTGGGATCCCCACCCCACCCCCCACCCTGCACTCTGACACTGGGAACACTTACTAGTCACCTAAAGTAACAACAAAAACTGGGAAACAAACAGAAATCAAACAAGCTAAATGGTAACCAAAATTGACAACTCAATATGCTAATATTTCTAATAGAGAATGCTAACTCTATGAACTATGGTATACTAATCACTAACACTATCAAAACTAAGAATTAAAAGTTATAAAATACACAGAATACTAAAAATGGTGAAGGAAAGCAACACCAACTATGGTAACTATGGTAACAATGCTAATCAATAAGTCTTATAACAGTCTTATCTAAGTCAAAGCATTAAAAAAATGAGAAAATAGTCAGAAAATGGAGGAAACACAAGAAGGACAAATGAACACAGCATCAAGTACATTTAGCCTGTGAAAGAAAAAGAAAAAATTAATAAATAAATATTTAAAGAAAATACACAAGCACACAATGTAAAAATGGGAGGGGGAGAGAAATTGAAAAAATAGCAAAAAAAAAAAAAAACCTGAAAGATTCACTACAGTAAAGAGAACTAATAGACGACACAAAACAACACCACAAATGACAGGACAAGGGAAAACCAGTGATGTCGTCCAATCCTTCAGGCAGTCTCCACAGAGCTTCCTGGGCCAACTGACCAGAACCGAGCCCAAGCAGGGAACTGTTAAGGCAGTTGGAATGACATCACAATGGCCCCCCTGAGGGCAGAGCAGGCTCTAGACCAATCACAGCTGGGGACACACCAGGCTGGTTTTCTCAAGAAACTTTCTACTTGGTTAAAGAGAAAGGACCCCAAAAGCTTTTGGCTTAAGTTGGTGGTAGAGATCGGTATTTAGGATTTGATAAATTAGCACAGTCCTCTTCAGGCTTTTTCTATTGTTTCAATACATGTATAGAAGCACTGATCCTCCCAGTCTCTAATTCCACCCCCATTCCCACCCCCTTTTTCATTTCCTCTTGGTTCTTGTCCATTAAAGATGTCCAGTAAGAGGAGTCAACTGCTCCTCTTAGCCCAGGCAGTCTCAGCTCATTGTCCCAAATGATTTCCAAGCTCTGCCATGGCTTGAACAGATTGTGGCTCCCTCACTCATGTATACATTCACTCACACACATATGTACTTGTATGTTCAAAAACAAAAATAGAGGCATAAAGGTGTCCCTTTAGAGGAATTGAGCATTTGCAAACTGAGTTCTGGTGGTGCTGCCCACCATCAGCCTGCTGCTCTGTTTGTCTGCTGAAGGTGAAACACTCAGAGCACACATGGAGAGAATAGAAACAATGTTACTGGAGATGCTGCACAAACAAGCCAGGCTTCCCTCCCCATAGAACAGCAGGTTACAGCCTCAGCCTCACTCACATCCTGTCTTCCTCCTGAGGGAGGATTCCTGGGGAAGGTAACGGACCTATTGTCGCTCCTCCAGGCTCCTGAGTTCTTACAACGCAGACTGTGAAACTATTTATGATATCTTCAAAATTAAAGTGGTGTTGTTCCCACTCTTGCTCTCTCCATCCCCTTCTCTCCCCTTCCCTCCGTTTCTCCCTGCTGAAAGTATGTCTTTCAGATAGATTAATTACATTTTTAAGCTTTTGTTAATATTTAATTATTTATTTATTTTTAAAGATTTTATTTATTTGAGAGGTAGCATTACAGACAGTGAGAGGGAAAGACAGACAAGAGAGGCCTTCCATCCACTGGTTCACCCCCCAAATGACTGCAATGGCCAGAGCCACGCTGATCAGGAGCCAGGGGCTCCCTCCCGGTCCCCCTTGTGGGTGCTTCCACTGCCCTCCCGGGTCACAGCAGAGAGCCGGATCGGAAGTGGAGCAACCAGAACTCGAACTCTCGTCCACATGGGATGCCAGTACCACGGGCAGAGGCCCAGCCCAGTGTGCCTGCTCCAATATTTTATTTATTTAAAATTGAGAGACAGAGTTAGAGACACACACACAGAGATCTTCCATCCACTGTTTCACTCCCCAGATGGCCACGGTGGCCAGAACTGGGTGGATCCGGAGCCAGGAGCCAGGCGCTTCCTCACTGCTCCCAGGCCGGATGGGGGAGGAGCAGCCAGGACTCCAGGCAGAGGCTCCTCCCACTCCACCACAGCCTGACTTCTTTCCAGGTCCTTCTGCTGTCCCACGGATATCAACCGAGAAAACCACCCAAACAGGTCCCTCCGGGATGTAGACCTGCCCTCCCCGGGTCTAGACCATGCCTCCCAGGGTGTAGACCTGTAGACTAGGCCTACTGGGGTGTAGATGAAGCCCTCCAGGATGTAGACCAGGCCTCCTGGGTGTAGGCCAGGCGACCCGGGTGTTGACTTTTAGACCAGCCCTCCTGGGTGTAGACCAGGCCTCCCAAGGTCTAGACCTGTAGACCAGCCCCCCAGGGGTCTAGACCAGGCCACCGCAGTCTCTGAACTCACATCCAAGCCATTCACAGGATCTGCTGGTGCAGCTGAGAAGAAAAGGGAAACTCGTTCTAGATGAGGAGCTCCTGGGACAGAGCCGCTGCTCACACGCTGCACCCCTGCAGGCCAGAGGGTAGCAGAGGACAGCACACTCACCACATGGCAGAGCTGTGGCTCACACGCTGCACCCCTGCAGGCCAGAGGATTGCAGAGGACAGCACGCCCACCACATGGCAGAGCTGTGGCTCACACCTGCCCCATGTGGCAGCTTCATGGGCCACCACGGCACCTCCAGCCACCGCTCACTGAGCATCCTGCCATTGCATGGCACACTCCACAGCAGGGGGCGTGGCTTGGCCCAGGTCATGGGATGCCTGGAACCCTCCCTCATATAGCTGACCCCTGGCAGGGGTAGGGAGACGTCACACCCCGTCAGTCTTGTAGCAGGCCTGACTAGTGTGAGGTCAACACGGGGTCACTGGGATGTCCTCTGAGACACTGTCCCTTTGGCGTGGTGCTGGCAGGAGTGAGCACAGGCCCTGGGCAGGACAAGGGGAACTGCTGGCCTCCCAGGGAGCACCCGGCTCCAGTTCTCTCATGCGGGACAGGCCAGTTGTCCTACCCCAGGACTCAGGGCTCCCACTCGACATGTGCCGGCACTGGCACTCACAGCTGCACCCCAGAGCCTCTGAGGGAGCAAGGAGGGCCGCCAGGCTGAGGCCGGGCACAGGAGCAGGGCCTCCCACGGCGGCACAGAGAACTGGGGGGCTGGGACTGCTGCCCACCTGCGGTGGCCTCCCCACATGTGTGCTGGCCTCCAAACCCTCTGTCACACTGGCAGCTAATGGGTCAGTGGTACAGGGATGGTGCAGGGTCCTGACCCAGTCCTGGTGTGTGAAGGCTTCTACAGAGTGGGTGGCCGGATTGGGTGGCCGGGTAGTCCCGGCTATGTAAGGAGACCCCAGAGGGCAGACGACCTGCTGTTGTCTGTGCTGCCTGATGTGGCCTGGGCCCTTCCTCCTGGGGGATGGTCATGGTTGACCAGTGCCAGGCACCCGTGGCCAGGCCCTGCCTACCAGCCAGCCACAGTCAGCCTGGGGGCCACCTGCTCCTGCGTGCACACCTGCTGTGCCAGGGGTGTTGTTTCTGGGCTCGCTGAGGCACGCAGGATCCGTCCCCAAGAGCCCCAGGCTCCATTGCAGTGGATGGGCATGGCCCAAGGCCAGCTCAGTGGCAAGCTCCCCAGGGCCTGGGACTTTCTCTGGTGTTGGCCAAGGGCGGCCTCTGTGCGACAGCTCCTGTGTCGGTTATGCCAGACGAGCCATGCTCTGCGGGTGGCCCTCCTACCCCCATCCCGGGAATGGTATCCTCCCATGGATGTCACTGCGGCCTCTGCCTGCTGGGGTCACTCATCCACTGCACCCCTGACCCTGCTGCACCACCCAGGCTCTGCGCTTCCAAGACCTTGGGTCCTAGCTGGGAGCTCCATTGTGGGATGGCGGCCCCCGGCCCAGCCTCCCCCAGCCCCACACCCAACCTCTCCCAGCCCCCCTCCCTGCATCTCCCACCCCTGGCCCTGCCTCCCCCAGCCCCTGGCCCTGCCTCCCCCAGCCCCTGGCCCAGCCTCTCCCAGCCCCACACCCAGCCTCCCCCAGCCCCCGGCCCTGCCTCTCCCAGCCCTGCACCCAGCCTCTCCCAGCCCCTGGCCCTGCCTCTCCCAGCCCTGCACCCAGCCTCTCCCAGCCCCGCACCAAGCCTCTCCCAGCCCCCCGCCCTGCATCTCCCAGCCCCTGGCCCAGCCTCTGCCAGCCCCACCCACAGGAACTGAAAGGCAGCGACAGCCCCCAGGCTGTGCCTCCACACAGCACTACACGACCCCACCATGGACAGACATGCGTGGCCACTTGGATCAGTGAAGGAAGCCGGGCACAGTAGCCAGCAGGCTCCTCTCCCATGAAACGTCCGGGGCAGGAGGCAGAGCGGTGTGGCCAGGGCTGAGGGGCTGGGGTCCCAGTGGGCTCAGGGCTCCTCCTGATGGGAGTGGAGGTCCAGGAGCTAGAAGGCACCCAACAGCTGAGTCCTCCCCGTGGCGACTGTGAACCCTGCACACTGGTCGGCTCACTCAGGAAAAACCGCCTGCCCATCCCCTCTGCCCTTGGATGCGGTTCCAGTGCTCACGCTGGAGCCAGCCGAGCCTGTACACCCCCCCAGTCCGGCTCAGGTAAGCGAAGCACAGGAAGGCATGGCAGAGCCGTGGTTCCCCCCCACGACTTCACTCCTGCCCATCCACGCTGCCGCGTGAGCAATCCCACGAGTTCCCACCATCCTGAGTTTCCCCTGGCAAAAATAAGCAGGTATGTGAACTACTTCCCTATCAAAAAGATTTATGTTTATTTCCTTTATTTGAAAGCCAAATTAGAGGGAAGTGGAGAGATGGCTCGTGTCCGCTGGTTCAGTCCCAAAATGGCCGCAACGGGCTGGGCAGGAGCAGGAGCCAGGGGCTCCCTCCGGGACCCCCACGTGCGTGCAGGGATGAACCCCCTGGGCCGTCTTCCAGGGCTTCCCTCAGGCCACCAGCAGGGAGCGGGATCAGAAGTGGGACAGCCGTCCTCAATCCAGCACCCACGTGGGATGCCGGGGCCACAGGCAGCTTCACCCACTGCACCACAGCGCCGGGCCCCTCTGCAAACTCCTGGACCTCTGGTGCAACCTGTGATTTCCTCACAGAGCACCCAGCACGAGTCTCCAACACACAGAGAACATGACAGCATCCACCCCATGGCACCACCCACACCTGAGCTGGAGAACAGAGCGTCCCAGCGTCCAGCCCACGCCAACACTCACACCTGAGCTGAGGGACACAGCATTCCAGTGTCCACCCATGCCACCACCCACACCTGAGCTGGGGGACACAGCATCCCAGTGTTCACCCATGCCACCACCCAACCTGAGCTGGGGGAACAGCATCCCAGTGTCCAGCCCATGGCACCACCCACACCTGAGCTGGAGAACAGAGCGTCCCAGCGTCCAGTCCACCCACGCCACCACCCACACCTGAGCTGGAGGACACAGCATCCCAGTGTCCACCCAAACCACCACCCACACCTGAGCTGAGGGACACAGCATCCTAGTGTCAACCCACAGTACCACCCAACCTGAGCTGGGGGACACAGCATCCCAGTGTCAACCCATGCCACCACCCACACCTGAGCTGGGGGACATAGCATCCCCGTGTCCAGCCAATGGCACCACCCACACCTGACCTAGAAAACTTTGGCTGATTTTAGACAAAGCTCCCCAGAGTCCGAGTCCCCTTCCCCTGGTAGCCTGTGGCTGTGGCGGGCAGATGTGGACAAGCTGGAGAGACCGGGCTTTAGCAGAGCCAAGACCCAAAGCTGCTGGCCCTGCTGCATGGGGTGAGCAGAGCGCTGGCCGCCCTGAAGCACCAGGTAGAAGCCACCTCTCAGCCACACGTCAGCAACCCGCAGCCAGCGTCGTGTGCCAATGAGGCCCGGGGGCCTGGCAGGCCTCCCACTGCTCTAGGATCCCACAGGCCACAGCGGCAGCACCATGCTCTCGGGGTCATGCGTCCAGAAGCCAGGAGAGGGAGCCCCTCCCTAGGGACCAGGCAGACCCTGCAACAGCAACGCCTGTCGGCCAGGGAGCACTCGGTGTGGGATGAAGCCTGAGTGTTAACTGGGGCTCATCTGCCTGTGCTACGGTTTGGTTTCTCTAAAGGCCACTCGAATGGGTGTTTCTGGGGCTGGCGCTGTGGCGTAGCGGGCTAAGTCTCTGCCCATGGCACCGGCATCCCACATGGGCACCAGTTCCAGCCCTGGCTGCTCACTCGCTGCTGTGGCCTGGGAAAGCAGTGGAGGATGGCCCAAGTGCTTGGGCCCCTGCACCCATGTGGGAGCCCTGGGGGAAGCCCCCGGCTTCAGATCGGCCCAGCTCCAGCCGCTGCAGCCAACTGGGGAGTGAACCAGTGGATGGAGGACCTCTCTCCCTCTGTCTGTAACTGTGCCTCTCAAACACATCTGTAAACACACACACACACACAAGCTGTAGAAGCAAAGGCAGTGAATGTGGGTGCACACGGGGTGGCTGTGCAGGCCAGGGGCATGGTCACCTTGTCACTCGCTTCCCTGTGCCCGGGACCTGAGTGCTGGCATCTGCCTTCCTCGCTCAGCCCTGGGCACGAGGGCATCCATTCCGCCCGCCATCTGGCTCAGCCCCTGCCGACCCCTCTGCTTGTTCCTCTTCCAAACTCCAACGTTGGCCCAAGCCTGGATGAGCTCTGCTACTCGGGGAAGCGCTCTTCCTGCTGCTGGAGCATGAAGCCACTTCTGGAAGTTTCTCTGAACGCTCACAGGCTGGCTTGTCACGGTGGCGGTCGGCCGGGTGTGGCCCCCAGGGGCACGCTGTCTGGTGTTTTGCGGATAGAAGCTTCCAGAAGCCCGGGCCCCTGACCGACCTGACCCCAGGCCAGGCTGCCCCCTGCCCCGGCTCCCTTGGCTCCTCTGCTCTGTAATCCACTTTAGTCTTTATTCTGCTGCCAAACCACTCACCTGCGTGCACTCGCGGCCTCTGCCTGAGGGGTTTGTGTTTTGCTGGAAGGGTTTTGCAGGGTCTCAGGCATGGAAGCCACGCCCAGGAGAACAAAGCACAGGACGGGCAACACCCCAGCGCAGGGGGTGGGGGGCATCACTGCACCTCCCTCCTCCGCAGAATGGGGGCGTCGCATTAGATCCCCCCTGGCCCTGGTGAGGCGGGCATCACCACAGAAGCCGCAGGGGGACAGGACCGGGAGACGGGCAATGCCATGTCCCCGCCTCCAAGACCCCAGATGAGTGGCTTCAGGATCGGGCGCACGGTCGCCCCTGTGCTGCAAAGACCTGGGACCTGGCCCCTCCTGTGACCCTGGTCGCTCAGCCCACCTGCGCCACCTGGACAGCACCTGAGCCGTGGGGTAGCCAGCAGGGATACGGGCACCGAAGGCCCTGAGGGCTCGTCCGTAGACGGTGTGCACTGACACCGGTGTCACGCGCTCACCAGGCCGGCTCAGGGCAGCACAGACACAGCCAGACGCCGTGGAGAGCAGCTCCCCCCTCCCCTTCTCCACAACGGCGGGTTCAGCTCACAGGTCAGCTGACAACAAACACCAATTCACAGCTGCAGCTGGAACCCTGGACCCCTACTGTGACAGGTGGCTCAGAGTGTGCTGGAGGCCCTGGGCATGCACTGGGGACGCCACACACGGCACTGCTAGAGGAGGCCCTGGGTACACACAGGGGACGCCACATGGCAGTGCTGGAGGAGGCACTGGGCACACACAGGGGACGCCGACACGGCAGTGCTGGGGGCCCTGGGCACGTACAGGGGACGCCACACACGGCAGTGCTGGAGGCCCTGGGCACGCACAGGGGACGCCACACACAACAGGTTCCCCAGGCTCAGCAGCCGCCCTGCCTTCACCTTCTGCCACTCCCTGCCGGGTGCGGTGCAGTACAACAGCCGGCGATGCTGACAGAAGGAGACGGCAGCTTTATTATGCTCACCACGGCCCTGACACGAGGCACATAAGGTTGATGCTGGGCTGGGCAGTGACCAGGCCCCGAGAGTCTCAGGTGTCCCTGCACGGCCCCTCAGCCAGCCTTGATGGTGGGGCGGCTCCCGTGGATGCAGCTGTGGTCTAGGGTGTCTGTGCCGGATGCAGAAACTTCCCCGGCACTGGGCACAGGCCTGCTGCAGCACGTCTCCTCCTGCACCCCTCTCGGGAGCATCGGAACCTGAGGACTTGAGGAAGCAGCCTCAGTCAGCGCCTGCCCCAGCCCAGCAATGCTCAGAGGACCGGGACGGGAACTGCCCACAGAGCCAGCCTCGGTCAACACCTGCCCCAGCCCAGGGATGCTCAGAGGCCCCGGGATGGGAACTGCCCACAGAGCCAGCCTCAGTCAGCACCTGCCCTAGCCCAGAGATACTCAGAGGACCGGGACAGGAACTGCCCACAGAGCCAGCCTCGGTCAGCACCTGCCCCAGCCCAGCGATGCTAAGAGGACCGGGACAGGAACTGCCCACAGAGCCAGCCTCGGTCAGCGTCTCGCCAGCAGCCCAGTGACTCATGGTAGCCCCATGGGTACAGGTGTACAACTGGGGGTGCACACGAGGGGACAGGGCTGAGCTGGGGGTACAGAGGGGACAGGGCTGAGCTGGGGGTGCAGAAGGGACAGGGCTGAGCTGGGGTGCACACGAGGGGACAGGGCTGAGCTCGGGTACACAGGAGAGGACAGGGCTGAGCTGGGGGTGTAGAGGGGACAGGGCTGAGCTGGGGGTACAGAGGGGACAGGGCTGAGCTGGGGGTACAGAGGGGACAGGGCTGAGCTGGGGGTGCACAGGAGGGCACAGGGCTGGGGGGGGCAGCCCCATCCTGGGGGTGTGCAGCAGGGATCAGGCTGTGTGTGGCAGACAGTGGGGCTTGGTGGTTTTAGCCCAAGCTGGACCCTGAAACATGAGACTTCACAGATCTCACGTCAGCCAGATGGCCAACTCCTTAGGGAAAAAGGATCTTTTAAATGTTTGATGTGGGGGGGCGCTCTTCTACCCTTCTCCATGTGTCCACGATGGCACGCACTGGGCTGGGGACTTGATGCAGCCCAGGGTCTGCACTAGCAGGAAGCTGGAATCGGGAGGCAGAGCCAGGAGGACCCAGGTCCCCTGACATGGGACACGAGTGTCCTAACCGGCACCGCACCCACAGGCCAGTGCCTGCCCCAGAAAAGCTCTTTGCAGCTGGCAGCTCCCAAGGCCCGTGCTGGTGAGCCTGGCATGGCAAGGCCCCACCCCCGAGCAGCAATCAGCCCAGAGGGAACACGCAAAAAAATCGCAGGGCACAGGGGCGGGCACGGGGCTCAGCCTACCCAGCTGGTGTCCTGGGGGACACCACAGACACGCAACCCACAAAAAGCAGCTCCAGTATGTCTCCCCAGACGCCTGGCTGGAGGGGGTGACCCAAACACACACACTGCTCCTAAAATAGCATCAACAGCAGCATCAAAGAAACTTCCGGAGAAAGGATAAACCCTCAAGGCCAAGAACGGAAAGCACGCAGCTCTGATGCCTCAGAAGCTAAGAGGCTCATGGGTGAGTGACAGTGGACGGCAGGTCAAGGTCAAGCTGTGAGGGGCAGGAAGGCCACGGAGGTCACTGTGGAAGCTCTAGGCAGAGGAGCTGCTCCAACAGGTCTCAAGTCTAAGTAACCACTCCTGAGGCCAGCACCAGCAGGCATAGTGGGTAAAGCCACCGCCTACAGTCCCGGCATCCCATCCAGAGGCCAGCTCGAGTCCCGGCTGCTCCACCTACGATCCGGCTCCTGGCTACAACCCGGGAAAGCAGCGGAAGATGGCCCAAGTCCTTGGGCCCCTGCACCCGCACGGGAGACCTGGAGGAAGCCTCTGGCCCCTCCCTGGCCTCATATCAGCCCAGCTCCAGCTATTGTGGCCAACCGGGGAGTGAACCAGCAGATGAAGATTCATTCTCTCTCTCTCTCTCTCTCTCTCTCTCTCTCTCTCTCTCTCTCTCTCCAACTCTTCCAATGAAATATAAATAAATAAATAGCTCCACGGGCCAGGGTTGGGCCCAGCAGTGAGGCTGCAACCTGTGCATCCTGAATCCTGTGGTAGCTGGTTCAGGTCCTGGCTGCTCCACCTCTGCTCCAGCTCCCTGCTGATGGCCCGGGAAAGCACCGGAAGATGCCCAAGAGCTGGGGCCCCGGCACCCACATGGAGAGCTGGATGGAACTCCTGGCTTTGGCTTGGCCCAGCCCCAGCTGCTGGGGCCATCTGGAGAGTGAACCAGTGGATGGAAGCTCTCTCTGTTTGTCTCTCCCTCTCTGAAACGCTTCCAAATAACACAATAAATCTTTTTAGACAGACAGAGTTAGGCAGAGAGAGAGAGACAAAGAGAAAGGTCTTCCTTTTCCATTGGTTCACCCCCCAAATGGCTGCTACCAAAGGCGCCCTGTGGCGATCTGAAGCCAGGAGTCAGGTGCCTCTCCTGGTCTCCCATGCGGGTGCAGGGCCCAAGCACCTGGGCCATCCTCCACTGCTCTCCCGGGACACAGCAGAGAGCTGGCCTGGAAGAGGGATAACCAGGACAGAATCCGGCGCCCCAACTGGGACTAGAACCCAGGGTGCCGGCACCGCAGGCGGAGGATTAGCCTAGTGAGCCGCAGCGCTGGTCCACGATCAATCTTAAAAGGAAACAGACCAGGAGTCTCTCCAGTGCCAGAAGACTTCCTGCAGGCAGCAGGAGAGGGCGTAATAGATGAGTGTAGTAGGCAGTGGTGAGCTGGGGGCTTGGGGACCGTGATGTCGTGAGAGCATAGCACAAGGGACAGTGGTGTCCTGAGAGCACAGTGCTGGGGGCTGTGGTGGAGCACAGTGCTGGGGCAGTGGTGAGCTGGGGGCTGTGGTGGAGCACAGTGCTGGGGAAGGTGGTGAGCTGGGGGCTGTGGAGGAGCTCAGTGCTGGGGGCCATGGTGAGCTGGGGGCTGTGGAGGAGCTCAGTGCTGGGGGCCATGGTGAGCTGGGGGCTGTGGTGGAGCACAGTGCTGGGGCAGTGGTGAGCTGGGGGCTGTGGTAGAGCACAGTGCTGGGGCTGTGGTGAGCTGGGGGATGTGGTGGAGCACAGTGCTGGGGCAGTGGTGAGCTGCGGGCCATGGTGGAGCACAGTGCTGGGGCAGTGGTGAGCTGGGGGCCATGGTAGATAACAGTGCAGGGGCAGTGGTGAGCTGGGGGCTGTGGTGGAGCACAGTGCAGGGGCCATGATGAGTGGGGGTCATGGTGGAGCACAGTGCTGGGGGCTGTGGTGAGCAAGGGGCTGTGGTGGAGCACAGTGCTGGGGCTGTGGTGAGCAAGGGGCTGTGGTGGAGCACAGTGCTGGGGCTGTGGTGGAGCACAGTGCTGGGGGCCATGGTGAGCTGGGGGCTGTGGAGGAGCTCAGTGCTGGGGGCCATGGTGAGCTGGGGGCTGTGGTGGAGCACAGTGCTGGGGCAGTGGTGAGCTGGGGGCTGTGGTGGAGCACAGTGCTGGGGCTGTGGTGAGCTGGGGGATGTGGTGGAGCACAGTGCTGGGGCAGTGGTGAGCTGCGGGCCATGGTGGAGCACAGTGCTGGGGCAGTGGTGAGCTGGGGGCCATGGTAGAGAACAGTGCAGGGGCAGTGGTGAGCTGGGGGCTGTGGTGGAGCACAGTGCAGGGGCCATGATGAGTGGGGGTCATGGTGGAGCACAGTGCTGGGGGCTGTGGTGAGCAAGGGGCTGTGGTGGAGCACAGTGCTGGGGGCTGTGGTGAGCAAGGGGCTGTGGTGGAGCACAGTGCTGGGGGCTGTGGAGGAACACAGTGCTGGGGGCTGAGGTGGAGCACAGTGCTGGGGCAGTGGTGAGTTGGGGGCTGTGGTGGAGATCAGTACAGGGGCAGTGGTGAGCTGAAGGCTGTGGTGGAGCAAAGTGCTGGGGCAGTGGTGAGTTGGGGGCTGTGGTGGAGATCAGTACAGGGGCAGTGGTGAGCTGGGGGCCGTGGTGGAGCACAGTGCTTGGGCAGTGGTGAGCTGGGGGCCGTGGTGGAGCACAGTGCTGGGGCAGTGGTGAGCTGGGGGCTGTGGAGGAGCACAGTGCTGGGGCAGTGGTGAGCTGGGGGCTGTGGTGGAGCACAGTGCTGGGGGCCTTGGTGGAGCACAGTGCTGGGGCCGTGGTGGAGCACAGTGCAGGGGCCGTGGTGGAGCACAGTGCAGGGGGCCATGGTGGGCTGGGGGCCGTGGTGGAGCACAGTGCAGGGGCAGTGGTGAGCTCAGGGCTGTCGTGTCCTGAGAGTGCAGTGCAGGGGACAGCTCACCGCGGCCACCGAGCTCACTGCCACCCTCTGCACTGAGCTCCCGGGGGCCAGACCCCAGGCAGGGGTAGAACACCTCTGGGAAACCTGGTTAGCCTAAGAGAAGCCCAGACAGGGACCGCGGGGCCTTCCTTAAGGCCTGGGCAGACGACCACTGAAGGCAAGATCCACACGCACCTCCCAGGCAGCCAGCTCAGAGCGGGGTGGAAGGCGATGTTTGCAGTGTCACAGCAGGGCCCGAGGTGGGGCCTCAAGTCCTCATGTCCCTGCCTCCCACCCCAGACCAGGTGGAGCTCCCAGCTCCCAGCTGTTGTGGGTGTTTGGGAGTGAGCCAGTGAACGGAGCTATCTCTTTCACTCTTTCCAATAAATAAAAATGAAGCTAAAAAACAAAACCACCCCCTGCGATCACACACACACAGGACACTCCGTATGGCATCAGGGTTCCACATGGCACCTGCTGGGGTCACTCTCAGGAAACCGGCCGTCCCCCCCCCTTCCCAGGGAACCAGGGGTGCAGCCCTGCACCTGCTCCCGACTCTTCCCAGGGTGGCGTCTGCAGTCCCCATTCATGGGCTGGCCGACCACCACGTCTGCCTCTGCCCCTTCTCACCGGGATGAGGTTGTGACACAGCAGGCTCACCAGGACCCAGGCATCCTGGCCCTCATCTGGGAGCCTGGGCCACACTCCCCTCCCCCCCTTCCAGAGCATGGGACCCCCTACCATCCCAGCCCTCCAGGGCCAGGCCCCACTACCCTCAATGCCCTATAGGGCCGGACCCTGCTCCACTCCTCGTCCTCCTGGGCCTAGCCCTGCCCCCTTTTTGCCCCCCAGGGCCGGGCCCTGCTCTTCTCAAAGCCCTACAGAGCAGGACACCGATCTCCTCCTCACCCTCCAGGGCCTGGGCACCGCTCTCTCCTTACCCTCCAGGGCCTGGGCCCCCTCCCATCGCATCCCTCCAGGGCCTGGGCCCCCTCCCATCGCATCCCTCCAGGGAAGGGCCCCACTGCCCTCAACACCCTTTAGGGCCAGACCCTGCTCTACTCCTAGACCTCCAGGGTCTGGGCTCCACTCCAATCCTCACTCCCCAGGGCCTGTACCCCACACCCCTCCTTGCCCTCCAGCACATGGTCTCCACTTCAATTCTCTCCCTTCAGGGCATTGGCCCTGCCACCCACACTACTCTCCAGGGCCCCCAGGGCCGGACACTGCTCCCCTCCTTGCCCTCCAGGGCCTGTGCATGCTCTGCTCGCTGCCCTCCAGGGCTGGACCATGCTTCCCCTCCTGGCCTTCCAGGGCCGGACCCCACTTCCCTCAACACCCTCCAGGGCTGGTTCCTGCTCCACTCCTAGACCTCCAGGGATTGGACTCCATTCCCCACGCTGCCATCCATTGCCTAGCCCAACTCCCCTCAACGCCCTCTAGGGCTGGTTCCTGCTCCACTCCTAGACCTCCAGTATTGGACTCCCCTCCCCACACTGCCATCCATGGCCCAGCCCCACTCCCCTCAATCCCCTCAATGCCCTCTAGGGCCAGACCCCGCTACCCTCCTCACCCTCCAGGGCCTTGGCCCCAGTCCCCTCCTTGCCCTCCAAGGCCAGTGCCTGCTCTCCTCCTCACCCTCCAGGGTTGACCTGACACTTTCTTGTTGAGAAAAATAAAACAGAGGAAAAGAGATAATATTGCGGGGAACCGAACCTTTTATTCTGTAACAGGGTGAGATCCAGAAAGGTCTCTGGACCTTGGACAATATCTGCTTTGATTTGGAAACATTGCTCATGGCTTGGTGAGGTCTGAACAGTGAGGCTGTGAGCATGAAGTGACCTTCGTCCTTTGTCCTATAGACTGTGTCCTTTCGCGTATGTCCTATGTCTTGTGTCCTGTAGGTCCAAGGTCCAGAGACCTTTCTGCAGCTAACCCTGTTACAGAATAAAAGGTTCGGTTTCCCACAATATTATTTCTTTTCCTCTGCTTTATTTTTCTCAACAAGAAAGTGTCAGCTCAACCAGTGGTGGGTGAGGAGGAGAGCACGCACTGGCCTTTATCCTTTGTCCTTTAGACTATGTCCTTTCGCCTATGTCCTATGTCTTGTTTCCTGTAGCCTCTGTCCTGCGTCCTGTGTCCTGTTTCCTGTGTCCTTCAGCCTGTGTCATGTAGACTGCGTCCTCTATGTTGTAGCCTGTGGCCTATGTATGCATTTAGTATCCTGTGTCCTGTGTTTGGTATTCTGTGTCCTATATCCTGTGTCCTATGCAGTCTGGGCTATGTCCTGTGTCCTGTAGCCTGTGGCCTCTGTGCTGTAGCCTGTGTCCTGTGGCCTATGTCTTGTGCCTTGAATCCTGTAGCCTGTGTCTTATGTCAGTGTTCTGGGTCCTGTAGCCTGTGTATTGTGTCCGGTAGTCTGTGACATTAAGTCACAGGACAGTGGCCACAGGCTACAGGACAGAGGCCACAGGCTACAGGACATAGGCCAAAGGCTACAGGAGACAGGACAGAGGACACAGGACACAGGCTACAGGACACAGGCCATAGCCCAGATGACACAGGACACAGGATATAGGACACAGAATATGGAACCCAGGACACAGGCTACAGGACACAGGCTATGGGACACAGGTTGCAGGACACAGGATATAGGTGATAAGCTACAGGGCACAGGACACAGGCTCTAGGACACAGGACACAGGACACAGGACAGAGGCCACAGGACAGTGGCTACAGGACACAGGCTACAGGACACTCTGTCCTATAGCCAGTGTCCGGTGTCTTGTTCACTCTTTCCTTCAGCCTGTGTCGTGTAGCCTCTGCCCTGTGTCGTGTAGCCTGTGGCCTGTATCCTGTGTTCTGTAGCTCTGTCCTGTGTCCCATAGCCTCTGTCCTGAGCCTCTGTCCTGTGTCCTGTGTCCTATGTTGTGAAGCCTGTGTCCTGTGTCTTGTAGACTGTGGCCTATGTAAACATCCTGAATCTTGTGGCCTCTGTCCTCTAGCTGGTGTCCTGTGTCCCCTAGCCTGTGTCCTGTGTCCTGAGCCTGTGGCCTGTAGTTTTTGTCCTAGTGCTGGTGTCCTCTTTGCTGTAGTCTGTGTCCTGTGTCCTGAAGCCCGTTTCTTATAGCCTGTGGACAATGTCCTGTAGTGTGTGTCCTGTGTTCTGTAGCCTGTTCTCTGAGCTCTGGGGCCTAGGTCCTGTAACCTGTATCCTGTGACATTTGTCCTATGTCATGCAGCCTGTGTCCTGCAGTCTGTGGCCTATGTCCTGTGGCCTATATCCTGTAGCCTATGGCCTTTACCCTGTAGCCTTTGTGCTGTGGCCTCTGTCCTATAGCTGGTGTCCTGTGTCTTGTTCCCTATTTCTTTCAGCTTGTGTCGTGTAGCTTGTGTCCTGTGTCGAGTATGCTGTGTCCTGTAGCCTGTAGTCTGTATCCTTTAACCAGTGTCCTTAATCTGTGGCCTGTGTCCTATGTTGTGTATCCTGTGTCCTGTAGCCTGGCTCCTGTAGCCTGTGGACTATGTCCTGTAGCCTTTGACCTGTGTCCTGTGTCCTCTGTCATATAGCCTGTGTCCTGTGTCTTGTTTCCTGTGTCCTGCAGCCTGTGTCATATAGCCTGCGTCCTCTCTCTTGTAGCCTGTGGCCTATGTATGCCTTGAGTATCCTGTGTCCTGTGGTCTGTAGCCTCTGTCCTGCCTCCTGTGTCCTGTGTCCTATGTCTTGTATCCTGTGTTCTAACTACTGTGGCCTATAGTGTGTAACCTATGTCCTGTAGCCTGTGTTCTACCCTGTGTCCTGGGTTCTGTGCTCTGTGTCCTGTATCCTGTGTCCTATAGCCTCTGGCTTATGCCCTGAATGCTGTAGCTTGTGTTCTATCTTGTGTAGCCTGTGTCCTGTAGCCTGTGTGCTGCAGCCTGTGTTCATGTTCTCAACCCTGTGTCCTGTGCTCTGTAGTCTGTGTCGTATATCCTGCAGCTCTGGCCTTTGTCCTGTGGCCAGTGTGCTGTACACTTTGGCCTCTGTGCTGTGCCCAGTAGCCAGTGTCCTCGTCCTTTAGCCTGCTCATGTAACCTGGGTCCTGTGTCCTGTATCCTGAGTCCTGTAGCCTGTCCCTGTGTCTTGTAGCCTGTGTCCTCTGTCTATGTTGTTTAGCCTTTGTCCTGTCTCCTGCAGCCTGTAACCTGTTCCCGTAGCCTGTGGACTATATCCTGTAGCCTGCAACCTGTGTGCAGTAGCCTGTGTTCTGTGTTCGGTATTCTGTGTCCTATGTCCTGTGTCGTCTGTGCTATGTCCTGTGTCCTGTAGCCTGTGGCCTCTGTGCTGTAGCCTGTGTCCTGTGGCCTATGTCCTGTGTCTTGAGTCCTGTATCCTGTGTCTTATGTCCTGTGTTCTGGGTCCTATATCCTGTGTATTGTGTAGTAGTCTGTGACAAGTCACAGGACACAGGCTACAGGAAGAGGCCACAGCATACAGGACACAGGCTACAGGACAGAGCCACAGGCTACAGGACAGAGTCCACAGGCTACAAGATACAGGATATATCCCAGATGACACAGGACACAGGATATATGACACAGAATATGGAACCCAGGACACAGGCTACAGGACACAGGCTACGGGACACAGGTTGCAGGACACAGGACATAGGCGACATCTATAGGACACAGGACAGAGGCTACAGGACACAGGCTCCACAATCTAGGACACAGGCCACAGGACAGTGGCTACAAGACACAGGCTACATGACACTCTGTCCTATAGCCAGTGTCCTGTGTCTTGTTCCCTCTTCCTTCAGCCTGTGTCGTGTAGCCTGCGGCCTGCATCCTGTGTTCTGTAGCTCTGTCCTGTGTCCCATAGCCTCTGTCCTGTATCCTGTGTCCTATGTTGTGAAGCCTGTGTCCTGTGTCTTGTAGCCTGTGGCCTATGTACACATCCTGAATCTTGTGGCCTCTGTCCTCTAGCTGGTGTCCTGTGTCCCCTAGCCTGTGTCCTGTGTCCTGAGCCTGTGGCCTGTAGTTTTTGTCCTAGTGCTGGTGTCCTCTTTGCTGTAGTCTGTGTCCTGTGTCCTGAAGCCCGTTTCTTATAGCCTGTGGACAATGTCCTGTAGTGTGTGTCCTGTGTTCTGTAGCCTGTTCTCTGAGCTCTGGGGCCTAGGTCCTGTGGCAGGTGTCCTGTGACCTTGGCCTTTGTCCTATGTCATGCAGCCTGTGTCCTGCAGTCTGTGGCCTATGTCCTGTGGCCTATATCCTGTATCATGTGTCCTTTGTCCTAAATTCTTTGTCCTATGTCCTGTAGCCAGTGGCCTTTACCCTGCAGCCTTTGTCATGTCTCCTGTGGCCTCTGTCCTATAGCTGGTGTCCTGTGTCTTGTTCCCTCTTTCCTTCAGTCTGTGTCCTGTAGCCTGTGTCCTGTGTCCTGCATCCTGTGTCATGTGTCCTGTAGTCTGCATCCTTTAACCAGTGTCCTGTAATCTGTGCCCTGTGTCCTATGTTGTGTATCCTGTGTCCTGCAGCCCGGCTCCTGTAGCCTGTGGAGTATGTCGTGCAGCCTTTGACCTGTGTCCTGTGTCCTCTGTCATATAGCCTGTGTCCTGTGTCTTGTTTCCTGTGTCCTTCATCAAGCATCATGTAGCCTTCATTCTCTGTCTTGTAGCCTGTGGCCTATGTATGCCTTGAGTATCCTGTGTCCTGTGGTCTGTAGCCTCTGTCCTGCCTCCTGTGTCCTGTGTCCTATGTCTTGTATCCTGAGTTCTAAATCCTGTGGCCTATAGTGTGTAACCTATGTCCCGTAGCCTGTGTTCTACCCTGTGTCCTGGGTTCTGTGCTCTGTGTCCTGTATCCTGTGTCCTGTATCCCTCTGGCCTATGCCCTGAATGCTGTAGCTTGTGTTCTATCTTGTGTAGCCTGTGTCCTGTCGCCGGTGTGCTGCAGCCTGTGTTCATGTCCTCAACCCTGTGTCCTGGGTTCTGTAGTCTATGTCCTATATCCTGCAGCTGTGGCCTTTGTCCTGTGCCCAGTGTGATGTATACTGTGGCTGTGTCCTGTGACCTGTAGCCAGTGTCCTCGTCCTTTAGCCTTTCTCCTGTGTCCTGTAGCCTGGGTCCTGTGTCCTGTATCCTGAGTCCTGCAGCCTGTCCCTGTGTTCTATGTTGTTTAACCTTTGTCCTGTGTCCTGTATCCTGTAACCTGTGTCCTGTAGCCTGTGGACTATATCCTGGAGCCTGTAACCTGAATCCCATAGTCTGTGTCCTGTGTTCAAAATTCTGTGTCCTATATCTTTGTCCTGTGTCGTCTGGGCTATGTCCTGTGTACTGTAGCCTGTGGCCTATGTCCTGTAGCCTGTGTACTATATCCTGTAGCATGTAACCTGTGTCTTGTAGCCTGTGTCCTGTGTTCGATATTCTGTGTCCTATGTCCTGTGTCTGTGCTATGTCCTGTGTCCTGTAGCCTGTGGCCTCTGTGCTGTAGCCTGTGTCTTGTGGCCTATGTCCTGTGTCTTGAGTCCTGTAGCCTGTGTCTTACGTCCTGTGTTCTGGGTCTTGTAGCCTGTATTGTGTCCGGTAGTCTGTGACTTAAGTCACAGGACAGAGGCCACAGGCTACAGGATAGAGGCCACAGGCTACAGGACACAGGACATAGCCCAGATGACACAGGACACAGGATATACGACACAGAATATGGAACCCAGGACACAGCCTAGAGGACACAGGCTACGGGACACAGGTTGCAGGACACAGGACATAGGCGACAAGCTACAGGATACAGGACAGAGGCCACAGGACACAGGACACAGGCTCCACAATCTAGGACACAGGCCAGAGGCCACAGGACAGTGGCTACAGGACACAGGCTACAGGACACACTATCCTATAGCCAGTGTCTGGAGTCTTGTTCCCTCTTTCCTTCAGCCTGTGTTGTGTAGCCTGTGTCCTGTGTCATGTAGCCTGTGGCCTGTATCCTGTGTTCTGTAGCTCTGTCCTGTGTCCCATAGCCTCTGTCCTGAGCCTCTGTCCTGTGACCTGTGTCCTATGTTGTATAGCCTGTAACCTGTGTCCTGTAGCCTTTGGCTCGTGTCCTGTAGCCTTTAACCTGTGTCCCATAGCCTGTGTCCTTTGTTCAGTATTCTGTGTCCTATATCCTGTGTCATCTGGGCTATGTCCTGTGTCCTGTAACCTGTGGCCTATGTAACCTGTGGCCTATGTCCTGTGTCTTGAGTCCTGTATCCTGTGTCTTATGTCCTGTGTTCTGGGTCCTGTAGCCTGTGTATTGTGTCTGGTAGTTTATTTCCTTTGTCCTTTTTCCTATAGCATATGTCCCGTATCTTGTGTGATGTTGCTGTGTCCTTGTCCTTTTGCCTCTGTCCTGTGTATGTGTCCTGTGTCCTATGTCTTGTATCCTGTGTTCTATATCCTGTGGCCTATAGCCTATAACCTTGTTCCATAGCCTGTGTTCTAGCCTGTGTCCTGAGTGGTTCCCTCCCCATGTGGTCTAGCCTGTGTCCTGAGTGGTTCCCTCCCACTGTGTGGTCTAGCCTGTGTCCTGTGTCGTAGTCTGTGGCCTCTGTTCTGTGGCGTTTATCTTTGTCTTGTAGTCTGTGGTCTATGTCCATTTGTCTATGTCCTGTATCCTGTATCCTGTGTTCTATGGTGTGTAGCCTGTGTCCTATGTCCTGTAGCTCCAGGCCTATGTATGCATCCTGTGTTCTGTGGCCTCTGTCCTATAGCTGGTGTCCTGTGTCCTGTGTCCCGAGCCTGTGGCCTGTAGCCTCTCTGTTCTGTGCCCTGTAGCCTGTTTCCTATGTCCTGTATCCTGTGGTTTTATCATGGATCCTGTGTTCTGTAGCGTGCAACCTATGTCCTGTAGCCTGTATTCTAGCCTGTCTCCTGGGTTCTGTATTCTTTGTCCTATATTCTGTGTTCTCTGGCCTATGCCCTGAATCCTGTAGCCTGTGGCCTCTGTCCTGGGTCCTGTAACCTGTGTTCTGTAGCCTGTGTCCAATATCCTGCACCACAGCATACAGCACACCGGCCACAGGACAAAGGCTACAGCTACAGGACATAGGCCACGGACTACAGGACACAGGCTACACAACACAAGACAGAGGCCACAGGTCACAGGCATCAGGCTACTGGACATAGGATCCAGAGCACAGGGCACAGGCCACAGGACATGGTCCACAGGCTACAAGAAAGCAGCTTCAGTACACAGGACACAGGCTACTACAAAGAGAAACCAGCTCTAGAACAAAGACTACAGGCCACAGGCTACAGGACACAGGACACAGGCTCAGGACACAGGACACAGACGACAGGACACTCG